>NC_091347.1:8530941-8570941 GCF_038502225.1 Cherax quadricarinatus | reverse complement strand
AGTGACCACGTAGTTATGAGCTTTGAATACATCGTGGAGCTAAAAGTGGAGAGGGTAACAGGAGTAGAAAGAGAAAAACCAAACTATAACAGGCGGGACTACACAGGAATGAGGACCTTCCTGCAGGAAGTTCAGTGGGAACAGGAGTTGGTAGGAAAATCAGTAAATGAAATGATGGAATTCGTAACAAGATACAAGGAGGCAGAGGAAAGGTTCGTTCCCAAGGGTAACAGAAATAATGGGAAGGACAGAACGAGCCCTTGGTTTACCCGAAGGTGTAGGGAGGCAAGAACTAAGTGCTCTAGAGAATGGAAAACGTACAGAAGGCAAAATATTCAGGAAAATAGAGAGGTCAGTCTACGAGCCAGAAACGAATATGTACAGATAAGGAGGGAGGCCCAGCAGCAGTATGAAAACGACATAGCATCGAAAGTCAAGTCTGACCCGAAACTATTTTACAGCCACGTCAGGAGGAGGACAACAGTCAAAGACCAGGTAAGCAGGCTAAGGAAAGATGACCAAGAAGTATGTGAGGAGCTCGTGAGATTTTAGGAAGTATTTACAGTGGAGGCTGAAGGGACACTGGGAAGACAAAACAGTGGGGTGGACCAACAAGGGATATACCAACAAGTGTTGGATGAATTACACACAACTGAGGAGGTGGAGAAGCTCCGGTCCCACCACCTTGATACCTCAAAGGTGGTGGGACCAGACATCTCTCCGTGGGTCCTTAGAGAGGGAGCAGAGACACTGTGTACCACTAACCAAAATCTTCAACACTTCCCTTGAAACTAGGCAACTACCTGAAGTATGGAAGAAGGCAAATGTCCCCATTTTAAGAAAGGAGGCAGAAATGAAGCACTAAACTATAGACCAGTGTAACTGACGTGTATAGTATGCAAAATCATGGAGAAGATCATCAGGAGGAGAGGGGTGGAGCGCCTGGAGCGGAACAAGATTATAAACAATAGCCAGCAGGGATTCACGGAATCAGATCCTGTGTCACAAACCTACTAGAGTTTTATGACATGGTAACTGAAGTAAGAAATGAGAGGGAGGGGTGGGTTGATTGGATTTTCTTGAACTGCAAGAAGGCCTTCGACACAGTTCCTCACAAGAGATTACTACAGAAGCTAGAGGATCAGGCACATAGAAGAGGAACATAACATAAGAATGGAGGAACACTACAGGCCTACTGGCCCATATAAGGCAGGTCTTTATCAAAACGACCTCTACCCAAAGCTACCCAAGAATTATGCAAGTCCCACTCAAATCCAACCCCTCTCACTCTTGTATTTATCGAACCTAAATTTGAAACTACCCAACGTTTTAGCTTCAATAATCCTACTAGGAAGACTGTTCCACTGATTAACTACCTTATTTCCAAACCAATACTTGCCTATATCCTTTCTAAATCTAAACTTATCTAATTTGAATCCATTATTGCGGGTTCTCTCTTGGAGAGAGATCCTCAAGACCTTATTTATATCCCCTTTGTTAATACCCATCTTCCACTTGTACACTTCGATCATGTCTTCCCTCATTCTTCGTCTTACAAGTGAATGTAGTTTAAAAGTCTTCAATCGTTCTTCGTGCGAAAAATTTCTAATGCTATGCATTAATTTAGTCATTCTTCGCTGAATGTTTTCTAACGAATTTATATCCATTCTGTAATACTGAGCTGCGTAATCTATGTGAGGCCTTACTAATGATGTATAAAGCTGCAGTATAACCTCTGGACTTTTGTTGCTTACACTTCTTGATATAAATCCCAATAATCTATTTGCCTTATTATGTACGCTTAGGCATTGCTGTCTTGGTTTAAGGTTGCTGCTTACCATAACCCCCAAGTCATTTTCACAATCTATACCGCTAAGTTCTACATTATTCAACTTGTAAGTGCTAGGGTTATGGACACTCCTGAGCTACAGAACCTTGCATTTATCTACATTGAACTGCATCTGCCACTTTTCTGACCAAGAGTAGAGTTTGTCTAAATCCTCATGGAGCTCCCTAACATCTACGTTTGAATCAATTATCCTACCTATCTTTGTGTCATCGGCGAATTTGCTCATATCACTAGTAATACCCTCATCAAGGTCATTGATATATATTATAAACAACAACGGGCCTAAAACTGATCCCTGTGATACGCCACTTGTTACAGATCCCCACTCGAATTTAACCCCATTTAAGCATACTCTCTGCTAAGTATTAGTGAGCCATGACTCGATCCATGACAACACTTTTACCCCAATGCCATGAGCTGCCACTTTCTTGAACTGTCTCTGATGTGGTACTCTGTCAAAAGCCTTACTAAAATCTAAATAAACAATATCGAATTCTTTACCATGATCAACGGCCTCAAAAGCTTTATTGAAGAAGGTTAATAAATTAGGCAGGAACGGCCCCTCGTGAATCCATGCTGAGTATCATTAATCAAGCTATGCTTATCGAGATGGCTTCTTGTATTATCAGCTATAATTGATTAGTAATTTGCCTACAATTGAGGTCAGGCTTATTGGGCAGTAATTTGACGGTAATTTGCTTTAAAAATAGGAATTACATTAGCCATCTTCCACATATTAGACACTACAACTGCTTGAAGAGAAATATTAAAAATATTAGTCAATGGTTCACAAAGTTCTATTTTACACACTTTAAGAATCCTGGAAAAAAGTTCGTCAGGGCCCGGGGATTTATTTTGCTTCAGTCGGTCTATCTGTTTGATAACCATTTCACTAGTGATTGTCATACTGCATAATTTGTCGTCTTCAGGCCCACTATAAAAATTTATTACTGGGTTATTGTTAGTGTCCTGCGTGAAAACTGATAGAAAATAATTATTAAGAATAGAGCACATTTCATTCTCCTTGTCAGTAAGATGCCCAGAGCTATTTTTAAGGGGACCTATCTTATCTCTAACTTTTGTTCTATAAACCTGGAAAAAACTTTAAGGGTTAGTTTTCGAATCTCTAGCAACTTTAATTTCATAGTCCCGTTTAGCTTTTCTTATCCCCTTTTTAATGTCCCTCTTGATGTCAATATACTGATTCATAAGATGACCCTCACCTCTTTTGATGCGCATGTAAATTCCTTTTTTCTGTCCTAAAAGATATTTGAGCCTATTATTCATCCATTTTGGGTCATTTCTATTCGATCTAATTTCTTTTTACGGGATAAATGTTCTTTGGGCAGCATGTATAGTGTTTAGAAAACTGTCATATTGATAGCTCTCTTCGTTACCCCAGTCAACAGATGATAAGTGTTCTCTAAGCCCATTGTAATCTGCTAAGCGAAAATCTGGGACTGTTACTGAGTTATCCCTAATGCTGAGTTATCTATTCAATGCTAAAGGTAATTGATTTGTGGTCGCTAGCGCCAAGCTCCTCTGAAATTTCTAAATTATTAACAAGTGATTCCTTGTTTGCCAGAACCAAGTCAAGCAGGTTATTACCCCTTGTAGGCTCTGTCACTAACTGCTTCAAAAAACAATCCTCAACTACTTCTAAAATGTCATTGGATTCCAAATTCCCTGTCAAAAAATTCCAGTCACTCTGACTAAAGCTAGTCTCCTAGAATTACACCGTTATCGTGCCTTGTGGCCTTAACAATTTCCTCCCACAGTAGTCTTTCTTGGTCTCTATCTAAGTTTGGGGGACGGTATATCACGCCTAAAATCAATTTTTCGTGCCCCTCTGAAAATTCTACCCAAACAGACTCAGTATGTGTTTCGGACTTTATGCCAGTTTTTATGCAACAATTTAAATGATCTCGGACATAGAGTGCCACCCCACCCCCTTTCCGATATTTCTGTCTACTTGGAACAATTTAAAACCCTGAATGTACATTCAGCAGGCATGTCCCTATTTTTCATATTAAACCACGTCTCAGTTATGGCAAAAACATCAATGTTACCCGCACTTGCACCTAATCTCAATTCGTCCATCTTATTTCTCGCACTACGACAGTTAGTATAATATATTTTCAGAAACCCTCCCTTCTATTTTTTCTTCTTGCTGATTTCTGTTCCTCCACTATGCCTGTTACTCTCCTTATCACTAATGACATTGGCTTTCCTATGTTCACTAATAATTCTTCCTCATTCTTCCTATAACTGGTTTCCTTAAAACTCACACTGTCGCTACACTCAGAATACCTTGATTTTCCACGAAAACCCATACCACTATTTTTAGTTTAAAGACCTAACAGCTTCCTCCACTGCGTTGGCCAGTGCTCCCACCCCAAACTTAGATAAGTAAACCCCATCCCTGGCATACATGTCATTTCTGCCATAGAAGAGGTCCCAGTTGTCTATGAATGTTACTGCATTTTCCTTACAGTATTTGTCCAGCCAGCAGTTGACACCAGTTGCCCTGGACAACCATTTACTTCCAACTCCTCTCCTAGGCAAAATACCACATATCACAGGGTTCCCACCCTTCTTCCTAATTATCTCTATTGCTGTCCTATACCTGCTAATCAGTTCTTCACTCCTACGTCTGCCAACATCGTTGACTCCAGCACTGAGGCAGATAATAGGATTGCTCCCATTACCTTTCATGATGTCGTCCAGATGGCTAACAATATCCCCCATCCCAGCCCCAGGAAAACACACCCTGTGCCTCCTCTTCCTGTCCCTAAGACAAAATGCCCTATCCATAAATTTCACTTGACTGTCCCCAACTAAAACAATGTTCTTACCTTCACTGGTGGAGTTCGTAGTGACGTTTTCGATGGTCTTCGTTGGGGTTTCAAGGGATGTCGACTCGCCCTCCTCTGCCAATGATTCCTTGGTACTCATTGCGACTTTTCCAGTTGACAACACACATTCGTCTGGTAACACCGAAAATGGGTTGGAAGTCTCCACAGCAGCCTTCTGGCTCTTCGATGTTTCCGCCACTCCAACAGTCTTCTTGATTTTCAGCTTCGTTCTATGTTGGCCGGCCACTGACCAGGTTCCTGTCTTGACCTGAGGACTCATAACCGGAGGATTACTTCGAATCCTCTTGTTTTCCTCCGTCAGTCGCCGTATCTCAAACTTAGCAACCCTAAGTTCCCCTTTTAGCTGCTTGTAGAGTTGCTCAAGAGAGGACATCTTTTGCAAATTCACGGAGAACACACTGGACAGATCTTCACAGAGCTAAGTACAGGTCACCACTGAGCTAAGTACAGGTCACCACAGCTAAGTACAGGTCACCACTGAGCTAAGTACAGGTCACCACTGAGCTAAGTACAGGTCACCACTGGTTAAGTACAGGTCACCACTGAGCTAAGTACAGGCACTGCAGCGGATCAGAGAATACCTAACAAGGAGGCAACAGCGAGTCATGGTCCGTGATGAGGTATCACAGTGGGTGCCTGTGACGAGCTGGGTCCCACAGGGAACAGTCCTGGGACCAGTGCTCTTCTTGGTATATGTGAACGACATGACGGAAGGGATAGACTCAGAAGTGTCCCTGTTTGCAGATGATGTGAAGTTAATGAGGAGAATTAAATCAGATGCGGACCAGACAGGTCTAGAAAGAGACCTGGACAGGCTCCTGGATGCGTGGTTCAGCAACTGTCTCCTAGAATTTAACCCCGCCAAATGCAAAGTCATGAAGATCGGAGAAGGGCAAAGAAGACCGCAGACAGAGTATAAGCTAGGAGGCCAAAGACTGCAAACCTCACTCAAGGAGAAAGATCTAGGAGTGAGAATAATACAGAGTACATCGCCAGAAGCACACATTAAACAGATAACTGCTGCGGCATATGGGCGCCTGGCAAACCTGAGAATAGCGTTCCGGTACCTCAGTAAGGAATCGTTCAAGACTTTATACACTGTGTACGTCAGGCCCATACTGGAGTACGCAGCACCAGTTTGGATCCCACACCTGGTCAAACACGTCAAGAAATTAGAGAAAGTGCAAAGGTTTGTAACAAGGCTAGTTCCAGAGCTAAGGGAAATGTCCTATGAAGAAAGGTTAAGGGAAATCGTTCTGACGACACTGGAGGACAGGAGGGTCAGGGGAGACATGATAACGACATACAAAATACTGCGTGGAATAGACAAGGTGGACAGAGACAGGATGCTCCAGAGATGGGACTCAGAAGCAAGGGGTCACAATCGGAAGCTGAAGACTCGGATCAGTCAAAGGGATGTTATGAAATATTTCTTCAGTCACAGAGTTGTTAGGAAGTGGAATAGTCTGGCACGCGATGTAGTGGAGAAAGGAACTATACATAGTTTTAAGACGAGGTATGATAAAGCTCATGGAACAGGGAGAGGGAGGACCCAATAGCGGTCAGTGAAGAGGCGGGGCCAGGAGCTGAGTCTCGACCTCTGCAATTACAATTGGGTGGGTGAGTACACACACACAGGTGCGCGCAAACACACACACACACACACACACACACACACACACACACACACACACACACACACAGAAAAGAGGCACTAAACTACAGACCAGTGTCACTGATGTGTATAGTATGTAAAGTCATGGAGAAGATTAGGAGAGTGGTGGAGCATCTGGAACGGAACAAGATTATAAACGACACCCAGAACAGATTCATGGAAGGCAAATCCTGTCACAAACCTTCTGGAGTTTTATGACAGTTACAGAAGTATAACACGAGAAAGAGGGATGGGTTGATTGCATTTTCTTGGACTGCAAGAAGGCCTTCGACACAGTTCCTCACAAGAGACTAGTGCAGAAACTAGAGGGTCAGGCGCGTATAACGTGAAGGGCACTGCAATGGATCAGAGAATACATGACAGGGACGCAACAACAAGTGATGGTACGCGATGAGGTATCACAGTGGGCACCTGTGACGAGCGGGGTCGCACAGGGGTCAGTCCTAGGACCAGTGCTATTTTTGGTATATGTGAATGACATGGTGGAAAGGATAGACTCAGAGGTGTCCCTGTTCGCAGATGTGAAGTTTATGAAGAGAAATCAAATGAGGATCAGGCAGGACTTCAGAGAGACATGGACAGGATGGACACGTGGTCCAGCAACTGGCTTCTCGAATTCAACCCTGCCAAATGCAAAGTCATGAAGATCGGAGAAGGACTGGTAGGTAAGACACATAGTCAACAGTTAGGCAACTTTATTCCGAAATGTTTTGCCTACACAGTAGGCTTCTTCAGTCGAATACAGAAAGTGGGCAGGAACAGTAGAGATGTGAAGACGATGTAATCAGTCCATCACCCTTGAAGTTGTAGATTTGAGGTTGTCAGTCCCTCGGCCTGGAGAAGTTCAGTTCCAAAGTATGGAACTATCTGAAGATCAAGCGACAGTGCGGAGACTTAAATACTGTCGGAAGGAGAGGTGCATAGTAGTAGTATTAGTAGTAGTAGTAGTAATGAAAATGCTGCCACTGAGAGGTCACGTCCCCCTCAGATCAAACAATTCTCACTTGAAGTTGTCCAAAGTGTTTTCTGATATTCATCGGAGAAGGACAAATAAGACCGCAGACAGAGTATAAGCTGGGTGGCCAAAGACTACAAACCTCGCTCAAGGAGAAAGATCTTGGGTATAACACCGAGCACGTCTCCGGAAGCACACATCAACCAGATAACTGCTGCAGCATATGGGCGCCTGGCAAACCTGGGAACAGCGTTCCGATACTTAAGGAATCTTTCAAGACACTGTGCACCGGGTACGTCAGGCCCATTCTGGAGTATGCAGCACCAGTTTGGAACCCGCACCGGGTCAAGCACGTTAAGAAATTAGAGAAAGTGCAAAGGTTTGCGACAAGGTTAGTTCCAGAGCTAAGGGGAATAACCTACGAAGAAAGGTTAAGGGAAATCGGCCTGACGACACTGGAGGACAGGAGGATTAGGGGAGACATGATAACGACATACAAAATACTGCGTGGAATAGACAAGGTGGACAGAGACAAGATGTTCCAGAGAGGGGACAGAGATACGAGGGGTCACCCTTGGAATTTGAAGACTTAAATGAGTCACAGGGATGTTAGGAAGTATTTTTTCAGTCATAGAGTGGTCAGGAAGTGAAACAGTCTAGCGAGTGATATAGTGGAGGCAGGAACCATACATAGTTTTAAGACGAGGTATGATAAACCTCAGGGAGCAGGGAGAGAGAGAGGACCTAGTAGCGTTTAGTGAAGAGGCGGGGCCAGGAGCTGAGTCTCGACCCCTGCAACCACAATTAGGTGAGCACACACACACACACACGGGGGTCCCGAAGCAGAGAGAGCCAAGATGATGGATGTGGTACTGGAAAACCTCATGCATCAACATGGTAGGGACACTACAAGAAAGAGGTGAGGATGAACCATCAAGATTTGACCTAGTATTCACGTTGAGTAGTTCGTACATGAGGATATCACTTACGAAAAACCCCTTGGAGCTAGTGATTTGTGGTTATGTGCTTTGGATACATAGTTGAGGTACAAGTGGAGAGTGTAGCAGGTATAGGATGGGAGAAGCCAAACTACAAAAGGGGGGACTACAAAGGCATGAGGAACTTCCTGCAAGACGTTCAGAGGGAAAGAGAATTTGCAGGAAAACCAGTAAAAGAAATGGACTACATGACAACAAAATGCAAGGAGGTAAAGGAGAGGTTTGTTCCCAATGGCAGCAAAAATAATGGGAAGACCAGAACGAGTCCTTGGTTCACCCAGAAGTGTAGGGAGGCAAAAGCTAAGTGCACTAGAGAATGGAAAATAGAGATTAGCTGAAGAGCCAGAAATGAATATGCACAGATAAGATTGGAGGCTCAACGACATTTCGAAAATGACATAGCATCGAATGTCAAGTCTGACCCAAAGCTGTTTTATAGCCACGTCAGGAGGAAAACAACAGTCAAGAACCAGGTAATTAGGTTGAGGAAGGAAGGTGAGGAGTTCACAAGAAGCAACCAAAAAGTATGCAAGGAGCTCAAAATGAGATTTAAAGAAGTATTTACAGTGGAGACAGGAAGGATTCCAGGAAGTCAGAATAGGGAGGTACACCAACAAGGAGGAGGTGAAGAAGCCAGTGGGACTGGACAACATCTCTCCGTGGGTCCGTAGAGAGGGAGCAGAGATGCTGTGTGCCACTTACAAAAATCTTCAACTCATCTATGGAAATCGGGCAACTATCTGAGATATTGAAGATGGCAAATGTAGTCCCATTTTTTAAGGAGACAGACAAGAGGCATTTAACTACTGACCTGTGTCATTGACGTGTTTAGTGTGCAAAGTCATGGGGAAGATTATCAGGAGGAGAGTGGTGGAGCACCTAGAAAGAAACAAGCTTATAAACGACAACCAGCACGGCTTCAGGGAAGGAAAATCCTGTGTCGCAAACCTACGGGAGTTTTATGGCAGGGTGATGGAAGTAAGACACAAGAGAGAAGCGTGGATAGATTGCATTTTCTTGGACTGCAAGAAGGCCGTCGGAACAGTTCCTCCCAAGAGGTTTGTGCAAAGGCTAGAGGATCAGGCACGCACAACAGGTAAGGCACTGCAATGAGTCAGAGAATACCTGACAGGGAGGCAACAACTACTCATGGTACGTGACGAGATGTCAGTGGGTGCCTGTGACGAGCGGGGTTCCACAGGGTGAATGACTTGACGGAAGAGATAGACTCAGAAGTGTCCCTGTTTGCAGATGATGTGAAGTTAATGAATAGAATTAAATCGGATGAGGATCAGGCAGGACTACAAAGAGATTTGGACAGGATACAAGCCTGGTACAGCGACTGGTTCCTTGAATTTAACCCTGCCAAATGCAAAGTCATGAAGATTGGGAAGGACGAAGACCGCAGACAGTATAGTCTAGGTGGCCAAAGACTGCAAACCTCACTCAAGAAAAAAGATCATGGGGTGAGTATAATATCGAGCACATCTCCTGAGGCGCACATCAACCAGATAACTGCTGCAGCATATGGGTGCCTGGCAAACCTAAGAATAGCGTTCCGATACCTCAGTAAGGAATCTTTCAAAAAACTGTACGCCATATACGTAAGGCCCATATTGAAGTATACATTGCCAGTTTGAAATCCACACCTGGTCAAACATGTCAAGAAATTAGAGAAAGTGCAAAGGTTTACAATAAGACTAGTCCCAGAGCTAAGGGGAATGTGCTCGGAAGAAGGGTTAAGGGAAATCGGCCTTACGACACTGGAGGACAGAAGGGTCGGGGAAGACATAACGACGTATAAAATACTGCCAGGAATTGACAAGGTGGACACAGACAGAATGTTCCAGAGATGGGACACAGAAACAAGGGTTCACAATTGGAGGTTGAGGACTCCGATGAGTCATAGGGATGTTAGGAAGTATTTCTTCAGTCACAGAGTTGTCAGGAAGTGGAATAGCCTAGAAATCGACGTTGTGGTGGCAGGAACTATACACAGTTTTAAGACGAGGTTTGATAAAGCACATGGAGCAAGGGGAGAGAGGGTATAGTAGCGATCACTGAAGAGGTGGGGCCAGGAGTACAAATAGGTGAGTGTACTCACACACACACACACACACACACACACACACACGTACGTACGTACGTACGTACGTACGTCCGTCCTGCAAGATGTAGAAAATTATATATATCTGTTCACAGTTAGTGAATTTAATGTAGAGAATAAAAACCGGGAAGACAGATAAGTTTGAGAAGACAAAAACTCTTAATTTAAGTATAGACTCGTGACACTGAGACTGCAGACTTAATATCCGTTGCACATAGTGCAGGAGGGTGGGGGTATCTCACTGTGACTCTTCCGGCATTCAGTTACAGACTCTCCTCTCTTCTACCCCCCTCCATGTTTTAAATACGGGTGCTATCACCCATTTTGACCCTCGTACTCAGTCTCTCTCTCTTTCATCGATCTCTGCTCTTCAACTGCAGTAGACTTACCTGGTCTGTACTCCCAGATTTACATGACAGCGATCATTTTCCAATCCTCTACTTTTGTTATGACCAAGGTCATAATGAGATTAATTTATATGTATTATCCACTTAATATTATACTCGGAGTTTCTTTAATATTAGCTAAATTAAAGATTCCACTAGTTTATAATATTATCTGATTTAGGAATATACCCGGGTATGATGTATATATATATATATATATATATATATATATATATATATATATATATATATATATATATATATATATATATAATCTTGAGTAATGTGTTAGGTAGGTACACCTGGCTAAGGTTTATAACAAGGTATGTCCATTGGTGGGTAGTTCGCACTGCTCTACCTTGTCCCCCTTTTGACGAGTTGATGTCATGAAGGGATTTACTGTCTATGGCCAGTTCACTCTCTCTCCCGACTCAGAGTGCATTGACTGAGCTACCCTCCTAGTACTCCGCCTTATTCTCATTTGGATAGAGAATTGTGTTATAGAAACTCCTGAACTAGCTTGTAATTTATTGTGAAGTGAAGTCTGCGGACAATTATATACTGTTACCTTCAGGTTACGATGTGACGACCAGTGTCAAGCTTAGAACTTTGTGATATATTCCTTATGCCAGGGAGTTACTCAGTGAAAGTGTTAATTCTCAATATATGTACTTGCACACGAGTAATGTTACTATTGAGGAAGCGGTAATATTCCTCTGATCATTAACAAGTGAGGGGGTCTATGATGTACATTCTATTTAAGAGTTCTCTTGTGTGAATGAAAGTTTCTGACAAAGTGATATTTAATAGATATTTATGAATATCTAAAGTATTTAAAGTTTTAAATAAAAAGAAACTAGAAAAGACTGAGTAACTATTATTTGTGCCTTACATTTCTAAGTTCGGAACCATATCCTCTCATTCTATGAAGTGTTGTTACGGAGTGCACTAACCTGGCTAAAGATTAAGATTCGAACCGTAACAACTTTCCATTCGTATTCTCCACCTCCTCGAAGCCCACGCTGGCAATTTGACCGAGTGAATTGGGACCTGTACTCGCGCCACATAGCTTTTAGTGAGGATCCTTCTTCGTCCTCTATTGATGAGCTGTTACACTTGTTCTCGACCTCCGTATTAACCGCGGCTTCACATTCCATATCCGAAACCTCTGGCAGGCATTCTCAGAGGTGCGTGCCTTGGTGGTCTCCTGCTTGTGTTCCTGCAGAACGCTTGAAACACTGCTTGGGGCACATATCATTGCAATAGGACCATAGAGCGACTCCTTGATTTTAATCCCATCCATTGGCAATAACGTTGGTCTCATCTACTACATAAGAAATTACATTCTATTAGAGCAAGTATAGGTTTCTGGCCGTTTTCTTGTCATCAGTGTCGAGGATGAGAGACTACATTCTCCAGCCTCCGCATCGGCCGCATTCATGGAGAGGCGCCCTGTTCCACTCTGTGAGGATTGTCAGGTTCCAATTTCTTAGTCATGTTCTGTTGGACTGCCCACTCTATCAACGAGCACACTGCATTTACCTCCGAAGTCGTCACCTCTCTAACGCCCATATGCTACCTTCTTGTTGATGGACTCTCCTTTAACCCAGACTCTCTCATAGACTTCTTGACAGCAATTGCACTCCCTCACAGCCCTTTCCACCTCTCTCTTGCCACCCTCTTCCCTTGCACTATCCCCTGCCCCGCTGCACTGCATGACCTAATAATAATCAGTCTCCCTCTTGCTAACCAATACCCCTGCATCCCTCAGTGCCCTGATGACCCTTGTAGGTTTAGCGCTTCATTTTGATTATAATAATCCTTGATTTTAAGTGGCGGTCGCCCGCCATGTTGTCCGCGCAGCTAAACGCACTTGTTGGCAGGATTGTTTCTATCATCACTTCGGTTTCCTCTGCGAGTGCAGTCTGGAAAAAAAATATGGAAACTGAGTGGCAGATACTCTTCAGTCCTGGCTCTCGTTCTTCCTTTTTGCCGGTGTCGCTATAATGAACCCTCTTGAAGTTGCCACTGAAACTGATAATCATGTCCGTATCTCTCAGGGGCTCCATCTATGCCCCTAGTTTCTTTCCTCCAACTCTGCCTTTTCTTTTAGTGGAGAAGTCATATAATGTACTTCTCACACTTCTAGAATTAGAGTCAAAACACTGCTTGCCGATCATCGGCAGCTGGGTATAACGGCATTCATATAAGTATGCTCCAGCATTTACATCCGTCAACCCTTGCTGTCCTCTTACGTCTATTTAACCTTATTTTGTCGCTGTGGAAATCTGCCATTATTCTCCCTTTCCGTAAACCAGGTACTTCGGGGGACATGATGCCTCCCACTACCGTCCCATTGCTCTTACCAGTACAATTTGCAAGATGATGGAACGCCTGATAAATAGACGTTTGATGTTGTATTTAGAGACACAATAGTCTCTCCACTAGTCAGTATGGATTTCGTAAGAGCCGCTCTCCTATTGACCCCTTACTCCGTTTAGATACGCATGTTCGTAAGGCCTTTGCCAATAACCACTCGGTTATTGCCATCTTTCTTGATCTTGAGAAGGAATATGACACAACTTGGAGATATAACAACTTCACTCAAGTTCACTCCTTAGGCATCCGAGGCAATCTGCGTTTTTTCCTTAAGAATTTCTTATCTGAGAGACATTTCCGTGTTCGGGTTAATGATGTGCTTTCCCTGGACTTTATCCAGGCTGAAGGTGTTCCCCAGGGAAATATCCTTAGCACCACACTTTTTCTCCTTGCTATAAACGATCTGGCATCCGTTCTTTTATCTAATATTTGGTCATCACTTGTGCAGGCGCTGACTGTCGCCTCATTGCAGTTTCTTCCCAGAATGCTGTCAACCGTGTGTCCATGTTCCCATGGATTTAAATTTTCTAGTACTAAAACATTAGCGCTTCTTTTTGATTATAATAATAATAATAGTACTAAAACACACCAAATTACTTCCACTAGACTTTCTATCGTCCCTGATAATCCATTGTACCTGTATGGCTCACGTGTCCCTGAACGTGATACTGTCAGGTTTCTCGTCCTTCTGTTTGACCATCGGTTATCCTGGAAACTTCACATTACCTCCTTGATGGCAACATGTTATAACCGGCTGAACCTCCTTAAAACCCTAGCTCATGTTTCATGTTTAACTCTCCTTCGACTGCATTCAGCCCTCATTTTATCGAAACTACAATACGCCGACCAGATATATTCAGCGGCCTCTCCTGAAATTCTTTCTAACCTTGATTCCATCCAACACCAGGGACTACGTTTATGTCTTGGTACTTTTTGCTTTGCACCTATAGAGAGCCTATATGCTGAGGCGGATATTCCATCCTTGAACGATCGTCGTGATGATCATTGTCGCTGTTTTGTTCTCTTTCACGACTTTCGCAATCCTTTCACACATAGAATAACGGAGGTTCACTGTCTCACGAAATCGTAATGACACAATTACAAACAAACCATACCACGGGCGGGGATAGAACCCGCGATCAGAGTCTCAAAACTCCAGACCGTCGCGTTAGCCACTGGACCAGCTAGCCACAATAAGATTCGTCCAACTAGGTATATTTCTACACCATAGGAAGGTTAGCATAGGCACCACTGTGACCACAAATGCAAGTTTTTACAGACGACTGTCCAGCTAGCGTGGCCGTGACGAACTCTAGCTCAAGTCGTCTGTAAAAACTTGCATTTGTGGTCACAGTGGTGCCTATGTTAACCTTCCTATGGTGTAGAAATATACCTAGTTGGACGAATCTTATTGTGGCTAGCTGGTCTAGTGGTTAACGCGACGGTCTGGAGTTTTGAGACTCTGATCGCGGGTTCTATCCCCGCCCGTGGTATGGGAGGTTCACTGTGTTCGTCGCCCCTGTTTACTTCGTCCCTTTTCTCTTTGTCTTCTCTTCAGCTGTCCCCTGTACATACTCGTGTAGCAACTAACTTCTCCCTTTCCCCTTGGAAGGTTCCGACAGTTCGAGTTTGTTCTTCCCCGCTGTCATGCGCGAAACTACAGTTGCTTCTCGCCCTCCTTTTCTTAATCACTGCCGGTCTCATTCTCATGCCGTCGCAGTGTACACTGATGGTTCTAAGTCTTCTGACGGTATCGAGTTTGTAGCAGTGTTTCCGGACAGCATAGTGCGAGAGAATTTATTAGACTCGGCTAGCGTTTTTACAGCTGAATTGAAAGCAATTCTCCTAGCAATTATTCGCATTGCATCTATGCCTATGTCGCCATTTGTGATAGTTTCAGACTCCCTTAGTGCTTTGCAAGCTATAAAAAAATTGATTCATCTCATCCCCTGATTCTTCGTATTCAACTTTGGTTACGCCGCATCTCTAACAGAAACAAAGATATTGTTTTCTGTTGGGTCCCTGGTCATGTTGACGTACAGGGCAATGAACAGGCAGACACCGCTGCGCGGTCAACAATACATGACGTCCCATTTTCAGATTGAGGTGTTCCATTCACAGACTATTCTGCTGTAATTTCCAACCACCTTCGCAACCGATGGCAAGAACGTTGGTATGTTATGATACATAACAAATTATATTCTATTAAACCAAGTTTAGGTTTCTGGCCATCTTCTTGAAATCATTGCCGTAGTTGGGAGACAACAATTTTCTTACTCAAGGATATCTCATGGAGAGGCACCCTGTTCCTCTCTATGAGAATTATCAGGTTTCAACTTCAGTTAGCCATATTCTGTTGGACTGTCGATCTATCAATGAACACGCAGAATATATCTGCAACGTCGTCACCTCTCTAGCGCCTTTACTTTACCTTCCCTCCTTGGTGACGGACCCTCCTTTGACTTACTCTCTCGTTGACTTTTTGACAGCAACTGATTTATTGAGCAAACTTTGATGATACCTCCTCTAGCACTCTTCACAGCCTTTTCCAACTCTCCCTCTTGCTACTCCCTAACCCTCCACTATTCCCTGCCCCGCTGATCTGTATGACTTAAAAGATTTTGTTCGGATTTTTAACTCCAGAAGGTTAGCCACCCAAGATAACCGAAGAAACTCAGTGTGTCATCGAGGGACTGTCTGTCTTATTTCCACTGGGTCTTCAATCTTGTCCCCCAGGATGCGACCCACACCAGTCGATTAACACCCAGGTACCTACTTGGTAGGTGAACAGGACAACAGGTGTAAGGAAACGCGTCGAAACGTTTCCACCCCGCCGGGAATCAAACCCTCAGTGTGTAAAGCGAGAGCTTTGCCAGCTAGGCCACGGTTTAGCTTTTTTTTTTTTTTTTTTTTTAGTATATATTTATAAAGCACATAGTGCAGAGTATATTGTGAGAGGTGCACACCAACTGAAGAGAATGCACGTCTAGCAAAGATTAACTTTCAGGAATAACAATATATAAAAAAAATTACAATTTTTTTTATATGTAAGGACCACTTTGGAGTATGCAGAACCAACATGGAGCTCATATCTGTGAAAACATGATAAAAAAAACAGGTATCTTTACTTTGTGAGGTCTGAGAATCTGAACCAGCAATGCCCTCTGTTGACAACTCTCTCAGAAGATAAAGCAGGAGTTAAAGGAGGCCAGGCGAGAGAGATGGCAACTGAGAGAAAGGAAACTGGACACTTGGCAGAAAGAAACCAAGCAGATCAAAAGGTATAAATGGTGTTTTAGGAGACTGCTGTGGAAACTTGTATCTCATTCTCTGTGCTACCTGACAAATGTAAGTCGACTACTGGGAACGACATGACGAGGTACACCAAGGAAGGTAAGAATTTTGTGCTTGTTGTCAGATTAGGTTTATGGATTGGGATTTCTGCTTGAAAGATAGGAGTAGGAGACAGTTTTCTTCCCTGAGGCTTGGATGGAGGATATTGTTAGTCATTTTGACATGAATGGCAATGGGATCAGTCCTGTTTTCTGCCTCTGTGATAAAGGCAATGATGTTGGCAAGCTTAGAAGTGAGGATTTAGTTAGAAGATAGAAATATACATAATTAGAAAGAAGGAAAGGAGCCTTGTTATGTTACTTTGCCTAGAAGGGGAGTTGGAAATGAATAGTTGTCCAGGGCAACTGGTATTAATTTAGCTGGACAATGTAAGGACCATTTCTGTGGCAGAAATGCCATATGCCAGCAATCGGGTTCGCTTATTTAGGGCAGGTGTAGGTGCTCTGACTAGCTCAGTTGAGGGTGTTAGAGCTTAAAACTAGGAATGGATTGTGGAAATATTGCTTTAGGCTTTGATATCATTAATTTTAGAAATGATAGAAATTTTGGAAAAAAAGAAACTGAATAGGGGAAAGATGTAAAAGAAACACCTTGACATATTTTACACTAATAATTGAAGTGCCAGGATTAAAATTAATGAATTATGTTATTGTGTGAGAAACATGTTTGAATTTAAAGAGTTGGGATATGACTGCTGAGTAACACATTCAAAGGTTTAAGTTGTTCCATGTTGACGGAAATAATGGGAACGGGATGGGGTAGTGTTGTATATCTCAGATAAAATGAATTATTGTATTAAAACATGTATAAAAATTGATGGATTAGTAAAAGAAAAATTTATTTTAGGCGTTTATATACCGCCTTAACTTAGCAACAGAGGAAGACTTCTATGGAATGAAATTGTTAGAACTTCTAGATAACATAGTAATAGGGGATTTTAACTTTAGTCAAACTGATTGGACTATTCTGACCAGAAATTTGGGGTGTAGTAAAGGACTGCTTTTCGAAACTTTGTAACAGAATAAACCATACGTAATAATTTGCTAGACCTGATTCTGTCATATTAGAAAACTGTGACATGCATAGAGTACATTACAATTTATTCGACTTTCGTCACACGCCATGTAGACATACCCTCCTGACCAGTGACCTGGCAGTTAAGAGTGTAGCAGTCGGGGCCCCACTGCTGTGTTAATTGCAGAGTCATCAGCCAATCGCTAGAAAGCCGGCCAATTCATTGAAATGATGTCATCTCGTGGAGCAGAAAAGGTAGATTTCCATTTAGTCTGGTCGAAGACGGTTCTTTCCGTGTCTCTTGGTTGCAAATACCAGGCCAGAGAGACAGTCCTGTGGCCTGGTAGGTAATGCTTTCGCCTCACACACTAAGTATCCGTGGATTGATCCCCAGCTCGATGGGAACATTGGGCGTGTTTCTTTACACCTGTCCCAGTTCACCTAGCAAGTAGGTAGATTCCTGGGTGTTAGCTGTCTGGTGTGGGTCGCATCCTGGGGGACAAGATTGAAGGACCCCAATGGAAATAAGACAATTCTCTATGACGCACTGACTTTCTTGGGTTATCCAGGGTGGCTAACTACTCCGGGTTGAAAATCCGAACAAAATCTTATCTTACATAGTGCATCTGTATATTATTTAGCGAAGGAATACATGGATTAAGAATTTATCCCTGCTGTCATTTGCTTTGTCCCTGCACTGCCTACCTGAATCTTTGTGGACTTTGTTATAAACAGATGAAACTGGTCCACCAGAAATCACCTGTCTTCATATTAAAAACTCATTAATAACACTATGTAACAAAATTTCACTTTTGCCGTGTTCCTGGGAAATTAGCATCATTTCCCAATTCTTTATAACTAAAGAAATTTAGAAAAAGCAAATTTGATCCCAAAACTTTGCTTTTGTGGTCAAGACACTTCTGGAACACTTTCAAGACTAATGTAAAACTTATGTTCTAGGATTATGCTTGGCAAATATAAAAACAGGGGCTCACAAACCAGCATTCAGTTCAGCTCTGGCTGCCTGAGAAGACACATCAGAAGTGAAATGGCATCAAGAGGCTGCAACCATTCTCCAGATGCATTCTGCTACATACGTGGTCAATTTATTAAGACAAGAGCTGTGGGTAGGCTGTGCGCACAAACGTGCGCACAGCCTACCCACTAGCTCGGCTTAAACAAATAAACGGGAAAACAGCGCCACCCTCCCTCTCCTCCTAAATTCTTCCCAAATTTTATTAATTATAAATGAATCCAATTTATATAAACCAAAAGCAATATTCATATTTTTTTTCGAAACTACTTTTTATGAAACATGATTCTGTTATATTCCTGTCAACCATGGACTTGCTAGATGTAACTTTGAAAAATCAATTAAATGGTTAAAATCTCTTGCATAACTAAACAGAGCATGAGAATCTTGTCCACTCCTAATGCTATATTTATGTTTCAACTTAGTTTAAGATTTTTACCAGTTTGACGGTAATAAACTTTAACACATTTGACAAGGAATCTTATACACACCCGTCATCATTTTGGGGGGAATTTTTTATCAAAAGTTTTTTTATCTGTATCAAGATTTTAAATACAAATTTGGTATTAAAATTCTTAAGTAGAGAAGGCATATTAACCAAGTTTTCATGGAAAAGGAGAACCAACATATTTTTTAGATAAATAATTGTAAAAAGTATTATTGTAATTAAATAAAACCGTAAACCGACAAGGGCCACGCAGCTCTGCAAGGCAGAATATAGTGCCGAGGCAATAAACAGCTAGGTGGAGAGAGGGTCGGAGGCTAGGGGAGAAAAGGGGCTGGAAGGGACGCTAGGGGATACGTGTCAAAGTTCGTATAGTAAAGCAGTTGCTGACAAAAAGTCAGAGTGATTGCAAGTCAAAGGCAGAGCCGTTTTTCAAGAAGAAAAGATAGGGTAAAAGCGGTAGGGTGGTGGCGTCGGAGGTAAATCCTGTGAGCTCACTGGTAAACGATACCCTATTCCTCACAGAGAGGAATAGGGTATCGTTCCATGAGATACCCATGGGCAAGGCGAGTATGGCCGATGTGGAGATGGGAGAGTGCAGTCTCCCGAGTACGGCAACGGTGATAAGATGGCCACAAATCCAACATAGTGCAATTTGTTATGGTGGATGTCCGACCACCATTGTTGCCAACGGCCGCGAAGATAGACAGAGATGACGGTAAAATAATCTCTTAATGGAATACCTCTATAGGAGGTGACCGTGCAGCATCGTCCGCCTGTTCATTGCCCCGCACACGGACCCAACAGAAAATGACGTCTTTGTTTTTCCTAGCTACACGGTGCAACCAAAGTTGAATATGAAGGACCAATGGATGAGGGGAATCAAATTGTTTAATAACCAGTAAAGCACTGAGGGAATCCGGAAATATCACAAACGCCGAAGGAAATGTGTAAAATGGAAAAGCTCTATGAGGATGGTAAATAACTCAGCGGTATAAAAAAAAAAAAGGGGGGGGGGAAGTCGAGGTAACGATAGAAACGTAGTCTTGCCAACAAGTGCGTTTAGCATCGCATATGACATGGCGAGTGACAACCCTTGCCCACATAAAACCCCAAAGACGATCTTCAGTCCGATTATATCGATAATGGCCCCATGCAGCACGTTTCGAATGCACTGCACGGATACATGCAGGAGACCACCATGGCATGCATTTCTGAAAATGCCTACCTGAGATATGAGGAATAAAGCGTGACACTACAATCAAAACTAAGGTCAAAAGCTGGTGCACCAGCTCATCAATAGAGGATGGAAAAGGGTCCCCACAAAAAGCCGTAAGATGCGGGTATAAGTCTAAATTCGCTCGTCCAAATTGCCAACAGGGGCTGTAAGGTGGTCAGGAATACATAGTAGAAGTAAGAAGAATAGGAAAGTGATCACTGTCGTGCAACTCTGGGAGAACAAACCATGCATAATCAAGTGCAATTGACGAGGAGCAGACTGAAAGATCAATGCAAGAGACTGAGTAATAGTCAAAATGGGTGGAAGCACCCGTATTTAAAACGTGAATAGGATGATGAGTGAGAAGTCTCCAACTGATGAACACGAGAGCAAACTGTGTACCACTTGTGCAAATAAATATGGTATATTAAGTAAAAGGACACAAGTGCAACTAATGTGACATTTTATTGTGGCAACGTTTCGCTCTCCAGGAGCTTTATCAAGCCATGGAGAGCGAAACGTTGCCACAATAAAATGTCACATTAGTTGCACTTGTCCTTTTACTTTACATATTGTCAGTAATTCTACCAACATTATTACAAATACGGTATACCAAAGCACACAAGAAACACTCATTAAAGTTTCATCAGGAAAGGGATCGGAAGAATGCAACAGCACATAACCCAAAATGGGATAAATAACAGTTGAACGAAATTTAGGCTCTTGTAACC
This sequence comes from Cherax quadricarinatus, assembly GCF_038502225.1. Taxonomy (NCBI): domain Eukaryota; kingdom Metazoa; phylum Arthropoda; class Malacostraca; order Decapoda; family Parastacidae; genus Cherax; species Cherax quadricarinatus. The sequence continues at coordinate 8,549,920 of NC_091347.1, read as the reverse complement.
CAACACATACTGTGGAAAACTGGGAGAGCAGCACCTGGAGCTCTCCCCAATTACCCCAGAGGCCACGAATATTCCATTGTAAATAAGTCATTATTCACAATATGTATGCCAACAATGAGAAGTGAAAAATCTACGGGCTAGTAGGGTCAGTGAAATCAATGTGTGGAGGCAAGGGAAAGCATGTAAGCAAGGAGGAATCAGAATGCTGCGAAGGAGAGTGGTGCAAGGGTTGTGAAAAATAAGGGGCATAAGGAGGCACACAGGTGTCCATCGAGGGTTTCGTCTCCGCAGTACAGTCATAGCGTCAAGTGTTTCAGCAGACAAGGAAGATACTTATACCATGATAGGTGAGGTAGAGACTATGAAGGGAGCCAAAGAGGTCTGAGAGGGGAGTATAAACCTGGAGAGATGCATCGGCAGGGACAGAAGCATCATGCGGTGGAACAGGAGAGGAGGAAGGCTGTAAGGGGACCAGGGAAGAAGTCTGGGAGGAACAGGAGAAAAGGGGGCCACACGAGGGGGGTGCAGGCGTGCGAGGCCTCGCAGACCGAGAAAGTAGTGGGTGAGAAGATGAAGTAGAGGTAGGAAGAGGTAAGGAGGTGGGGGTTTCAGAGGGCAAAACTGCAAAAGTAGAGACAGAGGTGACCACAGAAGACACAGCATTGGAGGAGCTGGTTGGAAATCTAGCTACTCGAGAATAAGGAACACGAGGAAGATTCTCCTGAATGCGGAGCCGAGGGACAGCCACAGCATAAATACAGCCTTCGCTTTCCTTAAGACAATAGTTTTCACGTTCATTTCAGATAGATCTGACATCAGTGGGAAAAACAAGGGTGAGTTTTGTTGCAATTAAGAAAAGTGGGGGGAACACTGCAAGATGACTCAGCATGATCTGCAGCACCGAAGACCGGACATTCTGCTGCAGATCTGCAGTATTTTGCTGGATGTTCGAAGTGCTAGCGATTTCGACACTGTTGGGTGTAGGGACCATTTTAGGGACCCCTAGGTGATGTCCTGCGATATAAATGGAGGACAGGAGATCACAACAGTCAAAGATTAAGCAGGCGATGTTACTAGGAAAGCGCCTCCGCCCTCCAGTGGGCTGGACATACGTATCCACTTTGAGAACTGGAAGGTCCTGATGGGCTAATTGCTCTAAAATATCGTCATCCCAAGACAGAAAATCACGCTGTACAATGGTACGTGGTAAGACCATACAACTGCAAGAATTAAGAGTAACATAACTGTGAACTGTAATAGGAATGTTATCAATGGAAGCAAGATAGGAAAGATAATGAGTTTGGCCTGCATTCTGAACTGTAATGATGCGCACACCACTCTGAAGAGCATAAAAGGACATATTTTGGCCAACATGTTGTAAAAGAGCTTTACCGATATTGTGGTCTGAAAGATAATCAGTTGGAAACGTCGGTTGCAAGGAAAAGAATTTGATCCACTGTGTACTTGTAAACATGGTGCGTAAAAGAAGTGGGTGTCATGTAGGTCGTTTCAGAGTGGAATGAGCAGAAATCGAAGGATGGTCATCAGCAAATGTTCTGGAAAGTTGAGGCATAGGACTGCGGGTAGCCCAACCTGAAGCAGGTGGACAGTCCGAATACTGTCACAACGTATTTAGAGAAGCTGGGCGCATAGTTAAAGACGTGCAAGGGGCAGAGGCACCAGAAGAAATGGGTGGAGCCTCGGCACCTGGAGCAGGTGACAAAGCATCACCAGCAGTAGGTATAGGGGTATGGGAAAAGTCTGGAGAATGATTGATAAATTAGACACATGTACGACTCTTGGGTATCTTTATTGAGGAAACGTTTCGCCACACGGTGGCTTCATCAGTCCATACAAAGGAGAATCTTGAAGAACAGGAGGAGAATGAGGTAATCAGTCCCTCAACCTTGAGTCGATGTGGTCAGTCCATCAATCTTGAATAGAATACGGCATACATGCGGAGAAGGAGCTTATAAACCGTAGACAGGAGAGGTGCAGCAGTCATAGGTGGTGTCACATTTGTTCAATATGGAAGTAGGTCGTGCCCAAGAATTAGGCACCACCTATGACTGCTGCACCTCTCCTGTCTACGGTTTATAAGCTCCTTCTCCGCATGTATGCCGTATTCTATTCAAGATTGATGGACTGACCACATCGACTCAAGGTTGAGGGACTGATTACCTCATTCTCCTCCTGTTCTTCAAGATTCTCCTTTGTATGGACTGATGAAGCCACCGTGTGGCGAAACGTTTCCTCAATAAAGATACCCAAGAGTTGCACATGTGTCTAATTTATCAACATGTCGGTTCTCTGAACCATTCATCTACAAAACTGGAGAATGGTTAAAGAACAAAGCCAGGTCAGAATAGGATGCGGTAACAAAAAGGCACCTGGGAGGGGGAGGGGGGTCACGGAACGAAGACTCCATGATGGTCGTACCTCTTATTATTTTAAGGAAAAAAGGAGGAAAAAAAAAGGAAGAGGGACAGCGGAGGAACAGTTGCTAGAAGGCATAAAAGGCCATAAGTTTTCCTCCTCATCCAAGGGGACCTTGACACCGCCAGCAGTGCAGATGCAGCATGGAACCCGTGCCATTCCCTACTCTTCACACCGGTAAACCAGCACTCCAGGATAGCGAGGTCGCCTCCATCGAGCCACCTGGGCACACAAAAGAGAGGGCTGTGGGATATCCGCCACAAAGCATAACTCCTTCGACTGCCACCTCCCATAACCGACAGGCAGCCTCTGGAGATACACCCTTCACCTACAGGACACCCTGCCCCACCTAGAAATCCGGAAAGGGAACAGAGTGCCTTCAGATGATCCAGATTCCACAACAAACTACACTACTCTCGAGGCACCCCACGGTGTGAGATGAACCTCGGCACACTTCCCCCTACCTAGAAACAGGAATGCCAGAGGGGAGGATCCAGAGGCTACAAACAGGACAGGGGAAAGGGAGCAGGAAAGAGAAAAGTGGAATGGGGATGTTGGGATAGGGAAGGGGGCATTGGGGGTAATCAGGTTCGGTCTGAGGAAGAAGACCAAAGGTCCAGTTCCTCAGACCAAGAGCCTCTTTAGGACGACAAGGAGCCCGTCTTAAAGAGAAAGGCCTACTGGCCCATGCGAGGCAGGTCCACTTCTCCTATAGGTTTAAGCCAACGCCCTAACCTAGTCAGGTCAGGGCACATTCACTTAAGGAAGGAGCACGGCATCTGACCTAGTAGCACAAGCTAGTCGGGTCCAACTTGCACCCACCCACACCCACTCATGTATTTAGCTAATCTATTTTGAAAACTACACAACGTCTTAGCTTCTACAATGGTACTCGGGAGTTCGTTCCACTCATCCACACACTATTACCAAACCAATGCTTTCCTATATCCTTCCTAAATCTGAATCTTTCCAGCTTAAAGCCATTGCAGCAAATCCTGTCTTGGCTAGATATTTTTAGCACGCTATTTACATCCCCTTTATTTATTCCTGTTTTCCATTTATACACCTCAAGCATATACCTTTTAATTCTGTGCCTTTCTGGAGAGTGCAGATTCGGGGTCCTCAGTCTATCCTCGTAGGAAAGATTTCTGATTCATGGGATGAACTTTGTCATCTTCCATTGTACGTTTTCCAGTGCATTTAGCTGTTTCATAAATTTTGGAGATTTCTTCATCTATGAACTCTGGACTACAAATACGTAAAGCGCTCAAAAGCATTGATGAGAATACTGACAATATAACTCTTCATGTGAAGAATGATAGTGTACATAGCAACAGTTATTTGTTGGTTTTCTGTAAATTTTAGATTTAAAATCATTGTTACCCTTAATAATTAAAACATCCAGGAAAGGCAATGAATTATTTTCTTCGAACTCGACAGTAAAATTTATATTCGTAGGCATAAGACACCAAATATCATCAACCTATCTATACCACTTAGCTCTATTAGGAAGATTGTGTTAAGTAATCTTGTTTGAAAATATTCCATGTATAAATTAAGAATGGGTGAGAGGATTTCCCAATGCCATACCAATCTTCTGAGTGTAAAACTCGTCATTAAACACAAATTTTACATCAACAATACAAAGTTTAATAAGTTTAATGATAGTAGAAACTGGCAAAGGTAAGTCGTAAGTAAGTTAAATTAATAAATCATCAACTGGAACTTTTGTAAACAAGGAAGTAACATCAGAACTAATCATATTGAAATCATTTAAGTCAGTCAAGGTGCTTAATTTATCCACTAAATCTGTGTTGTTTTTAACATAAAAATTATAAAATTTTCTAACAATTGGGCTCAGAATATCTACAAGCCATTTAGATAATTTATAGGAGACTGAACCTATGGAGCTAATAATTGGTCTAACTGGATTACCTGGTTTGTGCGTTTTTATTAATCCAAACATATAAGGTAAATATGGAATAATGGAAGTAAATTTTTTAATTAATTCATCTTTGCCTTTCAGTAGACGTTTTATTGTTTTATTGAAGTTACTCTTAAGTTTTTAAGAATTTTTTTTCTAAGTTTAGAATAAGTTTCTGTATCTAGGATTATTCATTTTATCTACTTTAGTAAGATGCAATTTTTTATTACTAATAAGTGTATCATAAGACTTAAAGAATCTTTGAGGGCAACTTTTGGACGAAGACCTACTTAAACTAGTGGATGGCTCCACTGTGACCCCGCCGCCTTCTGCTTCACCTCACCTGACTACAGTATATAAGCCATTTCTCCGGCCATATGCTGTACTTTCTACAAGATTAATGGACTGAGCACATCGATTCCATCCTGAGGGACTAATTCAAACTCCTCTCCTTACACATTTCTGCTTTGGTTTTGCCTCTATACACCTCTGGGTAAACCATGGGTGAATTCACTGTGGTCTTCCCATTGTTTCTCTTGTTTCTGGGTACGAACTTCTATGTCTCCTTACACTTTCTGGCCACATGTTCCAACGTCTCATTTACTGTGTTTCCCTCTAGTTCTTTTCCCTACTGCACCTCATGCAGGAATTGTCTCATGCTTGTGTAGTCCCAACTTTTGAGGTCTGGCTTCTTCCTTCAAGTGGCAGGTGCTGTCTGCCACAGTGTGTTAATTATCCTGCGTCTGTAGTCGCTACCTTGGTCTGACATCACTCCTACAATATTGTCATTTGATAATATTTTAGGAGTTACCAACTGCTTGACAAAGATCCTGGAGAGCGAAACGTTGCAACAATAAAATATCGCATTAATTGCACTTGTGTCCTTTAATCTAAAATATTGTCGGTAATTCTACGAATATTATTACAAACATTGAATTTACTTTCCAGTATGTTAACTTGTACACACCATGGAAGCCAAACACATGCTACTCTTAATTGCTTTATAACAATATTTTAACAGGTCGGAGGTATAATGACGTTTTGGAAGTAAATGTTTTAAAAAATCATAATTGGATTTGCTAGTGAATGGTTGTTCAAAACTCTGGATTACACGTCTATCTCTAAATCTGATTGACACACTTTATACATATGCATGCAGTAGAAACTGCAACGTCAACAAGGTTTGCAAATGGAGATAAAACCAGGAAAATAAACTTACGCCACGAAACCTCCGTTGTCTAGACCACATAATATTTAAGAGAACGTACTGGCAGTTTTGTCAAGCACTCACCATCGTTGTTACAAGATAGGTAAATTCTTTCAAGAAAAGATTTTTTTCTTCGCTTTTCTACGCCTGAGTTGCCAGATATCTCATTTCTGCCAAGCAGAGAGAGTCTGGAAACTTTTTCTCCAGTTGCACATAAGGGGGTGTGGGTCGGTGTAAGTTGGATGTGTCTAGCATGGGCCAGTAGACCTGCAGCAATCCTCTTCAGTTTTTTTGGTTCTTATTCTCGTTGCTTCATTCTTTAATTAAGGATCCCCAAATAGGCTACCACCAGCACAGGCACAATCAGCACCACAACTACCACCATCATCACCACTAGCGCCAGCACCATCACCACTAGCACCATCACCACTAGCACAATCACTAGCACCATCACTAGCACCATCACCACTAGCACCACCACCAGCACCATCACCACTAGCACCATCACTACTAGCACCATCACCACTAGCACCATCACCACTAGCACCATCACCACTAGCACCATCACCACTAGCACCATCACCACTAGCACCATCACCACTAGCACCATCACCACTAGCACCATCACCACTAGCACCATCACCACTAATACCATCACTAGTACCATCTCTACTAGTACCATCACTACTAGTACCATCACTACTAGTACCATCACTACTAGTACCATCACTACTAGTACCATCACTACTAGTACCATCACCACTAGTACCATCACCACTAGTACCATCACTACTAGTACCATCACTACTAGTACCATCACTACTAGTACCATCACCACTAGTACCATCACTACTAGTACCATCACCACTAGTACCATCACCACTAGTACCATCACTAGTACCATCACTACTAGTACCATAACTACTAGTACCATCACCACTATTGCACCATCACCACTAGCACCATTCGTTCATCACTTTTCATCACCACTTCACGGCACCATCACCACTAGCACCATTACTAGCACCACCACCAGCACCATCACCACTTCAATTTGTATAATACCATACTCACCAAGGTCATTAGCACCAAATAGGCACAATCATCACAATCACCACCACCACCAGCACAGAATCCTACAGTTGACATACTTTTGATTACATATCACACACACACATCCAAAGCCCAATAGGTAATACCTTTTACATGGTTCTTGGTAATTTGAATCAGAGTAATTTGACTTATTGTAATTTAGTAATTACAAATTCCAGAAGTAGTTGAAAATATACGTATATTTAACTAGTTTTCAAAGGAAAGTTACCCTAACCTAACTTTCCTAACTAAAATAAATAAATAAATAAATAACAAAAAGGCACAATACCGTGACTGGAACGATACACAAATAAAGAGAGAGAAGAGAGAAGCTTACGACGACGTTTCGGTCCGACTTGGACCATTGACAAAGTCACACAATTGTCAATGGTCCAAGTCGGACCGAAACGTCGTCGTAAGCTTCTCTCTTTTATGTGCGGGTTATTTGTGTGTGTTTCCGAACTAAACCTTGAAATAAACCAAGAAATGCTTTTCAGGTTTATTATTGCGGGTAAGAAGTATTGTCCGTTAAAGACTGAAACCGTTCACAACAGCCATTCTCAAGTTTTGTCTCGAAAAAAGGTCATTACATTTCAAAACAAATGTGGCTGTATAGAAAACTAGAAACTAGTCACCTTTGCAATGGTCGGGTGTGATGATGTTGCTAAGAGCCTGGGACCAGCCAGTAAACCACTACGTCTATTTCCTTTAAGATTGGCCTCTCCTCACGGAAATTAATCCGCAGAGTAATTATTTTTCGGTATGGGGGTATAAATTATGGTGTACCACTGCTTTTGTCATCCTATACCCTGAATTGTCTCTTATATCAACGCAACGGATTTTTTATGATGCCTGGAGTGTGTTTTGGGCGGAATCAGGGTCCTTGTATTGGCCGGAATTAGGAGTCTTGCATGGCTGGGTACCATCAGGATACCTGTTGTAGCTGGGCACAGTCAGGGACCCTGGTGACCTCAGGAGCTGCGTCATTATATTTACCTAGCTAAGTTTTCTCGAAACTCCTGCAGGGTAGGTTCCTACAGGAATTCCCACTGCCGGGTACGTGTGTAAATATTTTAGGGTCGTGGTTAAAGGGATGGTGAGACTCGGATCTCGTCCTTAGATCCCCTTTCACTAGGATCCTGTAACTGAAGTCTACATTCTCCCGTTGGATAGCGCGTAATTGACTTGAGTGAGTAAAGTGATGCCATATCTTCAAGAGCTTTTGGCGAATCCCCCAAGTCTTCTCGACTACCGTAACGACACTAGCTGTCACCTCTAGGTCGTTATTGGGTGAGATGCTGGTGGTGTCCTCGCTAAGGTCGCCCGAGGTGTCTTCTGTTGAGTTCCCGCCCCCCTTCCTCATTAATTCACCCTGGTAAGCCTCGTCCTAGGCGGAGGTGGACAGTAGCAAGCTCTGGTGAGTGTTAGTTCGAGGGAAGGTCGAATAAAAAATTAATCGATGTAAAATCGTTGGACTGTACTGGTGCGTTAAAATAAATCCATTAGCAGTCAGCGAAACTGGTTTAATTAAACTTTTAGTAGAAAAATATCGAATTTCTAAAACCATAAGTGATGCCAGTATATAAGTTTTCAACACGCCGGCTGTCTCCTATCTAGGCAGTGATCCAAAAAAAAAAAAAAAAAAAACTTTCACCATCACTCCATCAGAGGCCTGCTGATATTACAGTTCAAAACTGCTAATATTCCCAACCCTATATCAGAGTGCTGGTACTGTACTTTCCATCTCCAGGATTCAAATCCGGCTAACCGGTTTCCCTAAGTTTCCTTATAAATATTACATTGCTCACACTCCAGTAACATGTCATAAAAACCACTTGCTTCTAATATCTAACACACATACGCTTGCTAGATGTCTAAGCCCGTCGCATATAAATTCTCCTTTAGCTCCATCCCTTCCAACCTTTCTTAGAATGGCCCTTACCCCACTTTCCCTCCACTGTCCGAATCACCTCAACTCCTCAGCCCTCTGGACTATACTTTCATTAACTCGCACCTCCTCCTAATCTCCAAACTACGTATTCTCTACATGATATTCACACCACTCATTGCCCTCAGACACGACATTTCCACTGGTTACGGCTTCCTCATTGCCGCAATATTCACAACCCATGCTTCATGCCCATGCAATAACATTGGTACCACTATACTATCATATAAGATAACATTGTCACCATAGATGTGTTATATCTTCGAAATTGGTCATCCTGTGTTATTTAACTATTGTAAGAGAATATGTTCATCACTTAATATTATAGCACGAAAGTCCCCGTTTATAGCTAAAATAGAGACTTTCGGCGTTATATTATCTGTTAATATATGAAAAATACCATGGTATTATCCCTGTTATCACTATTATCACTATTTTATTATCACTATTATTTTATTATTATTGTTAGGTAGGATTTCTTGTGTACATAGAGTTTAAGTCTCGGAACCATCCGGTGAATTGTTCAATTGTTTATGTCCGGCTGACTGACGTTGGGTCAGGTGATCCAACCTGACGACGCGTCAACAGACTGGCAAGTAGTCAGTCTGCTCCCTGCTCTAGCCCTGACAACTGATCGTATATTGGCTCTTACGGTGTACAGTTTGAATGGTTTTGAGAATTGGACTCTAGAGCTGACTCACTTTGTTCCTCATTACTCTGAAAGATTCTTTTGATATTTATATTCTTGGTCAGTTCAGTAATCCATAGAGATACTTTACGGCCAGATTCAAAGGTCTTGTTAAATCTTGTACCTTTTGTATTTTGAGTTTACAGTCTTGTTAAGACAAAGACGTAAATGTTATTGAAGACTGAATTACAGGAAGAATAAATAAACTTCCTTATTAATGTGACATTTCCATGACTTTGAACTAAATGTATATGGTAAATTTATTGTACAAAGTATTAAGTTACATTAACTACAAAGAGAAGATAAAGTATTGTATTTAAATACTTTAATAAATTTGAATATTATTCTATGGAGTTTCCCAGTAGAAATTATTTCCCCTAGACTCTAAAACTTTAAATAACTCGGATCCAAAAATCTTGTTGCATAAGAAATGAATGGTAGCAGGCCACATTCTGAAGTTCTTTAAAAAAATTTCTTATTTGCAACAAGATGCCTCAGTGCATCACTCAATTTTTTGATCACTCGTCTTTCACTGACCTGTCTGTTGACAAGTTCACTCCCAAATATCTAAACACACTTACTTCCTCCATACTCCCGCCCTACAATCTGATATCCAATCTTCCATTATCTCAATTTTTTTTTATCCTCATCACCTTTCTCTTTGCTCCGTTTGATTTCAATTTCCTTCTTTTACATACCCTCCCAAATTCGTCCACAAATCTTTGGAACTTCTCTTCAGAACCTCCCAGAAACAGTGTCTTCAGTTAAAAGCAACTGTGAAAGCTTCCACTTTGCATTAGATTCATCTCCCAATCCCACTCATCTCACAATTACCCTGGCATACACATCTACAGTCCTGTCTATAAATATATTAAACAACCATGGTAACATCATGCATCCCCGTCTAAGGGGAAAAAATTTCCCCCTCTCCCACATGCCCTATCCTGAGCCTCACTATCTTCATAAAAACTCTTAACTGCTTTCATTAACCTACCACCTGTTCCATACAATTGCAACATCTACTGCATTGCTTCCTATCCACCGCATGATACCTTTTTTTCCTACTCCATAAGTGCAAAGAAAACTTCCTTACTGTCTTACCCATAATTTTCAATAACTATCATTCACCTTACCAGGTATACTCAGCAGGCTTATTCTGCTATAATTCTTGGTGTCTTTTGTCCCTTTCGTTTTTATATAAAGGAGCTATGTACGCTCTCTACCAGTCCCTAGGTACCTTACCCTCTTTCATATATTAAAAAAAAACGCCAGTCATTTCAAAACTATATCCCTACCTGCTTTTAACATTTGTCTTGATCCCATCAATCCCACCTGCCTTACACACCTACCCTACACTCACATTTGGCTCTTCCTCACTTCTAAAGGTGTTTTACCTCCTTGGCCAATTTATGAAATCACAACTTCATCAACATTTAACAGTTCTGCAAAATATTCCCTCCATCTTCTAATACCTCCAACTCGCCATCTAATAACTCTCCTCTTTTGTTTTTAGCTGTCAAATCCATTCTTTACCTAGGCTTTCTCATTATTAATCTCACTATAACTTTTCTTATTCTCAGCAAAATTTGTTGGAAGCACCTCGCCCCCACTCTCATTTGCTATCCTTTTACATTCCTTCACCACTCTCAGAACATCTTTCACTCTCCATATACTCCTCCCTCTTACATCACTTTTGCTTTGTAAAAATCTGTCATGCTACCTTTGTCTCTTACCACTATTTACCGCATTCCACCAATTGCTGCTCTAACCTTCCACACCCACCTTCCTATATTCCAGTGCTTCTGAACACTAACACTGGATCTTTAAATCTACCCTGACCTCTTCAGTCATCGTCCATTTTGAGCTGGTGGACCTGCATATTTGTAACCCAAAGAAATAAAATGCATTTATCACTTATTCCTTAACTGTTTCGAGAAAGTGCATTGACATCACAGTTCAAATGATATAGTGAACTATGATAATTCCTAAGAGTCTTGAAAGTGCAGGAACTGTGTTTCCCTCTTCCAGAACTACAATCTGGCTAACTGGTATCCCGGAATCCCTTCATAGATTTTATTTTACTCACACTTCAACAGCTCGTCAGAACATAAAACCACTAGTCTCCACTTACTCCCAATTTAACAAGCTCAGACCTCCTGGATGCTCAGGCATTTTCCTCTACAAACCTTCTCGACATCAGCAGCCCCTCATCTGTTCACTGAATTTCAGCTTTCATATCACCACGACATACTTTAATTTCTCTTTGCCTTAACCCCTGCATAAAATTTCTGTTACGTCTCCACTGCCTCCTTTACTCTACAACATTAAGCCTCATTTCTCATACCCATTCAAAAGTGTTGGCATCATTATGCTTCGATACATATTTCTGTACGATCATGAACTTCATTCTTTCCAGATCCAAATAACAGCACTGCTGTTATTTTTCTTCTTGGGTGTTGTGAAGATGTAAGGCCCTTCAAACAGCTTATGAAGGAACCCCCTCCTTCCTATAAAAAAATAAATTATAACAAAAAAAAATATTGAATATAAAGAAATATCCTAAAATATAAAACAAAGATGAACTCGTCCTAACTGAAGCAAATGGAAAAATTAAATAAATACATAAATGAATAAGCCTAACATTTACAGAAAGATGTTCTTCTGGGTCTGCCATTGGTATGGCAAAGCGCAAAGGAATAGGTGGAATGTAACGGGACGCTGGAGATAGAGTAAGGTCGTCACAGGTGGTTGTGACTATTGTGAACTCCAGCTCCAGACGGTTACAATGCCTATGAAAGTGTGTAGCTAGCAGCTTAGCAAACTGAGTTGGCTGCCGGTAGTGGTAGTCGACTGGAGATCGGCCACAGAGGCATAAGAAACAAGGCAAGTTCCTCTGTCATAGAATGTTGCCGAAATAGTAGCTCTATCCGAGTGGTATAGGCAAAACAGAGTTCTCAAGGCAAGGCTTATAACCTGCACAGTAGATTAAAAGCAGAGTTCTCGAAATGATGCAGGTGTGTAGATCTAAAGCAAAGGTAAAGGAACGGCAGGGTTCCCAAGATGGTCTTTGGCGAGATCGTGGACTTGCACAGCAGAGTTCTCGTAATGTAGTAGACGTGTGGACATAAACCAAAAAGGTGAAGGAACAGCAGAGTTCCCAAGAAGATGAATTCTTAGCTTATGATCGATTATTAGATCGTGCTGCTCTTCTCGTCTCGCATCTGTCGTGTGACCCTAACAAGGCTAAAAGAAATTGAAAGGAAATTACTAACCGGACAAGGCATTCACATGATAGGCTGAAAGCTTTTAAAAGAAATGGTGATGACTAATTATTACACGATAAACGTAAGTGTAACCAATTCTAACAACAGAGTATAACTCTTGTCTCTGTTAAATTATGGAAAAAAACTAAACATGAAATAACTAATCAAGAGTGGAGCTCCATACTTAGACTTAATGAGAGCAGGAAGCCAAGTGACACTCCTCCGTCAGCAAAGGTCCCTTGTTGACTCGCTCGGTGGATGGGGGGGGGGGATGGAGGTAACTGCTCACATACCCCTTTCTGAACAGTCATGCTACCAGTCATTCAGTCTTCCACTCTTATTTAATGAACTATTCCCCTCACAGGTGTTCTGTATATGTTTTGACGTTTTGCTTTTTTTTTCCAAGAGCTCTTGAGTAGTCTCACAGGTCCAAGAGCTCTTTAGTAGTCTCACAGGTCCAAGAGCTCTTTAGTAGTCTCACAGGTCCAAGAGCTCTTGAGTAGTCTCACAGGTCCAAGAGCTCTTTAGTAGTCTCACAGGTCCAAGAGCTCTTCAGATGTCACAGCTTCCTTCCTCTTCTCGTAAATTCTGTGATTTATATTGTCTGTCATAGCCCCGTTAACTTGCACATCTCTTCCCAACTTCAGTCCATTCGCTTCATTCATTCTCTCTCCCTTCGATCTAAGATACAATTTTTCAATGTCTTGATTTTTCTTACTCTTATCACATATAACTTCCTTCTTTTTCACACCCTTCTAAACTCCTCCGTAACATGTTGCAGCTTGCATTAACCTTTGCGACTTTAAGTGTTGGGCTTCCACCCAACACTTAAAATCACTCAGTAAATAAAGTTTCTGTAAGCACTTAAAACAGTCGTAGTAACATCACACTTCTTATTCTAAGGCCAACTTTCACATATAATAATTTTACCCTTCATTATTATCTTAAATCTATTTACAGTTAATTTGCAGTCTTTACCAAAGAGCACAACATAACCATTAATTTACTCACTGTATTAAAACAACTCGCCCTACTACCCAAGTTCAAAACAGAAATCTAGCTAAGCATTTTCTCTAAATCCATTTGCATACTTAAATCTTTGGCCTCGATTCACAAGAGCACACGCAAGCTTTCTGAAGACTCGGCCACTACCTCTCTGGACTCTCCCTGCTATCCTTTCTCTGAAGTTCTCTTGACCTCCTTCCATCCACTTTAGATTTGCATACCTTAATGAAACTATATTTCTCCATCTGTACAACCCAATCATCTCAACAACAGCACTTTTACCCACTACATTGCCCCATTCTCAACCACTGCACTTATTTGGGTATCTTTATTGTAGACGTTTCGCCGTCCAGTGGCTTCATCAATACGGTGATCTTCACACCAACTCCAAGACTGATTACCTTACATTTTGTATATATTTCTACTGTCTTCAAGTTATATCCTAGAATTTGTGTTGATAAAACCACTGGATGGCGAAACGTCTACAATAGAGAGATGCAGATGTTGCACATGTGACTTAATTTTCAATACACCTATTCCCTCTCAGGCACTGCACTCTCCCTCTCAGGCACTGCACTCTCCCTCTCAGGCACTGCACTCTCCCTCTCAGGCACTGCACTCTCCCTCTCAGGCACTGCACTCTCCCTCTCAGGGACTGCACTCTCCCTCTCAGGCACTGCACTCTCCCTCTCAGGCACTGCACTCTCCCTCTCAGGCACTGCACTCTCCCTCTCAGGCACTGCACTCTCCCTCTCAGGCACTGCACTCTCCCTCTCAGGCACTGCACTCTCCCTCTCAGGCACTGCACTCTCCTTCTCAGGCACTGCACTCTCCTTCTCAGGCACTACACTCTCCTTCTCAGGCACTGCACTCTCCTTCTCAGGCACTGCACTCTCCCTATCAGGCACTGCACTCTCTCAGGGACTGCACTCTCCCTCTCAGGCACTGCACTCTCCTTCTCAGGCACTGCACTCTCCTTCTCAGGCACTGCACTCTCCTTCTCAGGCACTACACTCTCCCTCTCGGGCACTGCACTCTCCCTCTCGGGCACTGCACTCTCCCTCTCAGGCACCGTACTCGCCCTCACATGCATTATACTTCCTCTCAATCACTACCTTTTCCCACCTACGTACTTCAGTCCTTCATTTTAGTACTACACTCTTCTATTCTAGCTACGTCGCCCCACTCGCTACGTCGCCCCACTCGCTACGTCGCCCCACTCACGCCTCTACATTACCCACACTTTTACCCCTGACTGCTGAAGTCCTTGAATATACATGTGTGAAACCCCATAGAAGAATTATTAATATAGGCACTGACTGGGTTAACGAACACGTTAACTTCTTGGAAGCAGAAAGACATCACATATGAAAGTTGAACACCCAGATGAACAAAACATTAAACAAATACAATTATGGTGCAATGGTAGACAAGATGTGAAGCCAACTATGACATTAGTGGAATGTAAGAGACAGAAAAATGAATGATGATGACACTTAGATTCGAGTATATCAAGATTATAGAACAAAATATATGAGGAATGGGATATGGCTAAAAATAGTCATTGAGATGTAGAGAAGGCAGGTAAAGATGCAAATGTGAAAGAGAAATTTCAGTAAGATGCTGCTACATCCTGAGGTGGTTAGAAAATGAAATGGCCTGGATGAGTAAGTTCTGGAGAGAGGCAGCAAGCAGTTTTAAGAATAGGTATGATAGAATCCAAGAAGTTACATAAAGCTGGTTCTTGCAGCTTGTGGACAAGTTACAAAGAACAACTAGATGAATACATACAATTAAGCACGACCAGACACAGTCAGACAGACACAGCCAGACAGACACAGCCAGACAGACACAGCCAGACAGACACAGCCAGACAGACACAGCCAGACAGACACAGCCAGACAGACACAGCCAGACAGACACAGCCAGACAGACACAGCCAGACAGACACAGCCAGACAGACACAGCCAGACAGACACAGCCAGACACACACAGCCAGACACACACAGCCAGACACACACAGCCAGACACACACAGCCAGACACACACAGCCAGACACACACTGCCAGACACACACTGCCAGACACACACTGCCAGGCAGACACTGCCAGGCAGACACTGCCAGGCAGACACTGCCAGACAGACACTGCCAGACAGACACTGCCAGACAGACACTGCCAGACAGACACACACACACACACACACACACACACACACACACACACACACACACACACACACACACACACACACACTCGTGGAGGAGTCACGCGGTTTGAGCTCGTGTTTTGGTGGTAATTTCTGGCTGTACCATAAGGAATAGAGATCGGGTACATATGCAATACATATGTAGTACATACGTGGGAAATAAGGACTGTTTACATAAACATATACACACACACTAGGTGAGAACAGACTCTGCTGTTAGGCACTTGAATAGCTGTAGCACACACACACACACACGAGGCGGGGCCAGGAGCTGAGTCTCGACCCCTGCAACCACAATTAGGTGAGTACAATTAGGTGAGTACATGCACACACACAGACACACACACACATACAGACACACACACACACATATACAGGATTTCACACCTTCCTGTGAAGTGACCCTCTAACCCTTCCTCCCCCCCTCTCTCTCCCTCTCCTCTCTCTTCCTCTCTCTCTCTTTTGCTCTCCCCCCTTTCTCTCATCCTCTCTTCCTCTCTCTCTTCCTCTCTTCCTCCTCTCTTCCTCTCTCTTCCTCTCTCTTCCTCCTCTCTTCCTCTCTCTTCCTCTCTCTTCCTCTCTCCCTCTCTTCTTCTCTTACTCTCTTCCTCTTCTCTCTCTCTCTTCACTTGTCACTCCCCCCCCCTCTCTTACCTTTTCCCTCTCTCTCACTTTCTCCCCCCTTTTCCCTTCTTTTCCCCTCCTTCTACCATCCCCTTCTCTCTTTCTCCCTCTCTCTCACTCTCCCCCTTTTTCTTTTTCTCTTAATCTCTCACTAAAAAACAAAATGGTTTGGACTCGCAGGAATCAGGGATCAGATGACAATGGTACTGGTAGGGAGGAATGGATGGAGGAGCAGTGGAAAAGGATAGAGCAAGAATGGGAGAGAAAATTAGAGCTTTCTGAAAAAATGGAGAAAGAGCTCTCTGTGAAATGGGAAAAGAGGTTGGAGAAGGAGACGAAGAATTGGGAGGCACAAGTCGAAACTGCAGTAGCCAGGATAAAGGTCCTAGAATTTGAGGTAAACAGGCTGAAGCAAGTCTCAGGGGTAGTGACCAGAGAAGACACAACATACGAAGCTGAGAGGCTGAACAGGAAGGAAGGAGATATGAATTATGCTAAGGTCATATCAGCCTGCAAAGAAGGGCCAGGGAGTGGAAGGCAAGAGCAGATGGGTGCAGATGGAGAGGAAGAATGCTGAGGCACAGCCATGCTACCAAGAGCCACTTGAAAAATCAAGGGAGAAAATGACCACATACAGACAGGAACCAGAGTCACAGAGGGAGAGGCAATGGGAGGAGGAAAGGGCAAAATCAGTGTTTATCCATGGGCTTTGGGAGAGAGAGGAAAGGACACACACTGAAAGACTGACCAGCAGAGGTCAGTCAGAGCAAGGGCAAGCGCGCACACAACTATCCTCAGAACCCCACAACCTATCACACCATCCCAACACACAATACAATCCATACCCACAGCTTCCACCCAACCCCCAACCATAGAATCCCACAGTATGCTACCAGGTCTCCCACCCCCACAGGCCCCCCAAACCAGTGTTGGAAAGGAAACTGAAGGTATGATACACAAACGCTGATGGAATAACAAACAAGTGGGAGGAGTGGCACGAAAGAGTCAAAGAGACATCACCAGACATCATAGCACTCGCAGAAACCAAGCTTACAGGTATGATAACAGATGCCATCTTTCCAACGGGATGCCAGATCCTGAGGAAAGACAGAACTAACAGGGGGGTGGAGGAGTGGCATTGCTGATCAAACACCGATGGAATTTTGATGAGCTGGAGAGAGGAGACAGCGGAGAAGAAAGTGATTGCATAGCGGGAACGCTTCACTCTGGAGGTCCCAAGGTGATAATTGCAGTGATGTATAACCCACCACAGAACAGCAAGAGGCCAAGGCAAGAGTATGACGAGAGCAATAGAGCGATGGTTGACACACTAGCTGCAGTGGCCAGAAGAGCTCATGCATGCAGGGCAAAGCTCCTGATCATGGGCGACTTTAACCACAAGGAGATCGAATGGGAGAACTTGGAGCCACATGGGGGCCAAGATACATGGAGGGCTAAGATGATGGAGGTGGTACTGGAAAACTTCATGTATCAACACATAGGGACACTACAAGAGAGAGAGGAGAGGATGAACCAGCAAGACTGGACTTAGTATTCACCTTGAGTAGTGCAGATATTGAGGACATCACATATGAAAGACCCCTTGGGGCCAGCGATCATGTGGTTTTGAGCTTCAAATACACAGTAGAGCTACAAGTGGAGGGGGAAGCAGGAAGGACAGGACAAATTAAACCAAACTACAGGAAAGGGGACTACACAGGAATGAGGAACTTCCTGAATGAGGTTCAGTGGGACAGAGAACTGGCAGGGAAGCCAGTTAATGAGATGATGGAATATGTAGCAACAATGTGCAAGGAGGCTGAGGAGAGATTTGTACCCAAGGGTAACAGGAATAATGAAAAAGCCAGGATGAGCCCATGGTTCACCCAAAGGTGCAAGGAGGCAAAAACCAAGTGTGCTAGGGAATGGAATAAATATAGAAGGCAAAGGATCCAGGAGAATAAGGAGAGCAGTCGTAGAGCCAGAAACGAATATGCACAGATAAGAAGGGAGGCCCAACGTCAATATGAAAACGACATAGCAGCAAAAGCCAAATCTGACCCGAAGCTGTTATACAGCCACATCAGGAAGAAAACAACCGTCAAGGACCAGGTAATCAGGCTAAGGAAGGAAGGAGGAGAGACAAGAAATGACAGTGAAGTATGTGAGGAACTCAACAAGAGATTCAAAGAAGTGTTCACAGAGGAGACAGAAGGGGCTCCAGAAAGACGGAGAGGTGGGGTACACCACCATGTGCTGGACACAGTACACACAACCGAGGAAGAAGTGAAGAGGCTTCTGAGTGAGCTAGATACCTCAAAGGCAATGGGGCCAGATAACATCTCTCCATGGGTCCTGAGAGAGGGAGCAGAGGCGCTATGTGTACCCCTAACAACAATATTCAGTACATCTATCGAAACAGGGAGATTGCCTGAGGCATGGAAGACAACAAATGTGGTCCCAATCTTTAAAAAAGGAGACAGACATGAAGCACTAAACTACAGACCAGTGTCACTGACATGTATAGCATGCAAAATCATGGAAAAGATTGTCAGGAGAAGAATGGTGGAACATCTAGAAAGGA
>NC_091347.1:8463441-8525941 GCF_038502225.1 Cherax quadricarinatus | reverse complement strand
TGTTTAGAAAGTGTTTTGATTGTTGGCAATCCAATGTTATTTTCTGTCATTAACACACGTCTGCTTATGTCTAGTCTCTTTATATTATCAAGTTTGTTGCTTAGTTTTAATATTGTTCATTTTTGATAAAGTAGATTATAATCATGGTAGTGATGGAAGCCGAGGTAGCGGTCTGGTAGTTTTAGTTCTGTTCTACCATTCCTATAAAGTTTAGGACACACTTCTATGGGTTATTAACTTGCTCTGATTATCTACATATGCAACAAAGTAAAATGGCAGTGTAAACTATAGTTTATTTTCAAAATGGCGGATGTAAACAACTACTCACACGAGTTATCAAGTTTTGCCACCGCATAATAGGGCGCTGTATAGGTAGCACCAGTTTCCATGTGCCTTTAGCTCGAGTGTGCCGTTATTTAGAGTGCCAGTATTTTGACAGTTTACTGTATTAGCTCACCGATCTGTGCAGCAGTTAAAGTATGTCGATACTTAATGCTAAGTGAAGGAACAATACTCCAGCAATTCCGTAGAGATCGTCTGAGTAAGTTTTACAAAGTATGCACCGTCACTAAATGCCTAACACGGGCAGGACGCCTTACCATCCAGCACTATAACAAGCACCGCACTGTAGCAATACATGCAACCTAACACAGCTGTAATAATAAAACAGCAATGTAAGCAAACCTGCAGCGTAAGCAAGCAGCGCAATGCAGTGCACGGAAACAGTACCTGACCGTAACGAGAGTCACCAGCTAAAGAGCAACCCGGAAATAAAGGTCAAAATAAACACAGAGGGATAAGAAATAAGATAGTTTTCTTCGGATTTGTAACCCCGGAGTGTTAGCCACCCAGGATAGCCCAAGAAAGTCAATGCGTCATCGAGGACTTACTTCCATTGGGGTCCTCAATCTTGTCCCCCAGGATGCGACCCACACCGGTCGACTAACACCCAGGTACCTATTTGCTGCTAGGTGAACATGACAACAGGTGTAAGGAAACGCGTCGAAATGTTTCCACCCCGCCGGGAATCAAACCCAGGCCCTCCGTGTGTGAAGCGAGAACTTTAGCTACCAGGCCCACCGGGGGTTAATTTTATCTTTACCGGTATATTCCTTCAAAATATTTACAGTATTTACAATTATATCGGCATTATAGCAAAAGACAGGGAAGAAAGAGATGGTAACACTTCAGAATACGGGAGAGTATGAGTGGACGAGACCAGCTTGAGTGAGTATCTGAGAAGCAGTCAGGTGGTCAAACACAGCATCACCTTGTCCGCCAGGGCGCCAGCTATCACACTACTGGCTGACTGAACTGGATAATTAATACAACAGTGGGACCCCTAGTATTGCTGTATTCTGAACTACGAGGTCGCTGGTCGAGAGAACATGCCTGTGGGTGTGTGATGAACGTCGAACTGTAATGTACTCGGTGCACGCCGAGTGCATGACACTAAACCGTACAAGGCACTGGTTAGTGCCTGGCACTGTGTAGCTTTCTCTTAAATGTGCGAAAGTTAATGTAAATAATATTTTAATTTAGTTTTTTTTCGCTAATTCATTTGTAGTCTTAATCTTTTGAAACTTTTTTCCGTAACTGCATACAGCTGCCGTGACCGCGAGCAGCTGCCGTGACCGCGAGCAGCTGCCGTGACCGCGAGCAGCTGCCGTGACCGCGAGCAACTGCCGTGACCGCGAGCAGCTGCCGTGACCGCGAGCAGCTGCCGTGACCGCGAGCAACTGCCGTGACCGCGAGCAGCTGCCGTGACCGCGAGCAGCTGCCGTGACCGCGAGCAGCTGCCGTGACCGCGAGCAACTGCCGTGACCGCGAGCAGCTGCCGTGACCGCGAGCAGCTGCCGTGACCGCGAGCAACTGCCGTGACCGCGAGCAGCTGCCGTGACCGCGAGCAGCTGCCGTGACCGCGAGCAACTGCCGTGACCTCGAGCAACTGCCGTGACCGCGAGCAGCTGCCGTGACCGCGAACAGCTGCCGTGACCGCGAGCAACTGCCGTGACCGCGAGCAACTGCCGTGACCGCGAGCAACTGCCGTGACCGCGAGCAACTGCCGTGACCGCGAGCAACTGCCGTGACCGCGAGCAACTGCCGTGACCGCGAGCAACTGCCGTGACCGCGAGCAACTGCCGTGACCGCGAGCAACTGCCGTGACCTCGAGCAACTGCCGTGACCTCGAGCAACTGCCGTGACCGCGAGCAGCTGCCGTGACCGCGAGCAGCTGCCGTGACCGCGAGCAGCTGCCGTGACCGCGAGCAGCTGCCGTGACCGCGAGCAGCTGCCGTGACCGCGAGCAACTGCCGTGACCGCGAGCAGCTGCCGTGACCGCGAGCAGCTGCCGTGACCGCGAGCAGCTGCCGTGACCGCGAGCAGCTGCCGTGACCGCGAGCAGCTGCCGTGACCGCGAGCAGCTGCCGTGACCGCGAGCAGCTGCCGTGACCGCGAGCAGCTGCCGTGACCGCGAACAGCTGCCGTGACCGCGAGCAGCTGCCGTGACCGCGAACAGCTGCCGTAACCGCGAGCAGCTGCCGTGACCGCGAGCAACTGCCTTGACCGCGAGCAACTGCCGTGACCGCGAGCAGCTGCCGTGACCGCGAGCAGCTGCCGTGACCGCGAACAGCTGCCGTGACCGCGAGCAACTGCCGTGACCGCGAGCAGCTGCCGTGACCGCGAGCAGCTGCCGTGACCGCGAGCAGCTGCCGTGACCGCGAGCAGCTGCCGTGACCGCGAGCAGCTGCCGTGACCGCGAGCAGCTGCCGTGACCGCGAGCAACTGCCGTGACCGCGAGCAGCTGCCGTGACCGCGAGCAGCTGCCGTGACCGCGAGCAACTGCCGTGACCGCGAGCAGCTGCCTTGACCGCGAGCAACTGCCGTGACCGCGAGCAACTGCCGTGACCGCGAGCAGCTGCCGTGACCGCGAGCAGCTGCCGTGACCGCGAGCAGCTGCCGTGACCGCGAGCAGCTGCGGTGACCGCGAGCAGCTGTCGTGACCGCGAGCAACTGCCGTGACCGCGAGCAGCTGCCGTGACCGCGAGCAACTGCCGTGACCGCGAGCAGCTGCCGTGACCGCGAGCAACTGCCGTGACCGCGAGCAACTGCCGTGACCGCGAGCAACTGCCGTGACCGCGAGCAGCTGCCGTGACCGCGAGCAACTGCCGTGACCGCGAGCAACTGCCGTGACCGCGAGCAACTGCCGTGACCACAAGCAACTGCCGTGACCGCAAGCAACTGCTGTGACCGCAAGCAACTGCCGTGACCACAAGCAACTTATTCAGCTTCCGTGACTGCTAGTAATTGCTGTGACCGTACATAGCTTTAAGAAAAAATACGCTGAAGCTCCTGGAGAAAGGAGAGAGTGGACCTAGTAGCCAACAGTGAAGAGGCGGGGCGAGGAGCTGACTCGACATCTGCAACCACAATTAGGTGAGTACACACACACACACACACACACACACACACACACACACACACACACACACACACACACACACAGCTAAATCATTAATTCGTCACAACTCAGCTCATCCAGTTGCTATAATGAACCAAATGATTGAAATGATGGCAGATGTGATGGTGAGGGAGGAAAGAATGAGAGAGGCAGGTGAGGGAGGTCAGGTGAAGGTAGGTAAGAGAGGTGAGGGGAAAGGCTTGTAAGGGGGAGGCATGTAAGAGAGGTGAGGGGAGGCAGATGAGGATGGTGAGGGAGGGGGGAGGCAGGTGAGGGGGGGCAAGGGGAGGGATAAGAATTAACTAGAATATGAATTAATGAACCCGTAATGACACGATTGCAAACAAACCATACCACGGGCGGGATTGAACCCGCGGTCAGTGTGTCTCAAAACTCTAGACCGTCGCGTATTGTGGCTAGCTGGTCCAGTGGCTAACGCGACGGTCTGGAGTTTTGACTCTCTGACCGCGGGTTCAATCCCGCCCGTGGTATGGTTTATGAATTAATGAAGATTATCAAAGGACTTAGTTAACGAATTAACCAAAACATCTTAAAACTAAATAAAAATAAACGTAAAAGTACAGGAGGGCCCCGCTTATACAGCAGGTCAAGTTCCAGGCTACCACTGTAAAAGTGAAAATCGCTGTAAAGTGAATCATAGCCTTTATTCAACAATATAGCGATCCTTGCTTGTGTTTGTTGTTGAACGCAAGGACCGCTATGTTGTTGGCTGTATTGATCTCAATTATAATAAAGTGCCAATTAAATTACCTGTGATTCTGATATCAATTCAGTAACTAAATGAAGAAAATGGTATAATATACCAACAACTTGATGATTAAGACACATATGCAAAAAAAAAAAAAAAAAAAAAAAAAAAAAAAAAAAAAAAAAAAAAGTTTGAACGCTTCACCTACACAGGCTTCTTCAGTCAAATACGGAGGCATTAGGTTGTGTAGTTAAATGAGCATGTAATCAGTCCATCAGCCTTGGCGATTTGAATAACCATTCTACATTCATCACACAGGTTGCATCGATTAAAATTTTTTTTTTTTTTAACTGTTAGTATATGGACAAATTGGCGCACCTACAAATGAACTTGTGATGTAAATGGTTTAGAAAAAAAAAAAAGAAAAGTTATCGAATATTATCATGTCTAAAAGATGCATCAGCATCTGATATATTCGATTATATTTAACGTGATTCAACAGGTAAAAATATCACATTATTTTACGTATGAACCTAGCAAAATTATCCTTGAAAACTCTAACAACAATATAAACCTCTCTTCTAATTAGGATACACTTCAATTTGTATGTTTAAAGCCGAGCAGAAGAGGTTTTCTCAAGTTTTCACTCTGAAGCGAAATTTCAAGACAGAGCCATGCAACACTGACCAGAGGCGCCCACACATACCATTACTCCCAAGAACCATTTCCCAATTACAGTAAACCAATATAAAAAATTTGCCCTCGATCGGATTAGACGTTCTCAATTCATACCCGAAAGTTTGTAGTAAGAAACAAGAAAAAGAGAACAATCGGGTTCCCACGTACGGGTTACACTTCGGGGAAACCTGATAAATAATCATAAAAATGTATAATAAATCGCTGTTAAATGAGAAAGCACGAATTGCTAATTATATCCATTTTCAGCTTCGCTTTCTTTAAGCTTTTTTTCCCTTGTTTAGCAAAATTGGAGACCTGTGCAGTGTTCAGCCTTCATTCACATAGTGACCACATTTCCACTAGGGAAGGAAGGGTTACTTTCAACACACTGCTCATGTACCAATTTTGTTAAATATAAACTTGCGTCGCATAACGACGGTAATATGTTCTGAGAAATGCGTCGTTAAGCGATTTCATCATTGTGTGAACGTCAAAGACTTACACAAACGTAGGCTATATGGTTAGTTTTTTTTCGTCATGGATTTGGTTTCAAGCAGGTAACATACTTGACCATTCCTCTCTGTTAATGAAAACCTCCCAGTAAACACAAGATTTATGAGACTGCTGCCGGTGTTCTGCAGTATAGTAAACACACAAACCAGTAAGAGTTGTGTATTATCATTATCAAGTTGTAGGTACAGTACATAATTGTATGTGGGATACTTTTATACGACTGGCAGCGCAGTAGCTTTGGTTACACCACCGTCGTATATGCTCAGTCGTTAACCGAAGCGTCGTTATGCGATGCATGACTGTACAAAGAAGCTGGTGAAGGTCTCTCGATCTTACAAACCCCTCAAGGAAGGTTCCTTGATGTTGGTGAGGGGCTCTTGATTTAGGGAATTGGATCTGTGCTCCAGTTCCCCGAATTAAGCCTGAATGCCTTCCACATATCCCCCCCCCCCAGGCGCTGTATAATCCTCCGGGTTTAGCGCTTCCCCCTTGATTATAATAATAATAATAATCGATCTTACAATAGACCATTCCCCTTCCTTGGATCAATCTTCATTACCCTATACCCTTCCAAGTTCTTCATGACCCTTATGGGCTTAGTGCACCTCTCTGAATGTAATGAGAATGAATATAATAAGAAAGTGACAAGGTAAACAAAACCATCTTTGATAGCTGGCTACCCTCAAACCACCTGGCAGTATGCACATGACATGACCGGTTATACCACCTTAAAGATGGTGCCTTGATGGTGAAGAGATGTTGACCCAAGGAACTGGAGCCACCTTAATTAAAGCTCCATGGGCCAAATCTGATTACTTCTCTTTCCCAAGTGCTATTATATCCTCTACGGGTTTACCGCTTGCCCTTGGATGTATTAACATAGTCTCGTTACACCTTGCAGTATGCAAATTGGGGGACCAAATCTGCATATTGTGCGGTGCCGCTTATGTAAACATATCTGTCAGGGGAAATTGTTTTACTGATGTTGGCTGCTTGTTATTATATAAAGCAGACCCGTATTAAATTATATTTATAGTAAAAATGATAAAATTGGAAATATTCTACGAGAGAATAACAGCTGTTAACTTGTAAACAAAACAAAAAAAAAGTGTATCCTTTTGGACCTGGAAGAGAGAGAGAGAGAGAGAGAGGGGGGGGAGGGGAGTGGGTGGTTAGGAGGAGATGGTAGTGGGAGAGGGTGGCATCCTGCCCTGGGAGGGTGCCAGCTGGGGGAGGGTCACACAGGTGGCACAGTTCCCTGGCTTGAACTATCGCTCTCGGGGTAGTGTGTGGCACTAATGGTCCTGCCTGGAGGACACCAAGGCCACAGCGGCAGGCACATACGTTGGTTGTGGTGGGGGAAGGGTGTGGGTACTGGGGTGTTATGGGTGGTGGTACTTGGGGTGGTGTGTGTTGGTACAGGTGGGTGGTGGGTGTTTGGGGCCCCCCTCTTGTCTACTCGTGCTGCAGCCGTTTACAGAGAAGGGGAGGAGGAAGAGGATGGTGGGGATGAAGAGAGGGCCATGGTGGATATTGGAGAAAGAGAGGATGTTGTAAACGAAATGGGTGAAAATAGTGAGACGGAGTGGGAAAGGGGGGGAAAGGAGAAGGGGTAAAGTTGGTGGGAAGAGGCGGAAGTGATATTGGATGGGAGAGAAAGGTAGAAATATTGAGAACGATTTTCAGAATGCAAGGCTGAAGAAATAAGAGTGGAAGAGTTCACAGTAGTAACAGTTAATCATTAAAAAGACTCCCGTATGAATCATGAGTCGAGTCAGACGTGAACACTCCGTAACTTAACAGTAATGGACATTGATGAAAAGACTTTAAAGAAACAAATCGCAATCAAAGAAATAAATCTTGAGGGGATTCAAACAGGAGATCCAAAATATGGAGAACTAAAATAATGCAGCGATAATGATTAAACTCTTTTATTAGGGCTAAGAACCAACGAGGATGAGAAAGATGACACATCAGCGAGTCGAAGTAACTCAGACATGTAAAGTATATATCAAAGAACACAAAATGAATAAGAAATTTCTACTTACTGACATTTTACTGCCTCAGAGAGATGGAAACCAAAGCATAAGTATAGGTTAATGAGATCAAGAGACATACAGAAAATAGAACTACAACGCAATGAAAAGTTTTTGGAGTGGAAGCCAGTAAGACGCAGCACTCGTGAGAAAACTTCAAGAAAGCTGACAGATCCAAGAAAAACTTATTTATATTAAGGATTTACCATTGTTTGATAATTGTTATTGTTTCTTTCCGTATGTCTAACAATCTTTACAATGTCTGCCATATTTTCAGTAACGTTCACAGCCCTAGCCATACAGCCAGTAATGTTAAGATTTGGTCGGATTTTTAACCCGGAGGGTTAGCCACCCAGGATAACTCAAGAAAGTGAATGCGTTATCAAGGACTGTCTGTCTTATTTCCATTGTGGTCTTTCAATCTTATCCCCCAGGATGCGACCCCCACCAGTCAACTAACACCCAGGTACCTACTCACTGTTAGGTGAACAGGGACAACAGGTGTACGGAAACATGCTTAATGTTTCCACCCATGCCAGGCATTGAACCGAGGACACTAAGTGTGAGGCGGCGAGAGTATTCCCTACCGAGTCTGTCATATACGATCGACTTTGTTGGCAGTTCTTGTCATAGGTCGTGTAATGACGGCAAACCTTGCGATTCATAATAATGTTGGAAGATGTTGTCATACATCTTTAATGTTGGCAGTCATTGCCGTACCTCCAGTAATGTTGACAGTCATTACCATACCTCCAGTAATGTTGGCAGTCATTGTCATACCTCCAGTAATGTTGACAGTCATTACCATACCTCCAGTAATGTTGGCAGTCATTGCCATACCTCCAGTAATGTTGACAGTCATTACCATACCTCCAGTAATGTTGGCAGTCATTGCCATACCTCCAGTAATGTTGACAGTCATTGTCATACCTCCAGTAATGTTGGCAGTCATTGTCATACCTCCAGTAATGTTGGCAGTCATTGTCATACCTCCAGTAATGTTGACAGTCATTACCATACCTCCAGTAATGTTGGCAGTCATTGCCATACCTCCAGTAATGTTGGCAGTCATTGCCATACCTCCAGTAATGTTGACAGTCATTACCATACCTCCAGTAATGTTGGCAGTCATTGCCATACCTCCAGTAATGTTGGCAGTCATTGCCATACCTCCAGTAATGTTGGCAGTCATTGCCATACCTCCAGTAATGTTGACAGTCATTGCCATACCTCCAGTAATGTTGGCAGTCATTGCCATACCTCCAGTAATGTTGGCAGTCATTGCCATACCTCCAGTAATGTTGGCAGTCATTGCCATACCTCCAGTAATGTTGGCAGTCATTACCATACCTCCAGTAATGTTGGCAGTCATTACCATACCTCCAGTAATGTTGGCATTGCCATACCTCCAGTAATGTTGGCATTGCCATACCTCCAGTAATGTTGGCATTGCCATACCTCCAGTAATGTTGGCATTGCCATACCTCCAGTAATGTTGGCATTGCCATACCTCCAGTAATGTTGGCATTGCCATACCTCCAGTAATGTTGGCATTGCCATACCTCCAGTAATGTTGGCATTGCCATACCTCCAGTAATGTTGGCATTGCCATACCTCCAGTAATGTTGGCATTGCCATACCTCCAGTAATGTTGGCATTGCCATACCTCCAGTAATGTTGGCATTGCCATACCTCCAGTAATGTTGGCATTGCCATACCTCCAGTAATGTTGGCAGTCATTGCCATACCTCCAGTAATGTTGGCAGTCATTGCCATACCTCCAGTAATGTTGGCAGCCATTGCCATACCTCCAGTAATGTTGACAGTCATTGCCATACCTCAAGTAATGTTGGCAGTCATTGCCATACTTCCAGTAATGTTGGCAGTCATTGCCATACCTCCAGTAATGTTGGCAGTCATTGCCATACCTCCAGTAATGTTGGCAGTCATTGCCATACCTCCAGTAATGTTGGCAGTCATTGCCATACCTCCAATAATGGTGTCATTGCCATACCTCCAGTAATGTTGGCATTGCCATACCTCCAGTAATGTTGGCATTGCCATACCTCCAGTAATGTTGGCATTGCCATACCTCCAGTAATGTTGGCATTGCCATACCTCCAGTAATGTTGGCATTGCCATACCTCCAGTAATGTTGGCATTGCCATACCTCCAGTAATGTTGGCATTGCCATACCTCCAGTAATGTTGGCATTGCCATACCTCCAGTAATGTTGGCATTGCCATACCTCCAGTAATGTTGGCATTGCCATACCTCCAGTAATGTTGGCATTGCCATACCTCCAGTAATGTTGGCATTGCCATACCTCCAGTAATGTTGGCATTGCCATACCTCCAGTAATGTTGGCAGTCATTGCCATACCTCCAGTAATGTTGGCAGTCATTGCCATACCTCCAGTAATGTTGGCAGCCATTGCCATACCTCCAGTAATGTTGACAGTCATTGCCATACTTCCAGTAATGTTGGCAGTCATTGCCATACCTCCAGTAATGTTGGCAGTCATTGCCATACCTCCAGTAATGTTGGCAGTCATTGCCATACCTCCAGTAATGTTGACAGTCATTACCATACCTCCAGTAATGTTGGCAGTCATTGTCATACCTCCAGTAATGTTGACAGTCATTACCATACCTCCAGTAATGTTGGCAGTCATTGCCATACCTCCAGTAATGTTGACAGTCATTGCCATACCTCCAGTAATGTTGGCAGTCATTGCCATACTTCCAGTAATGTTGACAGTCATTGCCATACCTCCAGTAATGTTGGCAGTCATTGCCATACCTCCAGTAATGTTGACAGTCATTGCCATACCTCCAGTAATGTTGGCAGTCATTGCCATACCTCCAGTAATGTTGACAGTCATTGCCATACCTCCAGTAATGTTGGCATTGTGCAAGAAAGGTATAAAATACCGACAATATGAAAGTTAAGACACATGTACAACATCTGGATATCTTTATTGTAGACGTTTCGCCATCCAGTGGCTTTATCAATACAGATTCTAGGACATAATAAAGATATCCAGATGTTGCACATGTGTCTTAACTTTCATATTGTCGGTATTTTATACCTTTCTTACACAACTTGTCAGACACTGCAACATCATGGAATCTTGGTTCAGAGGACATCTACAAGACCTTCTTCACGGCTGCTGCAACTAACCCATCTCTTTGGGAAGGACCTACTTCCACTTGGGAATCCCGCCTACCAGTGACTATGCCCTCGTCTGCTGCCCGTCCCTATCCACTGACGCCTATATAACCGCCAGTCTTCTTGCCTTTGCTCCAGATTCTCCTCCACCACGATGCTGTGAACACTAACTCCAAGGCTGAGGGACTAATTACCTCATCTTTTGTATATAGTTCTACTGTCTTCCTATTATGTCCTAGAATCTGTATTGATAAAGCCACTGGATGGCGAAACGTCTACAATAAAGATATCCAGATGTTGCACATGTGTCTTAACTTTCATAATGTTGACATTGCCATACCTCCAGTAATGTTGGCATTGCCATACCTCCAGCAATGTTGGCATTGCCATACCTCCAGTAATGTTAGCATTGCCATACCTCCAGTAATGTTGGCATTGCCATACCTCCAGTAATGTTGGCAGTCATTGCCATACCTCCAGTAATGTTGGCAGTCATTGCCATACCTCCACTAATGTTGGCAGTCATTGCCACACCTCCAGTAATGTTGGCAGTCATTGCCATACCTCCAGTAGTGTTGGCAGTCATTGCCATACCTCCAGTAATGTTGGCAGTCATTGCCATACCTCCAGTAATGTTGGCAGTCATTGCCATACCTCCAGTAATGTTGGCGCTCTCCTCTCAAAGGCGTTCAGACGCAGCAAACAAATTAATTCACATAAAAAGCTGCTGTTAGTAAATCAAGTATAATCACCTCACACAGGTCTTGGTTATAAAAATAATGCCTCTCAGTGGTGCAGCAGGTATAGTTATGGGGACTTCGCTAGACACTGCATCAAGTGACATGGGAAAGTAGGATAGCCAGTGGAACAGTCCTATGGTGGGCCATGGTAGTAGCTATGGTTAACTAAATTGAAAACTTCCAGCAAAGGCGTTACGTAAGGAAAGGCTATAGACGGAGATGACAGTGATGGTGGAATGAGAGATTAAGAAGACAGAAATGAATTCATATCAGAGCAAAGACACGAAATGATGAGTGAAAAATCCTGCCTTATGACCCTGCTGAAGATTTGACAGAAAAGGGAAGATGGGCGGAACGCATATTCCTCCACTGTAAAAAAGCTTTTTGCAAGATGGCACTTGAGAAAAAATTATACAGAAAATAAAGCAACTAGATTATAAAAAGAAAAAATACATGAATGCATAAATAAACATCCGAGTGGTTGAAATCACAGTCAAATAAGCATTAATAACAAAAAGGCACAATACCGTGATTGGAACAATACACAAATAACCCGCACATAGAATAAAGGAGCTTACGACGACTTTTCGGTCCGACTTGGACCATTTACAAAGTCACACTAACGAGAAAAGAGAGCAGCATGGGTATATATAGGCAGGAGGTGGTGGTAGTAGTAGTAGTGGTAGTGGAGGGAAGGAAGTAGTGGGGAGGTAGTAAGAGTAGAAGGGGTCAGTCAAATACTAAGAAAGAGGAGCACTACAAGGGAGCTGGTGCCCACAGAGGGTAAGAGCAAGAACACGGAGGGGGGGGACAAATAAATAAATAAAAAGAACAAATACACAGGGCAGAAGAAAGACAGACAACCCAAAGGAGAAAAAGGAAAGGGGAAGAGGGAGAAGAAAAAGGAGGTATCAGGTTAGGTCACGAGTGTTCTGAAGTTTGGAGCATTTTATAATGTAGTGGGAGAGGAAGGCATCTACAGAGACGAAGCCAGGACTAAGATTCATACAAGGGAAGTTGTGTATTAGGGAGGATTCAACCAGACGTCGACTGTTAAAGTTGGAAGTAGGGAAGACAGTTTTAGCAGAAGACCAGTCAGTAGGATGGCTGTGATTTCTGACGTGGCAGAAAAGAGCGTTGTTAGTGTCGGCAAGCCTAACACTATTTTTGTGCTCCCTAAGTATGTCAGAAAGAGATCGACCAGTTTCTCCAAAGTATTGAAGAGGACAGGAGGAACAAGAAATAGAGTAACACTCTCCACACTAATCTCGTTCATACCTCTCCTCCCTCTTCAGATGTTCATGGTGTCTACTCTATTTCTTGTTCCTCCTGTCTTCAATACTTTGGAGAAACTGGTCGATCTCTTTCTGACATACTTAGGGAGCACAAAAATAGTGTTAGGCTTGCCGACACTAACAACGCTCTTTTCTGTCACGTCAGAGATCACAGCCATCCTATTAACTGGTCTTCTGCTAAAACTGTCTTCCCTACTTCCAACTTTAACAGTCGCCGTCTGGTTGAATCCTCCCTAATACACAACTTTCCTTGTATGAATCTTAGTCCTGGCTTCGTCTCTGTAGCTGCCTTCCTCTCTCACTACATTGTAAAATGCTCCAAACTTCAGAACACTCGTGACCTAGCCTCATTCCTCCTTTTTCTTCTTCTCCCTCTTCCCCTTTTCCTTTTTTATTTTTCTCCTTTGGGTTCTGTCTTTCTTCTGCCCTGTGTATTTGTTCCTTTTATTTATTTATTTGTTCCCCCCCTCTGTGTTCTTGCTCTTGCCCTCTGTGGGCACCAGCTCCCTTGCAGTGCTCCTCTTTCTTCGTATTTGACTGGCCCCTTCTACTCTTACCACCTCCCCACTACTACTTCCTTCCACCTCCACTACTACTACTACTACTACTGCTACTACTACTACCACCTCCTGCTCTCCTTTTCGTTAGTGTGACTTTGTAAATGGTCCAAATCGGACCGAAACGTCGTCATAAGCTCCTCTCTTCTATGTGCGGGTTATTTGTGTATATAAGCATTAAGATGGACAAGTATAGTCAGCGGGGTCCCACAAGGATTCGTGCCGGTGCGACTGTGGGTAGTGTTCTCGAGCGATGTAACTGTTCTTGATATTTATATTTCAGGTGCTGCCATCTCATGGATATAGGCCTACCTAGAGTTCATTCCTCTGTTTCCCCTTCAGGCCGCATGCCTGGTAAGGTCGAGCAATACAACACACTGCATGTACCATTACCCAATTAAGCTAAGGTTTGCCTCTGAAGTAGTATCTTTACCCTACCAGATATATTCGTATATATCTGATGACAGCAGTGGGACAGGATTAATATCGTTATAAATGGTGGCAGCTGTGTTTGCAGCAGTTATTTTGCCCAGAGAAGAAGGAAGGACGATGAAGTCACTGTCTACTTCAACGGCTCATACAAACAGCATCCGCCTCCCAGCAAATATTCCTGATGTCATGTCTGCAACATTCAGAATCCAGTTGCAAGTACAGCCACGATTTATGCTCAGTTACACTTAATTTTCTCAGGAAAACCTAGTAGCATTACCTGGGTTCCTCAGAGCCTCCTATGCTGACTCAATCACATGTTCATCTGTACATTGCTGCTGTTGTTTTAGCAAGACAGAGGTGAGTTTAATATTGTTTTTCTCCGATGGAGTGTTCCTCGTGGTCAGGTCTACCTCGTGCTCTATATGCGTGGGTGAGCGAGGTGGCAGGTTCTTTGCCTACACCAATGTTCCCACCTCCACTCCATGCTGAAGGTCACCTTCAGGGACGTCAACATGGCAGCCAGAGCCCTCGCTGAGGGCCTGGCTATACACTACTTCCATACCAACCCAGCCTTCATTGAAGCAGAAAAATACCAACAAATCCCACAGTGCTATAACTGTTACTCATACCAGCATATCACCTAAAACTGCCCTGCCAAAGACAAGAAGTACTGCTCCACCTGTGGCCTCGAGGGACATGACTTCAAGAATTGCACTACTGCTTCCCCACCGAAATGCTTGAACTGCAAGGATGACCACCATACTCTTGCTGCCAGGTGTCCTATCAGAAGGGACATACTCAAGAAACAACAACAAAAGAAGTCCAAACCGCAAGCACCCACATATTCTGCTATTGCCAAGATTCAAGCAGACACTACCAAGATACTACAAGCCACGCAAGCTGCTCCTACCACTTTCCTCACAGCCGATCCCACCAAGATCCTATGTTTCATGTATGCTCATGTACAGAATGCAGCTGAGCCTGGCTCCTTCAACACCACCATCAATGAAGTATTCCAACTAAACAACATGCCTGGACTCACATTCCCTGCATCGCCACCTTCCACTGAGATCCTACAAGCCACTGCAAATATTGCCAGCATAACTGCTGTTCCACCACTGACACAACCTCCACTCGACATTGAGATGGACCAATCTGAGACCACTGATACGTCGGCAAATTCCACCAATGAGAGTCCACCACCGCCTGCCTCCACTACCACCGCCGAGGCCTTGCCTCAGACACTTCAACCACCAGCCAAGAAAGCTAAAACTCAAGAACCAAGGGCTGCAACTACCCATACCGCTAGCACTCCTCCACCGCAACAAGGAGCCAAGACCAAGACTGCCAAGACTCGAGAACCAAGGGCTGCAGCTCCCCAGGCCACTACCAATCCCCCACAGCAACAAGAAGCCAAGGGCAAGAGTGGTGGACACTGCACAACCAACGAGAAGAACCCAATGCGAACTCCAGAATGTGAGCAAGACATCAACGACATCTTGTCACCCAACTTGGAACGCTTTGCCAACCGTCTCTACACCGCCCTCAACAACGCTGGAATCGACCACGTAGCACTGAGGAACAGGCTTATACCTCCAGACGGTACCCCCCTCTAGCACTACTATCAAGACAAGTTTCCCCAGCACTTTGCCGTCTGCTAAAGCTGGGGTGTGGCTCCAATGGGACCCTGTTTTCTGCCTCTGCCCAACTGTGACACTGAAGATCCCAAGCAAGAAGACACTCCCCCCTGGGGGAGTCCATGCAAGATAGAAGAAGTTACCCTCCAACTGGAGGGCCCAAGAGAGAAGATAGAAGAATGAAGAAGACGAACGACACCCCCACCCCGGGGGCCACCGCCGGGTCACCATCTGGAGAAGACCCGGGCCGGAAGCACCGGCAAATCTCTAATGAATGAATGAATGAACCTCCACTCGTACCACCACTCACCCTCTCTCTACTGTCCGAATTCTGTACGAATTCCTGGCCAGAACTGTGTATTCGAGTGCCCAAGGTACTCAGCCACGTGAATCACCCAACCACGTGATGTCCAAGCCACATGGTTAAGCTGCGTGTAGTGAGTTTAGTGTATTTTGCTATTCTGCACTAAACGTATCCCGTAGGGTGTCAGGCAGCCAGCCTGCCTCCACGTGTGTCCCGAGTGCAGTTTGCCTCAGAGGCCTGTACACACTCATATACCTGCACATCTCAGCGAAGAGGCGGGGCCAGGACCTGTGAATGGACCCCTGAAACCACAAATAGGTGAGTACACTACCGTATTCTCAGCTCCCTGCGCTGTCTAGTTAATTTCAGAGTCTGTTTGCTGTTGTCTGTGCTTCTACCACATCACTCTACTACGCCATGCCTGACGTAACATGATGTCTGCATGACGTCACCTTATATCGTCACCCATTAATGTCGCCTCACAAGTTCCTCCCCCTGACATCACCTCATCACGTCACGGCCGATGTTTACCTGGAGAGAGTTCCGGGGGTCAACGCCCCCGCGGCTCGGTCTGTGACCAGGCCTCCTGGTGGATCAGAGCCTGATCAACCAGGCTGTTGCTGCTGGCTGCACGCAAACCAACGTACGAGCCACAGCCCGGCTGGTCAGGAACCGACTTTAGGTGCTTGTCCAGTGCCAGCTTGAAGACTGCCAGGGGTCTGTTGGTAATCCCCCTTATGTATGCTGGGAGGCAGTTGAACAGTCTCGGGCCCCTGACACTTAGTGTATGGTCCCTTAACGTGCTAGTGACACCCCTGCTTTTCATTGGGGGGATATTGCATCGTCTGCCAAGTCTTTTGCTTTCGTAGTGAGTGATTTTCGTGTGCAAGTTCGGTACTAGTCCCTCTAGGATTTTCCAGGTGTATATAATCATGTATCTCTCCCGCCTGCGTTCCAGGGAATACAGTTTTAGGAACCTCAAGCGCTCCCAGTAATTGAGGTGTTTTATCTCCGTTATGCGCGCCGTGAAGGTTCTCTGTACATTTTCTAGGTCATCTACGTTTCAAAAACTGAAACGTATCTCCACCCCTCCCTCAGAGTGCAGGCAATATACTTCCCACCTCCAGGACTCAAGTCCGGCTAACTGATTTCCCTGAATCTATTCACAGAAGTTACTTTGATCACACTCGAACAGTATGTGAAATCATAAAATTCGTTTGCCTCCACCTGCTTCTATTTAACTCGCTCACGCACACTTGCGGGAAGTCTAAGCCCCTTGCACATAAACCCTCCTTTACCCCCTCCCTCTAACCTGTCCTAGGACAACAATTACCTGCCTACTCTCCACTACAGATTTATGTGCCCTCCAAGCATTCTGTTTTGTTCTACCCTCTAAATGTCCGACCCACCTCAGACAGCTCCTCCTCAGGAGTTTGGATAATATTTTTAAAAATACCGCACCTCCTAATTTCCAAGGTATGGATTCTTTGCAATATATTCACACCACACATAGCCCTCAGACACGACATCTCTGCTTCCAGCCTTTTCCTTGTTGCACTCTTCACCAGCTAAGCTTCACACCCATATAAGAGCGTTGGTACCACTATACTCACATACATTGTGATATTTGCTTCTATGGATGACTTTTTTTGTCTCCATGTACTCCTCAGTGCTTCACTCACCTTTTTCCCTTCGTCATTTCTATGGTATACCTTGTCTGTCATAGACACACGTGCTGAGAAGTCCATTCTCAAATATCTGAACACATTCACTTTCTCCATACTCCCTCCAATCTGATATCCAGCCTTTCATTACTTAAATTTTTTGTTATCCTCATCACCTTGCTCTTTCCTATGTTCACTTTCAAGTTCCTTCTTTTACACACCCTACTAAATTCATCCACCAACCTTTGCAACTTCTCTTCATAATCTCCCAAAAGCACAGTGTCATCAGCCAAAAGCAAATGTGACAACTCCAACTTTGCGTTAGATTTTATAACTTTTAACTCCACACCTCTTATAGTCCCTTTTATTAATATTTGAACAATCATGATGACATCACGCATCCCTGTCTAAGGCCTATTTTTATTGGGAAATAATCTCCCTCTCTCCTATATACTCTAACCTGAGCCTCACTATCCTCGTAAAAACTCTTAACTGCTTTTAGTAACCTACCACCTATTCCATACATTAGCAACATCTGCCGCATTGCTTCCCTATCATATGCCTTTTCCAAATCCATAAATACAACGAATACCTCTTAATCCTTATCTAAATACTGTTCACTAATATGCTTCACGGTCAACACTTCTTCATTTCTAGTCATAATGACTAGCGTTATCTTAGCTCGAGTGTGTGTACAATTGACCCTTAACTCAAATTGTACAAGACACGATCGTCACAGTTAATAAGAGAGGACTCTCTTTTGTCCCTTTCCAAAATGGAAATGTTAGAGAAAATGACTTGGTGTAGCAGATATTATAAATACTTTTCTTCTGAATGCGACAGTTAAAAGCAACTGTTTCCATTATCAACGGGCTTACCCTTTAGTGCATCCTGATCATTATATGAAAGGACCTAGAATCCAGACGGATCCTTAGTACCATTCCTAGGGCAGTTACGTGGGTATAATATATGGATAATATTTCAATCATAGTACCCGATAATCTTGAAGTGTATGACATCCTCAACACCATAAACACACTAGAACCTACACATTTACTTTAGATGAGTAGGAGGAGGAGGACAACCAATTGCTGTTTCTCGACGTGGTTCTACTCAAAGGTGAAAACAAACTTGTTTAAAGTTTACCACGAGCCAGCCTACAAGAACAACCTGCTGTATTTCTTCTCCTGCTGTGACATTATGACTAAAAGTTTAGTACTTAAAGGCTTCTTTCTAAATGCTTAAAAAAATTTCAGCCCCCGGTTCTACGGGGAAGAGCGCACAGACTTAGACACATTCAGCTTACTACAGTTTTCCCTACGCCTCATACGTGATTGCAGGAAATGTGCGACACACACATTCTTAACAAGACTAACATCACCCCAGTGAAGGAGAGCATCCTAGTTACATCGTTCAGCGGGTCAGTGACGTTTCAACTGAAGTTTCCAACATACGTAACAAAAAAACTTGTTAAAGTAGTCACTTACCCTTCAACTACCGTTAAAAACTTGGTGAAAAAACAGAAGAGCGACTGTCACCAACGCAGGAAAATACATACCATGTGGGGGACGTGGCACGATATATGTAGAGCAAAGAGCAACATCTCTGGAGATTGGTATCCGTGAACACAAGAACACCTGAAATCTGACGACGACCATAAAAAAAACTCACGTTTCCAATATAGAAACGATGTTGGACGACTTGTGAAGTTCATGGAGGTCAAGTTAGCCGTGAAGAAAGATGATTTACGAAATATAGAGAGGCTGCTCTAATTGTCGTCAGTAATATAATCCATCAAAAGTCCGGCAGCTGCACCATCTCCAAATTCTTGATCAACGGGATATCGCCCATTTTTTGGAGAGTGCTCTAACATGCTGTTGACGGGTCCATCTCAAACTCAACCCATCTCAACACTGCTATATTACTGCGATTATTACGACTACTGCTGCGACTATTACTGCTATTACTACCGCGACTATTATTATTACAACTATTACCACTACCCTCTTCCAGCATGCTAGCTGACTCCCGCCACTATATGTACTCGTTCATAGTTACCTCTGTACTCAGACTGAAGAAACCACTCCTGGCGAAACGTTCCCTTTAACAAGTTTCATGAACTGCACTCGAGATGTTTTCCACAGTTTTCCACTTGTTAGCCAATTTTGGGATCACACGTGCATCAATAAATTTCCCCCTCCACATACAGTGTGTTAGATACATTATTAGTAACACTTGAGAGGTTAATGTGGGATAGATACGAGTCAGTCACTGGGATGTCACCAAATGTTTATTTAGCCTCGGGGTGGTCACGAAGTTGATTGACCTGGACGAAGAAATGCTGGAGGCAGCCCCCATACACAGCTTTAAGAGTATGTACGGAAAGGCCATCGGCGCCTAAGGCCACGTGTGCGATCACGACATTGAGGATACCTTTCGCTCCACCACTGGGTTGTTCAGCTCGCTGGACTGGAGAAGCCTCCTGGTGGGCGACACTTACCTTCAGGGTCTTGATAATCACCTACGAGTCTTTCTGGGAAACAAATAGTTGAGGAAGAACATGCGAGCACATTCTTTGTGAGGTTTTTCTTTATCTGTGAGAGGACAACTCATTTAATAAGTGGTTCCCTCAGTCCCTGGACAAGAATGTGATGTCGTTACATTAGTGATGAGACGGAGAGAGAGAGAGAGATAAAGGTAGATTGCTAAATAGATATACAGCTAGATAGATAGCTTTATAAATATCCACACTGATAGCTAGATACATGGCTAAATAGCTATATATATAGCTGTATTGATAGCTAGCTAGATAGCTATATAGACAGCTATACAGATTTGAGACAGCAAGTTAGTGATAACGTACATACAGGGAAGAATGTGAACAATGTGAAGAACAAGGCGGGGAAGATGAATAAGATGACAATATAGTTGACGTCAACGAAAGAAAATATTAACAACGCGAAGAACATTATCAATAAGGTGGTGGTGATTACCAAGCAATTTAAGAGGATCATACAAAAAATACGAACAGCATCAACAGCAATAAACAGAAACACACTTTAACATATTTTTCCGTGCCAACTATATCAACATTCAAGTAAAACTCTCAAAACAACACAGTTTTCCATCACAGGGAAAAAGAGTACACAGTGAATGTATCCCGTGGGGAAATCAGAGGTATACAAACCAGCGTGAGCGCCTTGCCTCCTCCGGGACAAGTAGTTGTTGTTATTGTTAGGGTCAATTTGCAACTGCAGTAGATTAATACAATTACTGACGTACTATAAAAATGAACCACTGAGACATTGAACATCGGCTGAGTGTATGTGTCATGGTTTGAGTCAGCACCAGTAGCCATACTGTGATGGTGTGAGTGAGCACCAATAGCCATACTGTGATGGTGTGAGTGAGCACCAGTAGCCATACTGTGATGGTGTGAGTGAACACCAGCAGTCATACTGTGATGGTGTGAGTGAACACCAGCAGTCATACTGTGATGGTGTGAGTGAACACCATCAGTCATACTGTGATGGTGTGAGTGAACACCAGCAGTCATACTGTGATGGTGAGAGTGAACACCAGCAGTCATACTGTGATGGTGTGAGTGAACACCAGCAGTCATACTGTGATGGTGTGAGTGAACACCAGCAGTCATACTGTGATGGTGTGAGTGAACACCAGCAGTCATACTGTGATGGTGTGAGTGAACACCAGCAGTCATACTGTGATGGTGTGAGTGAACACCAGCAGTCATACTGTGATGGTGTGAGAACACCAGCAGTCATACTGTGATGGTGTGAGTGAACACCAGCAGTCATACTGTGATGGTGTGAGTGAACACCAGCAGTCATACTGTGATGGTGTGAGTGAACACCAGCAGTCATACTGTGATGGTGTGAGTGAACACCAGCAGTCATACTGTGATGGTGTGAGTGAACACCAGTAGCTATACTGTGATGGTGCAAGTGAACACCAGTAGTCATACTCTGATGGTGTGAGTGAACATCAATAGCCATATTGTGATGGTGTGAGTGCAAGGTAAAAGGACACAAGTGCAACTAATGTGACATTTTATTGTGGCAACGTTTCGCTCTCCAGGAGCTTTATCAAGCTTTATCAAGCGAAACGTTGCCACAATAAAATGTCACATTAGTTGCACTTGTGTCCTTTTACTTTACATATTGTCGGTAATTCTACCAACTTTATTACATGGTGTGAGTGAGCACCAGTAGCCATACTGTGGTGTGAGTGAGCACCAGTAGCCATACTGTGGTGCGAGTGAGCACCAGTAGCCATACTGTGATGGTGTGAGTGAGCACCAGTAGCCATACTGTGATGGTGTGAGTGAGCACCAGTAGCCATACTGTGATGGTGTGAGTGAGCACCAGTAGCCATACTGTGATGGTGTGAGTGAGCACCAGTAGCCATACTGTGATGGTGTGAGTGAGCACCAGTAGCCATACTGTGATGGTGTGAGTGAGCACCAGTAGCCATACTGTGATGGTGTGAGTGAGCACCAGTAGCTATACTGGGGTGTTGTAACTGAACACAAACCACCTTAATGTGATGGCGACTGAACACCAGCAACCACAGTGACAAATGAACACCAGTAACCACAGTGATAGTAACTGATCACCAGTAACCACAGTGACTGAACGCCAGTAACCACAATAACAGTGACTGAACACCGGTAACCCAAGTGATAGTGACTAAACGCCAGTAACCACAATAACAGTGACTGAACACCGGTAACCCCAGTGATAGTGACTAAACGCCAGTAACTACAGTGATAGTGACTGAACGCCAGTAACTACAGTGATAGTAACTGAACACTAGTAACCACAGTGATAGTGACCGAACACCAGTATCCACAATGATAGTGACTGAACACCAGTGACCACAATGATAGTGACTTACTCCTCGACTTTGTGTTTTCAGTATTTAAGTACAACTTTTTAACTAAAAATAAGAAACTTTTATATACGAAACTAAACCGAATAGCTAAGTTTACCGCGAATACAAAATATTTATCAATTTTTTTGCGGTTTTCCAGAGTTGCCACGAATTTAAAATTCTCTAAACAATACTCACATAACTAACTAAATTACCGCTACATTTCATGAATGCTCATTGATTTCCGCTATATTAAAATTCAATGATATTAAATGCATTTATTGGAAAATAAATAAACTTTATGGGTGCGTGGATACTGTTTTTATCTTTGTGATGAGAACAAAATGTGGGAGTTATTATTTCTGCGGAATTTTTGATGGTCGTGTGGTGAAGCGCTGGTTTCGTGGAGGCCAGACAACACCTTGGGTACCAAAAGTTGCCAGGATGATCACAGAAAGAGGATGGTAGGTCAGATTGTACTGGTAAGGTACCAAAAGTTGCGAGGATGATCCCAGGAAGCGGATGGTAGGTCAAATTGTACTGGTAGGGTACCAAAAGTTGCCAGGATGATCCCAGAAAGAGGATGGTAAGTCAAATTGTACTGGTAGGGTACCAAAAGTTGCCAGGATGATCCCAGAAAGAGGATGGTAGGTCAAATTGTACTGGTAGGGTACCAAAAGTTGCCAGGATGATCCCAGAAAGAGGATGGTAGGTCAAATTGTACTGGTAGGGTACCAAAAATTGCCAGGATGATCCCAGAAAGCGAATGATAGGTTAAATTGTACTGGTAGGGTACCAAAAGTTGCCAGGATGATCCCAGAAAGCGGATGGTAGGCCAAATTATACTGGTAGACAGCAACACGATACCTGAAGAGGGGATTAGAGGAGCGGGATTTTTCTAGTCATAAGAAATCCCTTTGGATGAAATTGTCGGCAAGTATGGAAGACAAAATCAAAAGTTACAGAAGACACTTGAACTGCAACAAAGTATCGCTGTGTAGAGCTTTGCACAGACCAAAGCTTTGTCCGGATATAAGCTTGTTATACACATTTTCTTCAGAATCGTATTAAAAAATCAGCTAGAAATATCGATTCGTATTGTTTTACTTTTAAGAGAAAATCGTTAAGCATTACCAAGTTACATTCATCATTCTGTTGAATAAATTTTCAAGGAAGACACCTTGATACTGGTGAAGGACCTTTAAACTAATCTACTCTCCTTGTCCTTGGCACACACGTGATTACCTATCATTCCTCAGATTTTATTACGCATGCGGATTTAAAGCTTCCCCACTGTGCCAGTACCATTCCAGCTACATAGTGGGAACTGTAGTTATATTTGTTTACTCCGTCATATTCCATGATGCACGATGAGTTTCTTAAATTAAATGAAAAAAAAAATCTTGTCAGCCTGAGGTATGAGTCTTCAGTAAGACGGTGAGGCTGTTGTCAGGCATTCCAGTTTGAGTTTAGCACTACGTCAGCTTCAAAGATTTCGTTCCACCAGAGCTGGAGTTACTTTTTTGTGTAAAAAAGTAATTATTGCTGGGGGAAGGGGAGATTACCTGTACAGCGTTATTAATTTGTATGGGGTGAGCCAGGTACCCGGCCAGAAGCCCAGTACTGACCAAGTCATAAGACTCTGACTCTCCAGGAGAAAGTTTCCTCAAGTCTCCTGACGAACCACTTCCCTGAGGCGGAGGCACGCGTCGCACGGGTGTTAGAACGCCGCTGAGGTCGTAGGAACAAAACCAAGCACGAAAGAATCCCTCGCCAGCACCGGAATCTTTCCCTCCAGGACCGCAAAACTCCCCGCAGGCATCAGATAATTCCCCCGCAAGCCCCATAAAATTCCCAGACAGCCCCACAAAATTCCCCGCCGAAATCAGATAATTCCCCGCCAGCCTCACAAAGTTTCCTGGTGACGGGCACAATAGAAAGGACATCGTTGGGTTGCGGGGAGGCCGGAGGAGGAGGGGAAGGGACCCCTCAATAGATTTTTACAACTATCATTTCGTTGCAGAACTGTGTACCACACAGCTGGAGGCGTGCGGGGACTCGCGCCAAGGATGAGATAACCTGGGTCAATTCACTACACGAGCTAGTCTCTCTCTCTCTCTCTCTCTCTCTCTCTCTCTCTCTCTCTCTCTCTCTCTCTCTCTCTCTCTCTCTCCCCTCTCTCCCCCCCCCTCTCTCTCTCTCTCTCTCTCTCTCTCTCTCTCTCTCCCCCCCGCTCCCTCTGTCTGACTTTATATGTCTGTCTTTCTCTCGGACACAGCCATTGTAAACATGTAGCAAATTATCAGTTTCCTCTGGAGAGGAACAATGAGTGTTGAGGGTGACAGTCGCCAGATGGCACACCAGCCAGGGCTCCATGACACACTCACCGCCGCTGCTTCTAATCTTATTACGCCTAAAATGAAGAAACTTGTGGAGATGATATCAAACTGCTGATTATGTCTGCTGAGTCGTAATCATTGACGACAGCAGCATCTGCAGCAGAATTCGCACATAGTGATCTCAATTTAATTGAAGAGCGCGTGTTTAATTATGTTTTTTATACATTCATTTGTGGAGTTACTTTTCAGATTATTTAGGTAATTGGAAACTCGCTTTGTTTACGTGGTAGAATTTAGTTGTTGACCAAGTTTGGACACGAGATATGTACACCGAGGTGTAGATCTGTGTATGAAGAATGAGACACTGCAACACTTGGGACTATTGCAGAAACGTTTCGCCAACCAGCGGCTTCTTCAGTCTAGTGCAGAGAAGAACGGTGGAAGATGGGAAGTTTGAGGTAATCAGTCCCCCAGTCTGAAAACATGTGTTAAGTCCATCAGCTGATGGACTGATTACATTGACTCCAGACTGAGGGACTGATTACCTCAAACTATTCCACATCTTCCACCGTTCTTCTCTGTACTAGACTAAAGAAGCCGCTGGTTGGCGAAACGTTTCCACAATGAAGATTCCCAAATACTGCACAAGTGTCTCATTCTTCAAGCTGTCGGTTTTCTAATCTATTATATAATCTCTGTGAATATAAATGATACGTGTAAAATATATCAGTGTATATAAACTGAAAAATGTAATTTAAAAGTAATTTAAAATGTAATTTAAAAGTAATTTAAAATGTAATTTAAAAGTAATTTAAAATGTAATTTAAAAGTAATTTAAAATGTAATTTAAAAGTAGCTGTGCTAACTCACTGCATTCATTGCACATTAACCATAAACTGTTTGTGGGAAATACTAGTGAATTCTCGACTGAAATATTATTCAAATTCTGATGTTTATTTCCTTGTAGAAGTTTATAATGTGTGCTTTATATTTTATAAAATATTAATTACAAAGAAGGCCACTAGCATGCCTAGGCATTTCGGGCATTCAGCTGTGTGGATGCGATATCCGAGAAAAGTATTCACTATCTTAATGCCTAGTAATCCTGTCGTTCAGAAATACCATATACAACTAGAAGTATTTAGATAGCTGCGTGATGAGAGGAATCTCAGAATCTCATAACTCCAGCCCCTGTACCTCAGATATTTAGAGTCGTCTCTGGTCAGGCAACGACCTAAATAAGTCTAGTTGTATACGGTATTTTTTTTTAGGATTCCTGGGCATTAAGATAGGGAATACTTTTCTCGTACATTTCAACTCGCTCAAGAGACCTAGGAGCTATAGTACAATCCTGGCAAGCAAGGGTTGAGGCTATCCCAGATGTTCAGTGTACATTAAATTCCTCCCTCAACAGCTCGATAGGTGAGACAC
Source organism: Cherax quadricarinatus (assembly GCF_038502225.1). Taxonomy (NCBI): domain Eukaryota; kingdom Metazoa; phylum Arthropoda; class Malacostraca; order Decapoda; family Parastacidae; genus Cherax; species Cherax quadricarinatus. The sequence continues at coordinate 8,500,082 of NC_091347.1, read as the reverse complement.
CTCATTTTGCTTTGTATGGCTATGACAAGCGCTTACCATATGAAATTCTGTTTGCTCCACCTAGACCTACTTACGATACTGATAACCCCAGTGTAGTAAAGATGCGGACAACGCAGCTTGTCTTCCAGTGGGTACGAGAGAACCTTATGAAAGCTACTGATAGGTTCACGTCTGAGCGCAATGCCCGCGCCAAGGAAAGCAAAGTGGAACCAGGTTGCAAAGTTATGTTGCTCAACCCAACGCAGACCCCAGGTATGCACAAACTTGTCCCAAAATTCGTGGGTCCTTACCGTGTCCTCCGACAGCTCCGTGGCAATAAGTTCGAGGTGAGGGAGATTGCTGCGGGAACTATCAAGGAAGCCCACCTTGATCACATGAAGTATGTGGACCATGTGCAGGCCGAAGCAGAGCTGGAGTCGTGTGCGTTGCAACGCCACAATCAGACCAATGCTAGGGACAACCTGTCTACCCCTTCTCGCACTACTACTGTTACTGAAGACGGCCCAGTAAGGCTCCATACTTATGGCCTGCGACCCAGGACAACAGTACATTTCTGTGACATTGACGTACCTACTGACTTGTCTGACTCCTACGCTAGTTATGCTAATTGTTTGCTTGCAGAAATGGGTATAAATGCACACACATTGTATAGCTAGTTGATAATGGAGTCAGGGTGGACATCATGTAATTATGTAAATACTTTTAGAAGGGTACCCAGAGTGTAATGAATTCCATGGATATAGTAGTATTGTAGGTATGTGCACCCAGTATTTTTATATAAAAAAAAAAAGCCTGTATTACGGTCAGGGCAGTGCTGCCCTCTGAGTCACATGTCACACCTTAGGAAATGCTACTGTCAGTCATTGTTTGCAGATGTGAGGGTGCAACAACGTTCGTAGACGAGTGGTCAACTGTTGTTCAGCCCTGCGGACAACCTGTATATAGATTTTAGTTCCAGTGCTGACGTCTCCGGACTCTCTCCTCAATGAAACAGCGCGGGCAAACCAGTTTTCTCTTCCCCTGGATGGGATTTTTTTTTTTTTTGCCTGTTGCATTATGTTCATTTTTGATTTACAAGTGAGCGAAAGCCAGTCCCTCTCTGGGGTAGCCAGTGTAAGTAATTCCTTCATACCTACGGGCCCACCAGTATTGTCGCGTCGGGACGACGCGAGGTGCGTGGCCGAGCAAATGTAGACAGCCTGTACTGTCAGAACACAGCCTAGCCGTCTGTTCTGCCAAGTTCATATTTTGCGGCATTTAAGTGCTGCCCTCTGTAGGCTCACCCAGGTCAGTGGGAGGCTGAGCCAATTCGCTCTCACTCCTAGGCCGACCGACCTGATAGGCACAAGTGCTCCCCCTCCACGGACTGGCTTGCGGTCACTCCCTCACACTGCCCGTTGTGTACTCCTATCCAATTAAAGCCAAACTAGTCCACGGCCGTATCATTGCTACCTACGCTACCTTCATCGGCACTAAACCGCTGTTCAGCAGCAAGAACAGTAATAACACTTGGATCTTGATTTGAAGAACTGTACCTTTCCTCCATTCCTCGTATCAGATCAAAATACTTCATCCCCCTTCCTCTTCTGACGAAGGGAAAGGAAGTCACTGTTCAGTCGTAGTCTAGCGTTCCTTCCAGGAGCAGTGATATGGTGTTTCTCTCTCCCCAGTGAAAACTGGATCATCTTGGGGGCGTGTTGGGTGGCTCTACAGTAAGATATAGCGGCCTAGATGGGCACTCTAATGCCGTGGATACTGTTGGAAGTGGTTATTGGATCCAGAAGTGGCAACTAAAGGTGTACGATTGGTGTTTGTTCTGATTCGCCTACCGATATTATTAGCGAAACAATTGCTGCGTTGGTGTCCCAGTCTAAATTTGCTAAGCCTTGCTCAGTCAGTTATGGAGGTGTCTTCCGTGTGTAAACATTCTCTAGGTTAGGAGGTGCAGTACTGGGAAGGCTACACTACCAGCTGTTTCGAAATGATTACTGTTCATTGTGGGTTTGTAATTTCCTTTCATTCTCGAGGATTCTCCCCAGACTCTCTGCTAATATTGTCACTTGAAATGCTGCCTTCCTCTTCTGGCCCAGAAGTTACAGCGACATCCAGTGCTGACCCCCCACATGAACTAAGATTACTCTCGGAACTAGGAACTGGTTTGAGGCGATCATCCAATGTCTGATTCTAGAACCGCCTTGCCTCTCCGAGAGCTCTGCTCACCATTTCGCCCCGACAATTGACTCCTGAAAGATTCATAATGCACCATTGCTGTATCAAACAACAGAACGGCTCGTTCCCTTCAGCTAAACGACTTTCAAGAATAGCTGACACCTGTCAGTTATTCTGGTTTTCTGTCAAACGACTTAAACGTACAGCAGACGACACCTCTGTTACGCTGAATTCATTCACCTCACTCAGTCTGAGAAATTCACTACCTGGAAACCACTCCCACTACTTGAAATTTTCGGACGACAACTCAGGACGAGATTTTTCGCACAGCAAAACACAGTATCTGATGTGTTCCTTAATGACCATAAAACTGCTCATGAACTGACCTCCGTCCATCAACACATCTTCCACACACACAAAAATGAGATGAACATTTTCAGCATAAACAACAATGGCCAGATGATGAGTAAGAGGTGTATAATCTTTATCATAATGTTTTGCTTATACGGTAGGTTTCCTCTGTCAGATACAGAGGAAGATAACTATGGAGAAAACAGGAGTATTGGATAAGTAAAGATGTGATCAGTTCATCAGCCTTGAAGACTGTGGTGGTCAGTCCCTGAGGCTGTAGAAGAGTCGGCTCCATAGGCTGTATAACGTAGTACATTATGTAGTATGTTGGTGAATATTGTATAAAAAAAATGCTCCATATATGATTACTTTTCCGGGATTTATTCTGAAACCGGACGCGTATTATTCCTGGTCAGAGTGGCCAGGAGAGGAGAGTGAGGTGTGTGCCAGTTTTGTGGAGGCAGCACCTGCAGCAAGATGTCCTAAGACGTCACGGTTTGCTTTTTGGAGGGATAGGGATTTTTGTTTGTAAGTTTATACCATAAGTTTATTGGTTTAAGTGGTCTCATGTTTACCTGTAAGACCCTAATCTAAAGATGCCTGTTCAAGTTTTGGGAGAGTATTTATACAGCCTGCAGGTTGAGCAGCCTGCAGGACGGGGGGGGGGGGGTCATGGAACCTCTGTTTACAAATATTTATGTTTTTTACTCACTAGTAACAGTGTGTTTGTGAACTAATGTGAGTACTGGGTAATTCTTCCACACTCGATAGTACAAGTACTCTTGACAGAAACACATACAACCCGCACATAGAAGAGTGTGACCATTTACAAAGTCACAAGTGTGACTTTGTAAATGGTCCAAGTCGGACCGAAACGTTGTCGTAAGCTCCTCTCTTCTATGTCCAGTCACGGTACTGTGCCTTTTTTTTGTTATTCTTGACAGAAAATTGTACATATAGTTATAGTGAATCTCGAACTTCAATATCTTCCTATCACCAAAGTTGAAGCATATGTTTTACCCCGTGTAGAGGCCATGAACTTCCCTCTTCAGTCTACATAGCAGGCCATCGCTTGACAGTCAGGGAAATCAAACCAGCACCTCATCCATGTTGCAACTGATGGGGCTGTAGTCATCCAACAAAATTCTGCATATCACAGTTTGTCCAGGCTGTGTTGATACAGATTACAACAATCTATCCTGTAATCGATCTCTTTACCGTAACTGCAAAGCTGCAATATACATAGCTTTTTACCATTAGTACTCTGATTCCATTTGGGAGAGCGAAATCCGTTGTCTGTCAATCACTCCGCGATCAAGTTACGTCAGAGAGAGAGAGAAAGAGAGGGAGGGAGGGTGTTACGGTTCAAATCTTAATCTTTAGCCAGGTTAGTGCATTCCGTAACAACACACTTCATAGAATGAAAGGATATGATTCCAAACTTAGAAATGTAAGGCACAAATAATAGTTACTCAGTCTTTTCAAGTTTCTTTTTATTTAAAAGCTTAAATACTTTAGATATTCATAAATATCTATTAAATATCACTGTCAGAAACTTTCTTTCACACAAGAAAACTCTTAAATAGAATGTACATGTCAATATGGTCACTACACTTGACAATGATCAGAGGAATATTATCGCTTCCTCAATAGTAACATTACTTGTGTGCAAGTACATATATTGAGAATTAACACTTTTTCTGAGTAACTCCCTGGCATAAGGAATATATCACAAAGTTCTAAGCTTGACACTGGTCGTCACATCGTAACCTGAAGATAACTGTATATGATTGTCAGCAGACTTCACTTCACAATAAACCACAAGCTGGATCAGGAGTTTCTATAACCCAATTCTCTATCCAAGTGAGAATAAGGCGGAGTACTAGGAGGGTAGCTCAGTCAATGTACACTGAGTCAGCAGAGAGAGTGAACTGCCATATACAGTAAATTCCTTCATGACATCAACTCGTCAAAAGGGGGAGAGGGTAGAGCGGTGCAAGCTACCCACCAATGGAGATACCTTGTTATAAACCTTAGCCAGGAGTACCTATCTAACACATTACTCAAGATATATATATATACATCATACCCGGGTATATTCCTAAATCAGATAATATTATAAACTAGTGGAATCTTTAATTTAGCTAATATTAAAGAAACCCAGAGTATAATATTAAGTGGATAATACATATAAATTAATCACATTATGACATTGGTCATAACAGAGGGAGACACACACACATCTACTTACCTATCTCCCGCTTAAGAGCTGTCCAGCATTCTTTGCTTATAATGCAGTAACTCTTGTGTCCACCCCTTACAAGGTTCTCGTCTGTGACTTTCCAATCTCTCTACCCTTGGTTACCTCACTTACCTCTCAGCCTACACAGTCCTCTTAGCTATTCCTCTGGCATTAATGCAACAATCTGGTATTGTTACCATAGGTGCTTTGCTACCTTTGGTACCAATACGTCGGACTAAGATGCTCCCTTCATCTGTCGGAAGCGCGCGCGCGCGCACACACACACACACACACACACACACACACACACACACACACACACACACACACACACACACACACACACACACACACACACACACACACACACACACACACACACACAAACTCGGGGCCTGTGACGAGCGGGGTTCCACAGGGGTCAGTCCTAGGACCTGTGCTGTTTTTGGTATATGTGAATGACATAACGGAAAGGATAGTCTCAGAAGTGTCACTGTTTGCAGATGATGTGAAGTTAATAAGGAGAATTAAATCGGTCAAGGATCAGGCAGGACTACAAAGAGAACTAGACAGGCTACAAGCCTGGTCCAGCAACTGGCTCCTTGAATTTAACACTGCCAGATGCAAAGTCATGAATATCGGGGAAGGGCAAAGAAGACCGCAGACAGAGTATAGTCTAGGTGGCCAAAGACTGCAAGCCTCACCCAAGGAAAAAGATCTTGGAGGTGAGTATAATACCGAGCACATCTCCTGAGGCGCACATCAATCAGATAACTGCTGAAGCATACGGGCGTCTGGCAAACCTAAGAATAGCGTTCCGATACCTCAGTAAGGAATAGTTCAAGACCCTGTACACCATATACATCAGGTCCATACTGGAGTATGCAGCACCAGTTAGGAATCCACACCTGGTCAAGCACGTCAAGAAATTAGAGAAAGTGCAAATGTTTGCAACAAGAATAGTTCCAGAGCTAAGGGGATTGTCCTACGAAGAAAGGTTAAGGGAAATCGGCTTGACGACACTGGAGGACAGGAGGGTCAGGGAAGACATGATAACGACATATAAAATACTGTTAGGAATTGACAAAGTGGACAAAGACAGGATGTCCCAGAGATGGGACACAGAAACAAAGGGTCATAATTGAGAGTTGAAGACTCAGAGGAGTCAAAGGGATGTTAGGAAGTATTTCTTCAGTCACAGAGTTGTCATGAAGTGGAATAGCCTAGAAAGTGATGTAGTAGAGGCAGGAACCATGCATAATTTTAAGACGAGGTTTGATAAAGCTCATGGAGCAGGGAGAGGGAGGACCCAGTAGCAAGCGGTGAAGAGACGGGGCCACAAACTTCTGCTTAACACTAACACTACATTCTTAAACTTACCCCATACATCTTCGACCCCATTGTCTATGCTCTTACTAGCCCATCTATCCTCCAATAGTTGTTTACATCTTACCCTAATTGCCTCCTCCTCTAGTTCATAAACATTCACCTCTCTTACTTGCTGCTGCTATTTTCCTTGTATCTTATCTGCTTTTTACTCTCACCGTAGCTACAACTAAAAAGTGATCTGATATATCTGTGGCCCCTCTATAAACATGTTTATCCTGAAGTCCATTGCACAGTCTTTTATCTACCAATACGTAGTCCAACAAACTACTGTCATTACGCCCTACATCATATCTTGACTAATTATTTATCCTCTTTTTCTTAAAATATGTATTACCTATAACCAAACCCCTTTCTATATAAAGTTCAATCAAAGGGCTCCCATTATGATTTACACCTGGCACCCCAAACTTGCCTACCACACCCTCTTTAAATATTTCTCTTACTTAAGCATTCAGGACCCCTACCACAATTACTCTCTCACCTGATTCAAAAGTTCCTGCACACTCGCTTAACATCACCCAAAATTTCTCTCTCTCTCTCTCTCTCTCTCTCTCTCTCTCTCTCTCTCTCTCTCTCTCTCTCTCTCTCTCTCTCTCTCTCTCTCTCTCTCTCTCTCTCTCTTCTCTCTCTTTTCTCTCTCTTTTCTCTCTCTCTTCTCTCTCTCTTCTCTTCTCTTCTCTTCTCTTCTCTTCTCTTCTCTTCTCTTCTCTTCTCTTCTCTTCTCTTCTCCAGGTGCATACACACTTATTATGACGTACTTTTCGCATCTGACCTTTATTTTTAATACACATAACCCTTGAATTTATACATTTATATTCCACATAATCCTTGAATTTATACATTGATATTCCCTCTTCTCCTTCCTTAACTGATCCTTCAACATTATTGCTACCCCTTCCTTAGCTCTAACTCTCTCAGATACTCCTGACTTAAATTTATTTCTCTTCACTGAAACTCGCCTACCACCTTCAGCTTTGTTTCACTTAGTCAGGTCATCGAACTTCATTTCATTCATAAAATTAGCAATCATCTCTTTGTTATCATCCGCACTACAGCCACGCACATGTAAGTTGTGCCGAATAGGCAAGAAACTTGCGATTTGGGCGTACGTAGCAACGCTCTTCTTGCCGAATAACTCAAGCGAAAATGTGTGTATGCAATAATTTCGCAAAAACCATTCTGAACCTAACGAAAAAAATATATATATTTATTTGTGTTTGTTTACTATTAAATTATTGTAAGCTTATCTAAAATACATTTAGTTGGATTAGACTAAATTAAATTGCGCTAGTTATAATAAGGTTAGGTAACTTTTCTAAGGTTCTTTTGGTACAATATTAATTTTTAGATTAACATAGATGAAAAAATATATCTTTAAATGTGTAAGAGAAAATTTTAAAAATGACTTAATTTATAACGACTTCTATACCCCCAGGGGGTAATTTACCCCCAGTTTGGGAACCACTGCTCTATTCGATCTATTTAAAAAGGCTGTATGGAAAACTATTTTTAATATTCTTTTCTCATTTAAGAACGTAACATGAAGAAGGAACACTGCAGCAGGACTACTGACCCATGCGAAGCAGGTCCATGCCACCCTCCGGCTTAGACCAATGACCCACCTAGTCAGGTTATTTCCACTTAAGGAGCACGGCATCAAACCTAGTAACACAAGCTAGTCAGGTCCAACTCGCACCCACCCACACCCACTGAAATTTACGCAGCTCATGTGAACACGATGCGTTCTTTCAGTAAATCCGCTAATGTTGAATGTTGGAAGTGGATCAATAAAGATATCCAGTAATTGATCTGGTTTTTAACGATTCCTGTTTATTATTTTTTTTTTAATTTCAATAAAATTTAAATTTTGCACCAGAAAAGACTCTACTCATGGAGTATCATCCATCTTAGAGACTTCATCGTCATTATTATTTTGAAGGCGATCAGGAGACGAAATGAGGTATTAAATGCAAATGAAAATCACTAGTTATTAAAAAATGTGAAACTGAGACCTATGCCACCCAATAATAAACAATACCACGGGTGGGGTTTGAACTTGCGATCAGAGAGTCTCAAAACTCCAGACCGTCGGTATGGTTTGTTTGCAATCGTGTCATTATGATTTCATGAATCACCCAGTAATACTTTGCGCTTAGAAACAACACTAATGCTGAGTCATGTGGTTATGTTGTGCTTTTAAATTTGGTTGAAATCCCATTGAGTTCTTTTCCCTTTAAGATGGTTTGTTGAGGTTCATTCTGGACTTGTATCTTCGAGGTCAGCTGTTATATTCTCAATTGCCTCTAAAGTTGGCGAACTGGAAGACACCATAGTTTGAGACAAGAATAGACTTTGATGACTGCCATTGAAAGGAGGAGTTGCGATGGCTTTCTTGACCCATGAGACGGAAGAGACTGTGGTAATAAAATTGAGTCGTCGTGTTTGGAAAAAATAGAGGAACAGTGCAAGGGTGTGTGTGTGTGTGTGTGTGTGTGTACTCGCACACACAGTGGACACAGTGGGACAAACTCACCAATTTCTCTTTACAGGGAGTCTATACTTAGCTCCTGGCTCTGCCAGGAGCTAAGTATTGACCCTGAAGCTTAAGCTTCAGGGCCCCTAGTAGTAGATCCGCAACTGCCCGCAATAACTATGCTTCACCCACAACTCCCAACCTGCACTCTAGACCTGCACCTCCCCACCCTGCACTCTAGACCTGCAATTCCCCACCTTGCACTATCCACCCATCACTCTATCCAAACAAGAATGGGGGGACGACTGAGGTTCTTAAAGCACAACTGCTGAGAAAATTGAAAACCTTTTGCCCGAGATTTCCTGTGATGAGAAAGAGAGAGAATGTGTGTGTGTGTGTGTGTGTGTGTGTGTGTGTGTGTGTGTGTGTGTGTGTGTGTGTGTGTGTGTGTGTGTGTGTGTGTACGTGTGTGTATCCATTGTACCCTAAACAACTGCCCATGGTGGTACTACTGCAGATGCAGTCTGAAATAAATAAGTCAAGGAAGAAAAGCCTAAATCTCTCGCTGCCCTCCACTCGGGCACAACTACAAACAGAAAACAAAATGGTTGAAACTCCGCTCGATGTTACTGAATTATAACCTAACTGCTGCTTTCACCACACCTTAATTATGAAGAGAGAAAGAGTTATCTTACCCATAAGATTTCAGGGACATATTCACAATATATTGCTAAAAGAAAAAAAGAAAGATTTTCCTTTAAAAATTAATATATTTTAAGAAGTAATATATTCCAAGACCAAAACAAAGTATTTTGTTAAGAAATCTGCCATTGACTTCTCCAAGAATCTGTGTATTTAATAGAATTAATTGAACGCAGGAGGAATCCTGGAAGTCAAACAAGAATGCCACTTCATGTTTAAGATACTTCATATCATGTAAATGACCTTATACATTACTGTTTACAAAACGATTTGTAGATCTTAATATTACGGATTGCGAAAAAGATTTAGGAGTTCTGGTTAGCAGTAATCTGAAACCAAGACAACAGTGCATAAGTGTTCGCAATAAAGCTAATAGAATCCTTGGCTTCATATCAAGAAGCATAAATAATAGGAGTCCTCAGGTTGTTCTTCAACTCTATACATCCTTGGTTAGGCCTCATTTAGATTATGCTGCACAGTTTTGGTCACCGTATTACAGAATGGATATAAATTCTCTGGAAAATGTACAAAGGAGGATGACAAAGTTGATCCCATGTATCAGAAACCTTCCCTATGAGGATAGACTAAGGGCCCTGAAATTGCACTCTCTAGAAAGACGTAGAATTAGGGGGGATATGATTGAGGTGTATAAATGGAAGACAGGAATAAATAAAGGGGATGTAAATAGTGTGCTGAAAATATCTAGCCTAGACAGGACTCGCAGCAATGGTTTTAAGTTGGAAAAATTCAGATTCAGGAAGGATATAGGAAAGTACTGGTTTGGTAATAGAGTTGTGGATGAGTGGAACAAACTCCCAAGTACCGTTATAGAGGCTAGAACGTTGTGTAGCTTTAAAAATAGGTTGGATAAATACATAAGTAGATGTGGGTGGGTGTGAGTTAGACCTGATAGCTTGTGCTACCAGGTCGGTTGCCGTGTTCCTCCCTTAAGTCAATGTGACCTGACCTGACTAGGTTGGGTGCATTGGCTTAAGCCGGTAGGAGACTTGGACCTGCCTCGCATGGGCCAGTAGGCCTTCTGCAGTGTTCCTTCGTTCTTATGTTCTTAAAACGAGGCACATTCATTATTCTTCCTCTCAGAGCCTACAGTATCAGGAACCCAAATCATGTAATAAAGTTGGTCGAATTACCGACAATATGTAAAGTAAAAGGACACAAGTGCAACTAATGTGACATTTTATTGTGGCAACGTTTCGCTCTCCAGGAGCTTTGTCAAGCTTGACAAAGCTCCTGGAGAGCGAAACGTTGCCACAATAAAATGTAACATTAGTTGCACTTGAACCCAAATCATGAAGGCTGTGAGGTCTTCAAGAGTATCTTTATGACACTCAAGTATCCCCGTACACAAAATACTCGCCACGCTAAGGAAGAGAACGATACAAATAGATATGATGTAAGTAGTTTAGAAAAACCAACAAGTTAAAGAATTAGACACTTCAGTCACATTTTAATTGTGGAAACGTTTCGCCAACAAGTGGCTTCCTCAGTCAGGTACAGAGATGAATGGTAGAAGATGAGAAATGTGAGGTAATCAGTCTCTTAGCCTTGAGGTAGTGTGTGTAGTCCACTGTTTATCATCTTGCTTCATACTTAAGGCCACCATTTCCCTCCAATCCGGCATTTACCAATTGACTTGAGCGCATTAACAGTATCGGGATATGACGCTTATGCTTGAAACATCTGGTCGTGAACCCCCATGAAAGGAGTCAAGACTATTTCTCAGCAATATGGTCCATCCTGTAGACAAGCACACAATCCTCCAGCAGCAGGAGGAGCGCTGAGCAGTCCAAGGGGTGTGTCCTTGGGCATTTTTTACATTTCACAATCCTCGACTGTTACTACTGTTACTACTACTGTTACTACTACTATTACTACTACTATTACTACTACTATTACTACTACTATTACTACTACTACTACTATTACTACTACTACTATTACTAATAGTACAGATTCGGTTGCCTCGATGTTAGATAATTGTCCAGATACAGCCGCTGTGCAATAATCAGGAATCCGTCGAACTCAGATTGCCCAAGATGATGTACATATATAACGTTCGGTGGAAGTTTTCGAGTAGTTGAGTGTCCAAGGCGTCTCAGTATTGTCCTCCCTCACCGCACATTGATGGTCACTAAATTATTAGCTCAAAATGGCTCTGGTAACTCCTACTAGAGCACGATATATATGCTAATTCATTTTTATTTTTTAATATTTGTTAAACTTACTATGAAACGTAGTTATCTTTCCATAAAGTTCATAAAACTTGTTATAAAACGTTGGTATTGATCTTTGTATAAAGTAATAATTTACAAAATGGTGCTGTATGACTCTTGTGGGTTTAGCGCTTAGTTATAATTATAAATGGTTATAACCATAATTTTTAATAGGGTTGACGGGTAAGCCAGAGGAAGGCTTCGGTCAGATGACCGAAAGCTCCAGCTATGGGTCATCACATGGCCAAGACCCGCTTCAGGAAACACTTATCCTGTTTCCTGACAAACCTGATATCTTTCTGTACCCCCAATACCTGTATAACACTAGATCAAGAGCCTCTCTTGGAGTTCTTGATCTCGGAAATTGGATCTGTGCTCCCTGAACCGAGCCTGAATGACTTCCATTCCCCCCTCCCTTACAGGCGCTGTACAATCCCTACGGGTTTATCTCTCCCCCATAAAACCTTTCCATAAAGTGTAATATTGGGTTTAGCGCTTGGTTTTCATATAATAATTAAAACTTTGCTATGTTTTTTTTTATAACGTTTGTAAAACTTATCATAAACCTCTTAAAACTACTTAGTATTTTTCTGATAGAGTTGTTAGGAGCAACTGGCAACGAGACACATAAAAGCCTAATACGTTTTCTCTTTTGCAAAAAAATCAAAAAGTCATTTCCGTTTCAAAATTTAATTTCATTTCATTGACTATTTCCAGAATTTTTAATTGAGCAGATGCTTTGCCTTGATTTTTTTCCTATGATAGGTGTGGCGCCAGTGTTTAATGAGAAGTAATTATATTCTAGGAAAGCGAAAGTGCATTTTAAATCATTTGAACTTATGCTTAGTAAATGTTTGGCGTGAATGTAGTTCGAAAAAAATGAATTAATTTAAGATTTTTTTTAAATCGTCGCTAAAGAGTAAAATGATGGAAAAAAAATATTATTTTTAACTATTAGACGCTTTTATGAACTCCGGTCAGCCATTACACTGCACCAGTCATCAGTTTCTTCAGCTGGAGCCTATCTCGCTTTGAAGGGTTTTTTTATGACTGCAATAATCTATACATTTTTGTGTGAATCATCAATCCAAATACATTTTCCTCAACTTTTGTGTGTGTGTGTGTACTCACCTATTTGTACTCATCTATTTGTGGTTGCAGGGGTCGAGTCACAGCTCCTGGCCCCGCCTCTTCGCTGATTGCTACTAGGTCCTCTCTCCCTGCTCCATGAGCTTTATCATACCTCGCCTTAAAACTATGTATGGTTCCCGCCTCCACTACTTCACTTTCTAGACTATTCCACGACTTGACTACTCTGACTGAAGAAATACTTCCTAACATCCCTTTGATTCAGCTGAGTCTTCAACTTCCAATTGTGACCTCTTGTGTCTGTGTCCCATCTCTGGAACATCCCGTCTTTGTCCACCTTGTCTATTCCGCGCAGTATTTTATATGTCGTTATCATGTCTCCCCTGACCCTCCTGGCCTCCAGTGTCGTCAGGCCGATTTCCCTCAACCTTTCTTCGTAGGACAATCCCCGTAGCTCTGGGACTAGTCTTGTTGCAAACCTTTGCACTTTCTCTAATCTCTTGACGTGCTTGACTAGGTGTGGATTCCAAACTGGTGCTGCATACTCCAGTATGGGCCTGACGTAAATGGTATACAGTGTCTTGAACGACTCCTTACTGAGGTATCGGAACGCTATCCGTAGGTTTGCCAGGCGCTAACCTCTTGTGAGGAACTGTGTCGAAGGCCTTTTTGCAGTCCAAAAAAATGCAGTCGAACCACCCCTCTCTCTCTTGTCTTCTGTCACCTTGTCATAAAACTCTAGTAGGTTTGTGACACAGGATTTTCCTTCCCTGAAACCATGCTGGTTGTCAATTATACACTTGTTTCTTTCCAGGTGCTCCACCACTCTCCTCCTGATGATCTTCTCCATGACCTTGCATACTATACACGTTAGTGATACAGGTCTGTAGTTTAGTGCCTCATGTCTGTCTCCCTTTTTAAAAATTGGGACTACATTTGCCATCTTCCATACGTCAGGGAGTTGCCCAGTTTCAAATGATGTGTTGAAGATCTTTGTTAATGGCACACACAATATCTCTGCTCCCTCTTTAAGGACCCACGGAGAGATGTTGTCTGGTCCCACCGCCTTTGAGGTGTCAAGTTCGCATAGCAGCTTCTTCACTTCCTCCTTGGTTATATGTACCCCATCCAGCACTTGCTGGTGTACCCCCCTGTTCTGATTTCCTGGAGTCCTACTGGTTTCCACTGTAAATACTTCTTTAAATCTCGTGTTGAGCTACTGACATACCTCTCGGTCGTTGCTTGTGAATTCCCCATCACCCTTCCTCAGTCTGATTACCTGGTCCTTGACTGTTGTTTTCCTCCTGATGTGGCTGTACAACAGCTTCGGGTCAGTCTTGACTTTCGATGCTATGTCATTTTCATATTGTCGGTGAGCCTCCCTTCTTATCTGTGCATATTCATTTCTGGCTCTTCGGCTAATCTCTTTATTTTCCTGAGTTCTCTGTCTTCTGTACCTTTTCCATTCTCTAGTACACCTAGTTTTTGCCTCCCTACACCTTTGGGTGAACCAAGGACTCGTTCTGTTCTTCCCATTATTTCTGTTTCCCTTGGGAACAAACCTCTCCTCTGCCTCCTTGCATTTTGTTGCCACATAGTCCATCATTTCTTGTACTGGTTTTCCTGTCAGTTCCCTCTCCCACTGAATGTTTTGAAGGAAGTTCCTCATGCCTGAGTAGTTCCCCCTTTTGTAGTTTGGTTTTTCCCACCCTATTCCTGCTACTCTCTCCACTTGGAGCTCAACTATGTAGTCGAAGCACAGAACCACATGATCACTAGCTCCCAGGGGCCTTTCATACAAGATATCCTCGATGTCTGAACTACTCAAGGTGAATACAAGGTCCAGTCTTGCTGGTTCATCTTCTCCTCTCTCTCTGGTAGTGTCTCTAACATGTTGATGCATGAGGTTTTCCAGTACTACATCCATCATCTTGGCTCTCCATGTTTCGGAACCCCCATGGGGCTCCAGGTTTTCCCAGTCAATCTCCTTGTGAATGAAATCACCCATAACTAGTAACTTTGCTCCCCCCACGTGTGCTCTCCTGGCCACCTCGGCTAGTGTGTCGACCATGGCTCTGTTGCTCTCATCGTATTCTTCTCTTGGTCTCCTGCAGTTCTGTGGTGGGTTGTACATTACTGCAATTATCACCTTATGTCCCTCAGACTGGATTGTTCCTACTAAGTAGTCCCTTTCACCCGTGCCATCCATTCCTTCCATTTTCTCAAAACCCCACTGGCTTTTAATGAGCAGTGCAACTCCTCCTCCCCCTCTCCTCCCTCTTTCCTGAGGATTTGATATCCGGGTGGAAAGATTGAATCTGTTATTATTCTGGTAAGTTTTGTTTCTGTGAGTGCTATTATGTCTGGGGATGTCTCCTTGATTCTTTCGTGCCACTCCTCATACTTATTTGTTATTCCATCTGCATTTGTATACCATACCTTCAACTTCCTTTCTAAGACTGTGGTCTGGGAGGTGTATTGGGGTTGGGGAAGTGGGAGACCTGATAAGGAACTATGGGTGGTTGCTGTGGGGGTGGAGTTTGTAATGTAGTGGGTGGGGGCATTGGATATGGCATGGGTGTTTTGGTTTAGAGTGTTTGGCTGCACTGGGGTTGACCTGGTTGGGAGGCTTCTATAGGAAGCTGTGAGGGAGGTTGTATTTGATCTTCTTCCTGTGTCTGGGATCTCCTGTCTGTCTTCTCCATCCCCTCTCTTTCCTCCTTTCGCCTTTGTACCATCTCTCTGTTTCCGCCTTTCGTCTTGTGTTCTGTCGCGGTCGAGATACACCTTCCTGTATGCCGGCATGTCTCTTAATCGTGCTTTCTCCTGCAGTATCCTGTTCTGAGTCGATTCTGCCTTGAAGGTCACTTTCACTGGCCGGGTTCTTTTTTTTACAAACCCCCCTGTTCTCCGAAAATTTTCCAGCTGGGTCATGTCTTCTCTGATTACTTCCATGATGCTTTCAATTGCTTTTTTTTTCCCCTTGTTTTCTTGCTTCATATGTTTCCCCTTCAACATCCTGTAGCCCATACACAAAGACTGACCTCACCCTTTCATTCTCCCACTGCATATCCCTGTGTATCCCCTCATTCAATTTTATTTCCTCCATTGCAGCTTTCCTTTCTTCAGTTTCACTAGCTACTGTACATGGGCTCAGTGGCCTGTCATTTTCCCTTCTCGGCTTTCCCTGGGCTCTGTTGTGGTCTTTTAGGGCCTCCACATATAGCTTAGCTCTTTCATTTACTACAGTCTCCACTGATAGAGCTTCTACATGCAGTTTTGCTCCTTCATTCCCTATAGTCCCCTTATTTGTGGCTGAGGTAGCGGTCTCTGTTGTCAATCCCAAAATGTTCTTTAGTTCTTTAGGCTGTTTCAGATTTTCCAGTTCCTCTTCTAAACTCTGTATCCTGGCCTCTGCTGCTTTGACTTTCACCTCCCACTTCCTGCTTTCCATGTCTATCCTCTCTTCCATTCTCATGCTAAGTTCTTCTAGTTTCTTTTCCCATTCTTGTTCCCTTTTTGTGAGCTCTGCTGCCCAATCTTCCTTTGCAGTTTCCTCCTCCTGTCCCTTGGGTTTTCTTGTTGCTCTCTGGCAACCCATTTTTGTTTTATCCTGATTGCCTCAGAGTGGGAAACCTATGTAATTCTGTATGTTAGGTTAGTATTGTATATGTCAGAGTGTGGGGGGGGGGAGGTAGAGGAGGAACTGTGGCTATATGGGAGAGTAGTGGGGAGGGGGAGTGGGAAGGAGAGTGAAGCAAGTGGGTAAGTGGGTGAGTGGGAGAGGGAGAGGTGGGGAGGGGGAGGGTGAAAGAGGGAGGGGAGGGATCAGGTGAAGGAGTGAGATGTCGGTGGGGGAGGGGGGGAGTGTATGTGTGAGTCTGGCAATGTGTGTGTGTGTGTTGTGTGTGTGTTGCATGTGTGTGTGTGTGGGGGGGTGTGGGTGTGTGTGGGGGGGGGTGTGTGTGTGTGTGTGTGTGTGTGTGTGTGTGTGTGTGTGTGTGTACTCGCCTACCTGTACTAACCTATTTGTGGTTGCAATGATCGATTCATAGCTCCTGGCCCCACCTCTTCACTGATTTGTTACTAGGTCCTCTCTCCCCCTGATCCATGAGCTTTATCAAACTTCATCTTAAAACTATGTATAGTTCCTGCCTCCACTACGTCACTGCCTAACAACTGAAGAAATACTTCCTAATATCCCTTTGACTCATCTGAGTCTTCAACTTCCAAGTGTGATGCCTTGTTTCTGTGTGTCTTCTCTGGAACATCCCGTCTTTGTCCACCTTGTCAATTCCTCACAGTATTTTATATGTCGTTATTATGTCTCTTCTGACCCTCCTGTCCTCCAGTGTAGTCAGGACAATTTCCCTTATCCTTTCTTGGTAGGACAATCCCCTTAGCTCTGGGACTAGTCTTTCTCTAATTTCTTGACGTGCTTGACCAGGTGTGGATTCCAAACTGGTGCTGCATACTCCAGTATGGGCCTGACATATATGGTGTACAGAGTCTTGAAGGATTCCTTACTGAGGTATTGGAACGCTATCCTTGGGTTTGCCAGACGTCCGTATGCTGCAGCAGTTATCTAATTGATGTGCGCCTCAGGAGATGTGCTCGGTATTATACTCATCCCAAGATCTTTTTTCACGAGTGAGGTTTGCAGTCTTTGGCCACCTAAACTATACTCTATCTGCGGTCTTCTTTGCCCTTCCCCGATCTTCATGACTTTTGTGATGAATGGTTTGAAAAACCGACAAGTTGAAGATTGAGACACTTATGCAGCATATGGAAATCTTTATTCAGGAAACGTTTCGCCACACAATGGCTTCATCAGTCCAATACAAAGAGGAAGGCGTAAGGAGAGGAGGAGAATGAGGTAATCAGTCCCTCAACCTGGAGTCGATGTGTTCAGTCCATCAATCTTGTAGAATGTAGAGTGTCCATCAATCTACAAGATTGATGGACTGAACACATCGACTCCAGGTTGAGGGACTGATTACCTCATTCTCCTCCTCTCCTTACGCCTTCCTCTTTGTATTGGACTGATGAAGCCACTGTGTGGCGAAACGTTTCCTGAATAAAGATTTCCATATGCTGCATAAGTGTCTCAATCTTCTTCATGACTTTGCATTTGGCAGGGTTAAATTCAAGGAGCCAGTTGCTGAATCAGGGCTTTATCCTGTCCAGGTCTCTTTGTAGTCCTGCCTGATCCTCTACCGATTAAGTTCTCCTCATTAACTTCACATCATGTGCAAACAGGGACACTTCTGAGTCTATCCCTTCCGTTATGTCCTTCACATGTACCAAAAACAGCACAGGTCCCAGGACTGACCCCCCTGTGTGTGTGTGTGTGTGTGTGTGTGTGTGTGTGTGTGTGTGTGTACTCGTCTAGTTGTACTCACCTAGTTGTGGTTGCAGGGGTCGATTGACAGCTCCTGGCCCCGCCTCTTCACTGACCGCTACTAGGTCACACTTCCTTCTCCATGAGCCTTGTCATACCTCTTTAAGTTATGTATGGATCCTGCCTCCATTACATCACTTCCCAGATTATTCCACTTTCTGAAAACTCTGTGACTGAAGACATATTTTCTAACATCCCTGCGGTTCATTTGAGTCTTCAGCTTCCAACTGTGACCCCTTATTGTTGAGTCCCATCTCTGGAACATCCTGTCTCTGTCCACCTTGTTGATTCCTCTCAGTATTTTATATGTTATCATATACCCCCTAACTCTCCTGTTTTCCAGTGTCGTCAGGTCGATTTCTCTTAACCTCTCCTCGTAGGACATGCCCATTAACTCCGAGACTAGTCTTGTTACAAACCTTTGCACTTTCTCTAACTTCCTTACATGCTTGGCTAGGTGTGGGTTCCAAACTGGCGCTGCATACTCCAATGTGGGCCTAACGTACACAGTGTACAGGGTCGTGAATGATTCCTTATAAAGATGTCGGAATGGTGTTCCTAGGTTTGATAGGTGCCCGTATGCTGCAGCAATTATTTGGCTGATGTGCGCCTCAGGAGATGTGCCCCAAGATACTTTTTCTTGAGTGAGGTTTGTAGTCTCTGGCCCCCCTAGACTGTACTCCATCTGTGGTCTTCTTTGCCCTTTCCCAATCTTAATGACATTGCACTTGGTGATGTTGAACTCCAGAAGCCAGTTTCTGGACAAGGCCTGCAACCTGTCAAGATCCCTTTGTAGTTCTGCCTGGTCCTCGTCCGATTGAATTCTTTTCGTCAAATTCACATCTGCAAACAGGGACACTTCAGAGTCTATTCCTTTCGTCATGTTCATAAATACCAGAAACAGCACCGGTCCTAGGACTGATCCCTGTGGCACCCCGCTAGTCACCAGCATCCACTCTGACACCTCGCCACGTACCATGATTCGCTGTTGCCTTCCTGACAGGTATTTCCTGATCCATTGTAGTGCCTTCCCTGTTATCCCTGCCTGGTCCTCCAGCTTTTGCACTAATCTCTTGTGTGGTACTGTGTCAAAGGCCTTCTTGCAGTCCAAGAAAATGCAATCTACCCACACCTTTCTCTCTTGTCTTACTGCTGTCACCCTGTCATAGAACTCAGTAAGTTTGTGATGCAGGATTTCCCATCCCTGAAACCGTGCTGGCTGTCGTTGATAAGCTCATTCCTTTCTAGGTGCTCCACCACTCTTCTGATAATCTTCTCCATGACTTTGCATACTGTACATGTCAGTGACACTGGTCTGTAGTTTAATGCTTCGTGTCTGTCTCCTTTTTTAAAAAATTGGGACTACATTTGCTGTCTTCCTTACTTCAGGTAGATGCCTTGTTTCGATAGATGTGTTGATTGTTGTTAGTGGTACATAAGAACATAAAGAAAGAACACTGCAACAGGCCTACTGACCCATGCGGAGCAGGTTCATGTGCCCTCCGGATTAACCCAATGATCCACCCAGTCTGGTCACCTCCACTCAAGGAGCACGGCACCAGACCCAGCAGCACAAGCTAGTCAGGTCCAACTCACACCCACCCACACCCACTCATGTGTTTATCTAACCTATTTTTAAAACTTCACAACGTTTTAGCCTCAATAACTGTACTCGGGAGTTTGTTCCACTCATCCACAACTCTATAACCAAACCAGTGCTTTTCTATATCGTTTCTGAATCTGAATTTTTCCAACTTGAGACCATTGCTACAAGTCCTGTCTTGGCTGGAAATTTTCAGCACGCTATTTACATCCCCTTTATTTATTCCTGTTTTCCATTGATACACCTCGATCATATCCCCCCTAATTCTACGCCTTTCGAGAGAGTGCAGATTCAGGGCCCTCAGTCTATCCTCATAGATTTCCGATACATGGGATCATTGTCATCCTCCTCTGTACGTTTTCCAGAGCATTTATATCCATTCTGTAATACAGTGACCAGAACTGAGCAGCATAGTCTAAATGAGGCCTAACCAAGAATATATAGAGTTGAACAACCTGAGGACTTCTATTATTTATACTTCTAGATATGAAGCCAAGAATTCTGTTAGCTTTATTGCGAACATTAATGCACTGTTGTCTTGGATTTAAATTACTGCTAAATCCTTTTCGCAATCAGTAGTATTAAGATCTACATTTAGTTTATATGTCGCATTGTTATTTCCTGTCCAACATTTAGAACTTTGCATTTGTCTATATTAAGCTGCATCTGCGACTTCTCCGACCATTGCATCAGCCTATTCAAATCATCCTGGAGTGCTCTGGTGTCCTCATTAGAATGAATTGGACGGCCTATTTTGGTGCATCAGCAAATTTGCTTATGTCGCTATTTATTCCCTCATCTATGTCGTTTATGTAAATTGTGAACAACAACGGGCCCAACACTGACCCCTGAGGAACACCGCTTGTGACGTGCCCCCATTCTGATTTCTCCCCATTTATGCAAACTCTCTACTGCCTATTTGTCAGCCATGCCTCTACACAGGAAAAAATTTCTCCTCCTCTTCCGTGTGCCTTAAGTTTCCTCAATAGCCTCTGATGTGGAACTCTATACACAATATCATATTCATTACCATGATCTACCTCCTCAAACACCTTAGTGAAAAATGTTAGTAAATTTGTAAGACAGGAACGCCCCTTTGTAAAACCGTGTTAAGATTCATTAATCAATCTGTGCCAATCAAGATGGCTACGAATTGCTTCGGCAATTATTCATTCCATAAATTTTCCCACTATGGAGGTAAGGCTTATTGGTCTATAGTTCGAAGCCAAGGACCTGTCACCTGCCTTGCAAATAAGTATTACATTTGCCATTTTCCACTTATCAGGCACTATACCAGTTTGTGGTGATATGTTAAAAAGATTAGCCAAAGGTATGCTAAGTTCCTCTTTACATTCCTTTAACACCTTTGCAAACAATTCATCAGGACCCTGGGGATTTGTTAGGTTTTAGTTTCTCTATTTGTCTGAGGACCATGTCACTAGTTAACGCAATCGTGCATAGTTTATTATCGTCCTGTTCTACATAATCTTTTATTTCAGGAATATCGCTAGTATTTTCCTGGGTGAAAACAGAGAGGACGTAGGTATTGAAAATTTCACACATATCCCTATCACTGTCAGTGATCTGACCAGAGTTATTCTTAAGTGGGCCAATCTTGTCCCTATTCTTACTTCTGTATACCTGAAAGAACCCTTTTGGGTTAGTCATTGAATCCCTTGCGACCTTAGCCTCATAATCCCTTTTTGCTTTTCGTATTCCTTTATTTATATCTCTCTTTAATTGAATATGTTGATTTAACTGCCACATCCCTTCTTTTGATGCGCCTATATATGCCTCTCTTTTGACCACTGAGATGTTTTAATCTTTTGTTCACCCATTTTTGATCATTTTTGTTAGATCTAATTTTTCTACTCAACAAAAGTTGTCTGGGCAGCTAGAACTATGCTCTGAAAAACGTCATATTGGCAACCAAGATCACCTACCTGACCCATAGTCAGAACATCCCAATTTAGCCCACCCAGGTAACTTTTCAGTCCCATGAAGTCGGCCAAGCGAGAATCTGGGACAGAGATTTGATTGCAGTTATCTGGGTAATTCCATGATATATTGAAACTAAGTGATTTGTGATCACTTTCCCCAAGCTCGTCATTAACCTCAAGATTATTAATTAGTGACTCTTTGTTGGCAAGAACCAAGTCAAGCAGATTGTTTCCTCTAGTTGGTTCTGCCACATAGCACCTCTGCTTCCTCTCTCAGGACCTATGGAGAGATGTTATCTGGCCCCATCTCCTTTGAGGTATGTAGCTCTCTTAGCAGCCTCTTCACTCCTTCCTCGGTTGTATGTATTTTGTCCAACACTTGGTGTGCCCCAGCTCTCCGTCTTTCTGAAGTCCCTTCTGTCTCCTCTGTGAACACTTCTTTGAATCTCATATTGAGCTCCTCACATATTTTGCGGTCATTTTTTGTGACCTCCCTTCCTCAGCCTGACTACCTGGTCCTTGACTGTTGTTTTCCTCCTGACGTGGCTGTACAACAACTTTGGGTCAGATTTGGCTTTCGCTGCTATGTCATTCTCGTATTGCCTTTGGGCCTCCCTTCTTACCTGTGCATGTTCATTTCTTGCTCTAAGACTGCTCTCCTTATTCTCCTGGGTCCTTTGCCTTCTGTGCTTCTTCCATTCTCTAGCGCATTGGTTTTCACCTCCCAGCACCTTTGGGCGAACCAAGGACTCATTCTGGCTTTCTCGTTATTTCTGTTACCCTTGGATACAAACCTCTCCTCAGCTTCCTTGCATATTGTTGTCACATATTCCATCATCTTGTTCTCTGTCCCACTGAACCCCGTGCAGGAAATTCTTCATGCCTACATAGTCCCCTTTCTTGTAGTTTGGCTTCATTCGTCCTGCCCTTCCTACTTCTCTCTACACTTGTAACTCGGTATATTCGCAGCTCAGGACCACATGATCACTGGCCCCGAGGGGTCTTTCATATGTGATGTCCTCAGTATGTGCACTACTCAAGGTGAATACTAGGTCCAGTCTCGGTGGTTCATCCTCTCGTGTGTGTGTGTGTGTGTGTGTGTGTGTGTGTGTGTGTGTGTGTGTGTGTGTTTGTGTGTGTGTGTGTGTGTGTGATGAATCAAAATGCATTCTCATCAACTGCTTTCACCAGGGCTACGTTATGTATATGTATCATCAATCTAAATACACTGTATCAACTGTTGTCATCCGCGCTTCGTTCTTTGCGTGTGTCATCAATCGGGAGATATATTTCTTCCACAACTACTGAATCATGGAGGTAACGTTTGCTTGGCGTCTTCACACAGCATATAATGAGTGCAGCCGGAGCACTGAACCTCGCCTCATTTCTTCTGTTGCAGTCAGCAATACGTCTTTTTTTTTTTTTTTTTTTTTTTACTAAAGTTGTGTCTGGGAGTCTGGTCGGGACACACTGCAATAATCTGGCAACTTGAGACTCCCTCAACCACAAAGCCAGAAATATTTTTGCGGAATTTCCCAACGAGAGCCAATTGAAAAATTTCCGATAATTCTTCGACTCGGAACAAATTACGGAGGAGAAATGAGGGAAAACGAAATTCTCCTTTGATGAGGATTCTTTCATTAACTACAAGCACGATAAAGAATGAATTAAACAGAAAACGGCAACAAGGAGATGGCTGATGTGACAGCTCCGTCTGTCTGCATGCCTGTATCTGTTTACCTGCCTGTCTGCCGGTACATTAGTCTGTCTCTCGCCAAGTTGTACTTACCGACATGTCTTTGCGGGGTTCTAGACTGTGTGTGTACCCCTTCTCTTAGCCTCGGAAATTTCCTGACAAACTCGTTCCTGGTCTCTTGGGCCCTATCATATTTGGTTCTGAAATTGCGTCGGCATGTCTTCATGCGTTGTCCACCAGTCTGTTTATCTGGTCTCACCTGAAGAAGTAGGTAGTGTTAAGAACATTTTACGAATTAACAGCTGTTTTGGTGGTTGAGGTAAGTTGGCTTTGAGCAAACTTATGATATTTTCTCAGTGTGAAATAGAGCCTTTCAGAGGAGAAGCTACAACGGTGTAGAGAGAAAAAGACAAGATTAGAATGAAAGGAGAAAAATGGCACTAAACAAGAGGATACAGTGGAAAATTTTATCTAATAGTTTACTGCCTTTTTGTCTTGTTTACTGCCATTAGACTTTGTTTACTTCCTTTCGGGCTCCATTTTTTTGGAAATGCAGATGTAAACAAAATGGCTTTTCATTGAAATTGAAACCTAACAAATGGTATGTGTGAAAAACAAAAGTAGTTTAATAATTCCTTTTAGATGATGAATATCAATAATGAAGTCGAACAGAAGAAAAAAAAATACAGGAAAAAAAAAATCTGCTACTCTACAGTCAGCTGATACGTTTTTAATTTTAAAGTAATTAGGACCCTTGGGGTTTTAGCGCTTCCGTATGACAATTAAATTATTTGGGAAAGCTGTTAATCACCAATATATTGCTACTAGTCTTTTAATATATATATATATATATATATATATATATATATATATATATATATATATATATATATATATCCTAATAGGTTCGGGGTTAATAGTTTGTGCGATACTGAGTGACTTAATCCAGGAAATATTAGTTGTGTTGTAGACTCCTTGAAGCAAAGAGTTATGAAGGATTCTGTTCTGGTTCTCAAGGATGAGCTTCTAGTTTTCAAGTGTGAGGTTCTGGTTCTCAGGGGTGAGGTTGTGGTTCTCAAGGGTGAAGTTCCAGTTCTCAAGAGTGAGGGTTCTGGTTCTCAAGGGTAAGGTTCTAGTTTTCAAGGGTGAGGTTCTGGTTCTCAGGGGTGAGATTGTGGTTCTCAAGGGTGAAGTTCCAGTTCTCAAGAGTGAGGGTTCTGGTTCTTAAGGGTGAGCTTCTAGTTTTCATGGGTGGGGTTGTGGTTCTCAGGGGTGAAGTTCCAGTTCTCCAGTTCCTGCTGCTGGACCTTGTCTGGCAGACAGGCATTTTCAGACGGATAATCTTGAGGTTAACGAAGAGCTTGGAGAAAGTGATCACAAATCACTTCGTTTCAACATTTCATAAATTTGTCTTTATAACGTTAAGGAATTATCATGACTATCGTGAAGGAGACCAGATGGATAGTGAGGGTGTCTGTGTGATATTTTCCAAAGTAGTGTACCAGCTGGCCAAGCTGCATACATTTGTAATGGAAAATTTAGATGAAATATGAATGACCATCAGTTAATAAACAATAACTTAAACTTCTCAGAAAAATACTCAAACGTAAAATATTCTGTTAATATTTTACGACTCATTAACCGGCTACACACGTATTCTTTATTACTACTGTGCCTCTGTTACCCCACGTCTAATTATCTGACCGCACTAATCCATAACCATTCATCTCTTCCACTTTATTACCAGCAATTCATAATGTCAGTGTTATAATGGAGCTTTAACAAATACAAGTGGAAACTGGGAGCCCTCCATATGTAAAGTTCCGGGTTTTCCCTAAATTCATTTGTTTACAAGCACCAAATTATGTAACATTTGAACTTTCTATCTCATGCTCTTTTCTTTACAATCACTACACGAGTGAAGAGGCGGGACCAGGAGCTGAGTTTCGACCCCTACAACCACAATTAGGTGAGTACAGTGTAAGTGCACATCTCACATTCCCGATTTTCTGATCGTACCCCACTTACCTACAGTTAACCTATTAATTACCCATTCTTTAATCAGTACAGTCAGTTTTACACGAATTACTTTCATGCATTTGTGTGTGCCCGAAATGGACCCGATTTTTTTTTTTAATTTCGGTTAGGATAGGTTTAATTCTCGTGTAGTTATATTGACGGATAATTATTCGACAGTAATTAAAAGTATCTTCTGGCAGAGTAGTGTGTGTCATTTCATTTGCAGAATGAATTTTCTCATGAACAGTAAAATATCAGAGACGAGGCACAGTTGTACTGCAGTCCAAGAGGACTTGGAAAAGTGATACACAGTCAGCTCCTGGAACAGTGTTTTCTTCTAACAATCAGTCTGTTTTTGTTCTTAAGAGCTCTTCTCTATATATTAGGCGATTTTTAACTCTCACCATTCACTAATAAAGCTCTCCTTGGAACTCTTAGCCTTTTCTCATCCTTCTACTCGTATTGTGAACACCGATGTTCCAAGACCTCGCGATGTCCAAACTCTAAAATCGTACTTTCACGTGTACAGATCTCTGGGTACTTTATATATGCTCTTACATCTTTTAGTAAGCTATGTTCTCTCTTCAGCTATGCCGTCCCCGCTCCTTTCGGAGCGCCGGTAAACAGTCCAGTGGAAACGACCTGCATAGAACATAAAGAAGGAACACTGCAGCAGGCCTACTGACCCATGCGAAGTAGGTCCATGTCTTTCCCCCCGGATTAGCCGAATGACCCACCTAATCAGGTCACTTCCACTTAAGGAAGGAGTACCGCATCAGACCTAGTAGCACAAGCTAGTCAAGTCCAACTCACACCCACCCACCCACACCCACTCATGTATTTATCTAACCTATTTTTAAAGCTACACAACGTTTTAGCCTCAATAACTGCACTCATCCACAACTCTATTACCAAACCAGTGCTTTCCTATATCCTTCCTGAATCTGGATTTTTCCCAACATGAAACTATTGCTGCGAGTCCTGTCTTGGCGGAAAATTTTCAGCACGCTATTTAATGGTAGTGCTACTACCATTACTACTACCATTACAATGCTACTACCATTACAATGCTACTACCATTACAATGCTGCTACTATTACATTGCTACTACCATTACAATGCTAGTACCATTACAATGCTACTACCATTACAATGCTACTACCATTACAATACTACTACCATTACAAGTGCACTCGAGACTGTTTTCTACTAAAATGGGAGAACACATACGTGTCGCAAGATACAGATATCTAAACGACTTTAATGGTACATATATGTTCAGAAACGCCACTGGCATAAACACACCTGCCCCATTCTAATTAGTGACGGAGAAAGTTGTCGACTCTGTCAAAGTCGTTAAAGCAATTAGGCTTCACTGCATTTGCCTTTCCCGAAGACTATTTTTCCCCTCCTTATTTCTGGAGTTTAAACTCAAGCGGAAGACTGACCAGGTGAACTTTTCAACCCATAATGATGAACCTTACAGTGTTCACTTCTGGTTTTGCAACCTCACTTACGGAAGCCAGGTCTGATGATCTGCTTCACATCTTTTCAG
The DNA here is from genome assembly GCF_038502225.1 of Cherax quadricarinatus. Taxonomy (NCBI): domain Eukaryota; kingdom Metazoa; phylum Arthropoda; class Malacostraca; order Decapoda; family Parastacidae; genus Cherax; species Cherax quadricarinatus. Next base: position 8,473,219 of record NC_091347.1, on the reverse strand, counting down.
TTGCAGTAGAAAAAAACTAGTTCTTTTTCATGTACCTCGGGCCAAGATAATCAACATTTTAGACCAGTTGCTTTTACCAACACTATTTGTAAAGTTTTTGAATGCTTTGGTAACAAACACCACATGTGGTATTTAGAGAAAGAAACCGCTTTTTTCTCTCTTAACTTTGATTTTATAAAAGGCCAATCTGTTATCGAACTCGTATTCCGTCTCGATACATTCGTTAGCTATGCCTTCTTAGAAAACCATTTAGAAACTGCTATTTTTCGATCTTGAAAAAGGTTGTGGCACTACCTGGCATTATAATATTTTGTCTCAAGCCAGTTCATTAGCCAATCTCTCTCTCATGGTCCTCAGACAAATAGAGAAATTAAAACCTAATAAATCTCCAGGCCCTGATGAACTGTTTGCAAGGGTGTTAAAGGAATGTAAAGAATAACTTAGCAAACCTTGGCTAATCTTTTCAACATATCACTACAAACTGGCATAGTGCCTGATAAGTGGAAAATGGCTAATGTAATATCTATTTACAAGGCAGGTGTGTGATGAATGGTTTGAAAAACCGACAAGTTGAAGATTGAGACACTTATGCAGCATATGGGAATCTTTATTCAGGAAACGTTTCGCCACACAGTGGCTTCATCAGTCCAATACAAAGAGGAAGGCGTAAGGAGAGGAGGAGAATGAGGTAATCAGTCCCTCAACCTGGAGTCGATGTGTTCAGTCCATCAATCTTGTAGAATGTACAGCATAGGTTGTTGTTGTTAAAGATTCGCCGGTATTTTCCCGGCCCGGGCCCTTCCAAGTGGTGGCCCGGCACTGGCTCCCTGTCTAGGGAGTGTCTGAGACCTAAGTCTCCCATGGGAGGAGGCACAAGTACCCCCCTCATCTTGTAAGGTACAAACTCGGGCTCTGGCACCAACCATGCCCTAGAAGGGCAATGCATGGTGTCGATCGTGCTAGCGCTGTGCTCTCCTGTGTGGAGTGTCGTGTGTTGGTGTTCATTTTCATTCATGTTGATTCGCAGGTCCTTCTGGCCCAGGTCTTCTCCAGATGGTGACCCGGCAGTGGCCCCCCGGGTGGGGGGTGACGATAATCATCTTTCTTCTTTCTTGGCCCTCCGGTTGGAGGATGTCGTCTTCTTCTATCTTGCGCTGACTTCCCCAAAGAGAAGCGCAGCGGGCAGAGGCAGCAGTTACAGGGTTGATTGGAGCCACACCCCAGCTTTAGCGGACAGCAAAGTGCTGGGTGAATGGTCATGGATAGTCGTGCTAGACGAGGGTACCGTCTTCAAGGTCCCTATTCTGAAGCATCCTGAATTTCCTCTTTGAGGTGTACTTGACTTCCACAAGGTGTTGGGTGTTGGCAGTGAGTAGTCTGGTCATGTCTTCAGTGGTGTATGTAGCAGTTTGGTCGTAGGTATACTTGACTGTTCCGTCCTGGAGGTGATGATGGATTTCTGAAGACAGCATTGTGTTCTTATACTCCTTGGTTGTGTAGAAGTATACACCCTTCAGATATCGGACCCGTTGTGGTGCAGCAGTGTCAGTGACAGTGGCACCGTGAGGTGCATCCGCAGTGTCTTGTGTTTTTGCTTTCTTGGCTGGTGGCTGAACTGGTGAAGGCGAGATTTCCGACTGGTCAGTTGCTCTAGCAGTGGATGAAAGCGGTAGTGGACTCTCATTGGTGGGTTTTGCCGACGTCTCAGAGGTCTCTGATTGGTCCATCTCTGTGTCTAGTGGAGGTTGTGACAGCGGTGGAGCAGCGGTGATGCTGGTAATATTTGCAGTAGATTTTAGGATCTCAGTGGAAGGTGGTGATGCAGGGAATGTGAGGCCAGGCATATTATTTAGTTTGAAAAGTTCATTGATGGTGGTGTTGAAGGAACCAGGCTCAGCTGCATTCTGTACATGAGCATACATAATGCAACAAAGAATCTTGGTGGAGTCGGCAGTAGGTGCTGGCAGGGAAGTGGTGGGAGCAGCTTGCGTGGCATGTAGTATCTTGGTAGTGTCTGCTTGAAGCTTGGCGATAGCAGAATATGTGGTTGCTTGTGGGTTGGGTTTCTTTTGTTGTTGTTGTTTCTTGAGTATGTCTCTTCTGGTAGGGCACCTGGCAGCAAGAGTATGGTGGTCATTCTTGCAGTTCAAGCATTTAGGTGGTGAAGCAGTAGTGCAATTCTTGAAGTCATGACCCTCACGGCCACAGGTGGAGCAGAACTTCTTGTCCTTGGTAGGACAATCATTTGTGGTGTGTAAGTATGAGTAACAATTATAGCACTGTGAGATATGTTGGAATTTCTCTGCTTCGATGAAGGCTGGGTTGATGTGGAAGTAGTGAATAGCCAGGCCCTCAGCGAGAGCTCTGGCTGCCATGTTGACGTCACTGAAGGTGACCTTCAGCATGGATGAAGCATTGGGTATTTTAGTAATGAAGTCCACCTTGGCCCAAGGGTTCTTTGCTTCGATAGATGACTTGATTTCTTCAGTGGCCTGTACAGTGATAAGGTTGTCGAGTCGCTTGAGGAACACAGTTCTCCTGGCCCTCAGTGCTGGGGAAGTCAAGACAAGAAATCCCTGGTCTCGTAGAGTGGTAGTAGCAGTGGTGGTAAGTAGTTTCTCAGCCTCTGTGTCGTCTGTACAGACGACAACAAAGGCCTCTTTGAGCGATAAAATCGCATTACATTTGACTTGCAGCCTGCCACTAACGACAGCTGCAAGTGCTAGTTTGGACGACTCATTGGTTGTGCCACTCGCTGGTTTGATCTTTACTCTGTTAGAGTAATGCATCGTGAGTAAGCAGTGCATGGGAGGTTCTTCTGTACAAAGAAGTGTCTCTTCAACGCTTGTTCAACCTTTACAAAGGTTCAACCTTTGGACGAAGACCTACTTCGACTAGTGGATGGTACCACTATGACCCCGCCTCCATCTGCTTCAAGTCACCTCACTACAGTATATAAGCCACGTCTACGGCCCTATGCTGTACATTCTACAAGATTGATGGACTGAACACATCGACTCCAGGTTGAGGGACTGATTACCTCATTCTCCTCCTCTCCTTACGCCTTCCTCTTTGTATTGGACTGATGAAGCCACTGTGTGGCGAAACGTTTCCTGAATAAAGATTCCCATATGCTGCATAAGTGTCTCAATCTTCAACTTGTCGGTTTTTCAAACCATTCATCACAACTGTCAGACACTGCAGCATCATGGGATCTTCTTACAAAGAATTCTTCAACACTTGTTCAACCTTTGGACAAAGACCTACTTCGACTAGTGGATGGTACCACTATGATCCCGCCTCCGTCTGCTTCAAGTCACCTCACTACAGTATATAAGCCACGTCTACGGCCCTATGCTGTACATTCTACAAGATTGATGGACTGAACACATCGACTCCAGGCTGAGGGACTGATTACCTCATACTCCTCCTCTCCTTACGCCTTCCTCTTTGTATTGGACTGATGAAGCCACTGTGTGGCGAAACGTTTCCTGAATAAAGATTCCCATATGCTGCATAAGTGTCTCAATCTTCAACTTGTCGGTTTTTCAAACCATTCATCACAACTGTCAGACACTGCAGCATCATGGGATCTTCTTACAAAGAATTCTTCAACACTTGTTCAACCTTTGGACAAAGACCTACTTCGACTAGTGGATGGTACCACTATGATCCCGCCTCCGTCTGCTTCAAGTCACCTCACTACAGTATATAAGCCACGTCTACGGCCCTATGCTGTACATTCTACAAGATTGATGGACTGAACACATCGACTCCAGGCTGAGGGACTGATTACCTCATACTCCTCCTCTCCTTACGCCTTCCTCTTTGTATTGGACTGATGAAGCCACTGTGTGGCGAAACGTTTCCTGAATAAAGATTCCCATATGCTGCATAAGTGTCTCAATCTTCAACCGTTGGTAGGAGAGGTGCAGCAGTCATAGGTGGTGTCACATTTGTTCAATGTGGAAGTAGGTCGTGCCCAAGAATTAGGCAAGCGAAGAATTCCCAAGTATTAAGATCCCAAGAAGTTGCAGTGTCTGACAGGTTTGTAGATGAATGGTTCAGAGAACCGACATGTTGATAAATTAGACACATGTGCAACTCTTGGGTATCTTTGAGGAAACGTTTCGCCACACAGTGGCTTCATCAGTCCATCAGTCTCATTCTCCTCCTGTTCTTCAAGATTCTCCTTTGTATGGACTGATGAAGCCACTGTGTGGCGAAACGTTTCCTCAATAAAGATACCCAAGAGTTGCACATGTGTCTAATTTATCAACATGTCGGTTCTCTGAACCATTCATCTACAAAGTAGGCCGTCCAGTTCATTCTAATGAGGACATTAGAGCACTCCAGGATAATTTGAATAAACTGATGCAATGGTCGGAGAAGTGGCAGATGCAGTTTAATATAGACAAATGCAAAGTTCTAAATGTTGGAAAGGATAATAACCATGCCACATATAAACTAAATAATGAAGATTGAGACACTTATGCACCATATGGGAATCTTTATTTAGGAAAGGTTTCGCCACACAGTGGCTTCATCAGTCCATACAAAGGAGAATCTTGAAGAACAGGAGGAGAATGAGACTGATGGACTGATGAAGCCACTGTGTGGCGAAACATTTCCTCAATAAAGATACCCAAGAGTTGCACATGTGTCTAATTTATCATCAGTCCAATACAAAGCAGAAAGGTGAAAGAGGAGGAGATTGAGGTAATCAGTCCCTCAGCCTGGAGTCGATGTGTTCAGTCCATCAATCTTGTAGAATGTACAGCATAGGTTGTTGTTAAAGATTCGCCGGTATTCTCCCGGCCCGGGCCCTTCCAAGTGGTGGCCCGGCACTGGCTCCCTGTCTAGGGAGTGTCTGAGACCTAAGTCTCCCATGGGAGGAGGCACAAGTACCCCCCTCATCTTGTGAGCTACAAACTCGGGCTCTGGCACCAACCCTGCCCTAGAAGGGCAAGGCATGGTGTCGATCGTGCTAGCGCTGTGCTCTCCTGTGTGGAGTGTCGTGTGTTGGTGTTCATTTTCATTCATGTTGATTCGCTGGTACTTCCGGCCCAGGTCTTCTCCAGATGGTGACCCGGCAGTGGCCCCCCGGGTGGGGGGTGACGATCATCATCATCTTTCTTCTTTCTTGGCCCTCCGATTGGAGGGTGTCGTCTTCTTCTATCTTGCGCTGACTTCCACAAAGAGAAGCGCAGTCGGGCAGAGGCAGCAGTTACAGGGTCGATTGGAGCCACACCCCAACTTTAGCGGACAGCAAAGTGCTGGGTAAACTTATCTTCATGATGAATGGTCATGGATAGTCGTGCTAGAGGAGGGTACCGTCTTCAAGGTCCCCATTCTGAAGCATCCTGAATTTCCTCTTTGAGGTGTACTCGACTTCCACAAGGTGTTGGGTGTTGGCAGTGAGTAGTCTGGTCATGTCTGCAGTGGTGTATGTAACAGTTTGGTCGTAGGTATACTTGACTGTTCCGTCCTGGAGGTGCTGATGGATTTCTGAAGACAGCATTGTGTTCTTATACTGCTTGGTTGTGTAGAAGTATACACCCTTCAGATATCGGACTTGTTGTGGTGCAGCAGTGTCAGTGCACCGTGAGGTGCATCCGCAGTTTCTTGTGATTTTGCTTTCTTGGCTGGTGGCTGAATTGGTGAAGGCGAGATTTCCGACTGGTCAGTTGCTCTAGCAGTGGATGCAAGCGGTAGTGGACTCTCATTGGTGGGGTTTGCCGACGTCTCAGTGGTCTCTGATTGGTCCATCTCTGTGTCTAGTGGAGGTTGTGACAGCGGTGGAGCAGCAGTGATGCTGATAATATTTGCAGTAGATTTTAGGATCTCATTGGAAGGTGGTGATGCAGGGAATGTGAGGCCAGGCATATTATTTAGTTTGAAAAGTTCATTGATGGTGGTGTTGAAGGAACCAGGCTCAGCTGCATTCTGTACATGAGCATACATAATGCAACAAAGAATCTTGGTGGAGTAGGCAGTAGGTGCTGGCAGGGAAGTGTTGGGAGCAGCTTGCGTGGCATGTAGTATCTTGGTAGTGTCAGCTTGAAGCTTGGCGATAGCAGAATATGTGGTTGATTGTTGGTTGGGTTTCTTTTGTTGTTGTTGTTGTTGTTTCTTGAGTATGTCTCTTCTGGTAGGGCACCTGGCAGCAAGAGTATGGTGGTCATTCTTGCAGTTCAAGCATTTAGGTGGTGAAGCAGTAGTGCAATTCTTGAAGTCATGACCCTCACGGCCACAGGTGGAGCAGAACTTCTTGTCCTTGGTAGGACAATCATTTGTGGTGTGTAAGTATGAGTAACAATTATAGCACTGTGAGATATGTTGGAATTTCTCTGCTTCGATGAAGGCTGGGTTGATGTGGAAGTAGTGAATAGCCAGCATAGGGCCGTAGACGTGGCTATACTGTAGTCAGGTGTGGCGAAACGTTTCCTAAATAAAAATTCCCATTTGGTGCATAAGTGTCTCAATCTTCAACTTGTCGGTTTTCAAAACCATTCATCACAACTGTCAGACACTGCATCATCATGGGATCTTGATACAAAGAATTCTCCAAATTGTCCTACCTTTGGACGAAGACCTACTTCGACTAGTGGATGGTACCACTATGACCCCACCACCTGCTGCTTCGCCTCACCTGACTACAGTATATAAGCCACGTCTACGGCCCTATGCTGTACATTCTACAAGATTGATGGACTGAACACATCGACTCCAGGCTGAGGGACTGATTACCTCAATCTCCTCCTCTCCTTAAGAACATAACATAAGAAAGGAGGAACACTGCAGCAGGCCTGTTGGCCCATACTAGGCAGGTCCTTTACAATTCATCCCACTAACAAACATTTGACCAACCCAATTTTCAATGCTACCCAATTGTGATGAATGGTTTGAAAAACCGACAAGTTGAAGATTGAGACACTTATGCAGCATATGGGAATCTTTATTCAGGAAACGTTTCGCCACACAGTGGCTTCATCAGTCCAATACAAAGAGGAAGGCGTAAGGAGAGGAGGAGAATGAGGTAATCAGTCCCTCAACCTGGAGTCGATGTGTTCAGTCCATCAATCTTGTAGAATGTACAGCATAGGGCCGTAGACGTGGCTTATATACTGTAGTGAGGTGACGTGAAGCAGATGGAGGCGGGGTCATAGTGGTACCATCCACTAGTCGAAGTAGGTCTTCGTCCAAAGGTTGAACAAGTGTTGAAGAATTCTTTGTAACAAGACCCCATGATGCTGCCGTGTCTGACAGTTGTGATGAATGGTTTGAAAAACCGACAAGTTGAAGATTGAGACACTTATGCAGCATATGGGAATCTTTATTCAGGAAACGTTTCGCCACACAGTGGCTTCATCAGTCCAATACAAAGAGGAAGGCGTAAGGAGAGGAGGAGAATGAGGTAATCAGTCCCTCAACCTGGAGTCGATGTGTTCTACAAGATTGATGGACTGAACACATCGACTCCAGGTTGAGGGACTGATTACCTCATTCTCCTCCTCTCCTTACGCCTTCCTCTTTGTATTGGACTGATGAAGCCACTGTGTGGCGAAACGTTTCCTGAATAAAGATTCCCATATGCTGCATAAGTGTCTCAATCTTCAACTTGTCGGTTTTTCAAACCATTCATCACAGACACTACACCTGTTTGAAGAGATAAATTAAAAATATTAGTTAATGGTTCACAGACTTCCATTTTGCATTCCTTTAGAACCCTTGAAAAAACCTCATCAGGACCCGGTGACTTATTTTGCTTCAGTCGGTCTATCTGCTTCACAACCATTTCACTAGTGACTATGATGTTACATAATTTATCTTCTTTTGGCCCACTATAAAAATTAATTACCGGAACACTACTAGTGTCTTCCTGTGTAAAAACCGAGAGAAAATAATTATTTAAAATCGAGCACATTTCATTCTCTTTGTCAGTAAGATGCCCATAGTTATTTTTAAGGGGACCTATCTTATCTCTGACTTTTGTTCTATATACCTGGAAAAAACTTTGTATTGGACTGATGAAGCCACTGTGTGGCGAAACGTTTCCTAAATAAAGATTCCCATATGGTGCATAAGTGTCTCAATCTTCAACTTGTCGGTTTTCAAAACCATCAAAACTAAATAATGTAGATCTTAATATTACTGATTGCGAAAAGGATTTAGGAGTTCTGGTTAGCAGTAACCTGAAACCAAGACAACAGTGCACAAGTGTTCGCAATAAGGCTAACAGAATCCTTGGCTTATATCAAGAAGCATAAATAATAGAAATCCTCAGGTTATTCTTCAACTCTCTATATCCTTGGTTAGGCCTCATTTAGATTATACTGTGCAGTTCTGGTCACCGTATTACAGAATGGATATAAATGCACTGGAAAACGTGCAGAAATCTTCCCTATGAGGATAGAAAGGCGTTTTAAGCTGGAAAAATTCATATTCAGGAAGGATATAGGAAAGCACTGGTTTAGTAACAGAGTTGTGAATGAGTGGCACAAACTCCTGAGTACCGCCATAGAACCTAAGACCTTGTGTAGTTTTAAAAGTAGGTTAGATAAATACATGAGTGGGTGTCGGCGGGTGTGAGTTGGACCTGACTAGCTGATGCTTCTGGGTCAGAAGCCGTGCTCCTTCCTTAAGTGGAGGTGACCTGACTGGGTGGGACATTGGTCTAAGCCGGGGGTTGACATGGATCTGCCCCGCATGGACCAGTAGGCCTGTTGCAGTGTTCCTTCTTTCTTATGTTTCTCTCTCTCTCTCTTTCCTTAGCGCTTCTTTTTGATTATAATAATAATCTCTCTCTCTCTCTCTCTCTCTCTCTCTCTCTCTCTCTCTGTCTCTGTCTCTGTCTCTGTCTCTGTCTCTGTCTCTCTCTTTCTCTCTCTTAAAGGTTATAAAAAAGGTGAAAGCAAGTAAGAAATTGCTTCAGTATTGAACATAGCCTTTAATTCTGTACGAGATCACAATGCGGTGTAAAATTCCACTGTAAAACCTTAGACTTGCACCGTATATAATAAGGAATTTAGAATATTTGCACGTAAAAATACCAGAAGCAGCTGAGCATTAGCAGATCAAGCAGTCCCGATAAACTACCTCCGAGAAATATGAAACGAGCTATTCAGTAAATTATATACTAAGCGCTATTTAGCAAATGGATAGAAGGTACGGTGCCACACAGAATGCAACTAATAAATATAATCCAACATTCAGGAGAGGAGATTAAGGACTGTGCCATCAACTACCATCCCATTAGATTAATATCGATTTATGATTTGCAATTACAAGTAAACATACGAAAGAGTAAGGTGATGATAAAATTAGGTAACGAAATATTGGATATCAGACTGGAGGGAGAGAGTATGGAGGAGGTGAATGTGTTCGGATATTTAGGAGTGGACGTGTCAACAGATGGGCCTATGAAAGATGAAGTGAATCATAGAATTGATGAGCAGGAAAAGGTGAGTGGTGCACTTATGAGTCTTTGGAGACAAGAACTTTGTCCGTTGAAGGAAAGAGGGGAATGTTTGAGAGTATAGTTATACCAACGCTCTTATATGGGTGTGAAGCATGGGTGGTGAATGTTGCAACGAGGAGAAGGCTGGAGGCAGTGGAGATGTCATGTCTGAGGACAATGTGTGGTGTGAACATAATGCAGAAAATCTGTAGTTTGGAAATTAAGAGGAGGTGCAGGATTACCAAAACTATTATCCAGAGGGTTGAGGTGGTTCGGACATGTAGAGAGAATGGGACGAAATAGCATGACTTCGAGCTT
>NC_091347.1:8338441-8458441 GCF_038502225.1 Cherax quadricarinatus | reverse complement strand
TGCTAAAGGATATCCGAAAAATTCAGGGATTGTGTAATTATTGTCGTAAAGAATAATCAGAATGTTAGAGAGATTTATAAAGAAGATAAGCATATTAATCAATACTGAGAATAGCGGTAGTAATTACTTAGGAATATATACTGAGATCCTTCCGAGTATGTCTTGAAACCCCACCCGAGTATGTCTTATTACCCTACGTCCCTGGGACGTAGGGTATTAAACCATACCACGGGTGGGGTTTTGAGCCCGCGGTCAGTGTCTCAAAACTCCAGACCGTCGTTTGTTTGCAATCGTGTCATTACGATTTCTTGAGTCACGTAGGGTATTGTGAGCTGACAAATGAGTGTATTCATTCCTTCTGTTTTATTAATTAGGTTACACATAATAGTATTCTGTATGTGTATTATCCACTATTGTAACGTAATCTCTTATGTTACATGACCTGTTCTCAGTGATTAGAAGAAGCTTTGAGCTGTACGTATGTAGGAATAAAATATTCCACAGAAAATCGTCAGTGACAGTCCACACGAACACCAGACTGGAATGTTACTCACCATGGTACTCACAAACTCGAATGTTACTCACTATGGTACTCACAAACTGCCACACTAACCTCGCTTGCAAACATTACTCACTAACCAACAAAATGCAGATTTAACTCAAAACTCCTTTCAGAGGATCGTGTTTTCTGCTCGATGCTTACATGTCACACACAATTATGCTTGGTAGCTGTGTTTACCTCCTCGTGCCTGCCCAGGGAACCACCTGGCTGCCTGGCTTGTACGTGGCTTGCCAAACCTAACACAGTTCTTGTGATGGATGGCTGGATGGATAAAGACAGGGAAAGTGAGAGAGGTGGAGGAAGAAATGGAAGGAAACTGGTAGAAAGAGTAACGTAAGTTAACCTAGCACATATGTGCTCACCTATATGTGGTTTCAGGGATCGAGTCTCGGCTCTTGGCCCGGCCTCTTCGCTAGTCGCTCCCAGGTTCATTCTTTCCAGGCTTCGAGAGCCCTGTCGTACTTCTTCTTAAAGCAATGTATGGATCCTTGTTATGCAGGGTTCTGCATGACATTGTAATGTACATATAGTGGAGAAGTGTGCCATAATAGTATGAATGTTATAATTGTAAATAATAATTTTATAATTCATAATATGCATTTGGGGGCACTGTAAAGTACTCTAACTGTAATTATAAAGAAATCCTTCTAGGTAGTTATTTTCCAAGTGTGTTTTGAGTATGCGGGGTAAGCGTGGCTGGGGGCAGTCACGTGGGGTCAGCATGGTGTGGAGGCTGGCGTTGGAGGTGCTGTGTGTTTAAGCTAAGTTTGTAGTTGTGTACTCCTTTTGTTTAACCAACTCAAGCCATAGGCTCTCCTATGGCTTACCTGTATGTTCACCTAGGCTCTGACATGGTCAGGGTGCTGTGGGATGAGTGAGGAAATAAGAAATGGGGTTTGTAGTGGAGTAGTGACGGTCTAGCGCTGACTAGGCCTAGTGGTTATGGTGGCTGGACCTCCAGCCAGCTGTTTCTTGTGTACCCTCATTTGGGCATTTAGGATTAAGGTGTTTCTAGAGTGTGTATATAGAGTTATGTTGAATAAATAGATATATTTTCCTAACTGGGATTTTTGGCTAACCCTCTGTTAACCAACCCATTGAAGTAACACTTACTGGTTTAGCGCTTACTATTTAGACTGGGATAGCCCTGGGTGGCCTGTTTATGCTTGAGATGTATGTAACTTTTACCTTTGCCCTTAGACAAGGCTCTAGCCCCCAGCTATCCCACCTTTCTGCGTAACAATCCTGCCTCTACGACTTCATCTAGCTTGGCTGGAGGCGCCATTAAGGTGGAGGTGGTACCTCCCTATATTTATTATTATTATTATTATATATATATATATATATATATATATATATATATATATATATATATATATATAATAAAAAATATAGGGAGGTACCACCTCTAGAACTGGACTGGGGACCCTCATCCTCAGAGAAGACAATAAACGTACCCCAGGGAAAACTCAAGGTTCTCCCCGGAGCTTTCTGAATATTTTTTTCTCTTACCACCCCCTATATTCTATATTCTATGTGAATTTTATTAACAGAATACAGAAAAAACAAACATGAATCCATTGGTACAGTGTGTCAAAGATTATGAATCTCCTCCAGCCCCTCCGAACCCGGAAGCGAGCCTAGTATGCAGCAAGCATTTCCTCTCTGGATGGCCAGGCTGAATATATGTAATGTCTTTCATTTAATGCATTTTATATATGAGAAGATAAATTAATGTGAAGACCATAAAATGTGTTGTGAATGTGGTTGAATGAGGGAAGAGTGAATAAATTAAAAAATTCTTAAATTAATTGCCAGAGGTAACGTTACATCAAAATAAGATTGACCAGTATCATGTTAGTGTGTTGCTAACAACAGCTCTCTTATTAATTTCCTTATTAGCCTATACAAGTAAAAAAATGCAGATTTTTTTTTATCGTAGGGATCCCTAATACTGCTTCCGATCGATCCTATTGCAGGCGCATCGAACATGGTGGAGAATTTGCAGAAATCCAAGGTAACTGTGACGAAAAATAAGTGTATCGTTTTTGGCCATTGCTGTACTTTTAGTATGAATTTTTACATGATTACAACGTCTAAATCTGTGTTTTGCCATCCAGGCCATTAATATTTTGTCTAATATTCTTGAGTATTATGATGCAAGATAGTCTTGCTAATAACTACTTTCAAAACAAGTTAGTAATTAATCACAGAATGAGTGGGGCTTGAACCTGCGGCAGGTTAGTCCTGAAACCGTCAGGCCAGTGAGCTAACCAAGTGGTTGCTGTATAGCCCTTGTGGCTTAGCGCTTCTTTTTGATTATGATAACCAAGTGGTTAGCGCACTGGCCTGTGCGTTTAGAACTCACAGGCCATGGGTTCATACCCACCCCCGTTCTGTGATTTGTTTACAATCGTGTTAAGATTTCGTGACTCAAGAAGGTAGCTATCGCAAAAGATAATAAATATAAACCGGTTTCCATACTAATCGAAATAAAACCTGAAATACAAATAATGAACGAATAATCCTCAGAGATAATGTTTTTAAGAAAGGGTTTCTCCATCCCTTTAAGCATGGATAAACTAGTGAGCTTTGAATATAGGTTTCAAGTAGCAATCAACGCACAAGCATCTAGATGTTCATTCAAGTCTTCAAGGAATTTGTCTTTATCTTGTACAAAAATACATTACTCAGAATGCCTTTGATGCCACTCTAAGCTGTTTCCATTATTTCTTTAATCCGTGAACCTTTCATTAGTGCCAGGGCATCCTGTGAGAGACATTGTGATGCATATATCACCGGATCTTAGCGAATCATTTTGCCATCGTTAGAAATCAGAACATTTCATTTGCAATGCGCCCTTGTAGAGTTGCACTGTCAAACTCGCAAATAATATACCTTGGATTTTAATATACTTCTCAAAGTATACTATCACCGAACTGAATCCAGATAAAGAGGTGGGGAGTTAATGGGTAAAAATGCATGTTTTGTAACTGGTAGAAGGACTTGTCAGAGTAAACTATTTATTTATATACTCGCAAACACTAATGGATTGCATCTGAATTTTCTGGATTTGCAGTTTGACAGTCATTCAAAATCTAATGAAAGGATCAATTAAAAACTTCATATTTTTGGTCAGCCATACAGGTTCACTACAATTTTCCATTAGTTTCCCCAAGAAGACATTTCAGTGACGTGGTACCACCATTACTTATATACTTATTATGCACTCCAGTGTTACCCACCTAAGATAGTGATAATCTTAAGGGTTATCCGTTATATTAAAAAGAGCAAAAGTAGTAACAGTACTGTTATATTTACAAACTTAATCAACTGGTAATTGCAGGAATTGACATGCTAGTCTCTGTGGCACTGTGCATTTGCTGCACGCAGATCTCTTGCATTTTCGAGTTTGTATCTAGATAGTTTGGGTTAAACTGAAGAGGTATTCTCTTATTATCTCTGGGAGACCAATATTCCGAATTACCCAAGCACATTAACTCTGAAGCTTCGATTGAGGTGTTGTAATACAAGTAGAGATAGTAGAAAGCATTAAAAGTGAGGTTCCCCATGGGTCAGTTCTAGGACCATTATACAGCTCTGTATGACCCTAGTGGGTTTAGCTCTTTTTTTTTATAAGACCATTATTATTCTTTAGATACGTAAATGACCGGTCATAGGTGATTGACTCATTGTCTCATTGTTCGTTGATGACAAAACTAATGAGAAGAATACAAACTGAAGAGGGTAGACAGTCTATATGTAGACTTGAATAACCTGCAAGAATGATCAAATAAATGGTTATTGAATTTAACCCTAACAAGTACAAGGTTATGAAAATTTGGGATGTAGAGAGGCGACCAGCGACGGAATGCAGCTTAAGAGGCGAGAAACTACAAATATCTTTCAAGGAGAAAAGTTTTGGAGTGAACATAACTCTCATCATATTGCCAGAGATGCACATAAATCGAGTAGTATATGCGAGGATAAGTAATCTTAGAATTGGCTTAAGAAACTTAAATACTCTTTTAGGGCCATCATGGAGTATGCAGCACCAGCTTGGAGCCCTCGCCTGATTAAGCACATGCAAAAACTAGAAAAAGTACAAAACTTTGCAGTAAGACTTGTCCCCTAGCTTAAATGACTGAGTTATAACGAGAGACTAAAGGAACTGAACCTGGCGACTTCAGAAGATAAATGATCAGGGGACACATGATTGCAGCATAATATACCAAGTGGCTTTGACAGAGTAGATAAGGACAGAATTTTTAAAATGATAGACTTAGAGGCGAGAGGCCATATATGAAAACTAAAGACACGGATAAGCCACGAGATGTTAAGAAATACTTTTTCAGTCTCAGTGTGGTAAATAAGTGACTGTGGGAAGATGGCGAAGTGGTAGAGACGAACTCAATACACGGTTTCAAAAGTAGGTACGATAAAGAACACTAGGCCAGGAACTAATAATATCTGTGTGGTTTAAGCGGCGGAGAATACATGTCTGTGAGTATCCACAGGAACAACCATGCCAGCCAACATACACCCTCAGAGTGCCTCCTACACGTGATCTTAGGTAAGTGCTGTTACACCAGCTATAAGAGGCGGTATTAGCAGCAGTTCATCTTGGGTTAGTGGTCGTAAAGTGCTGCTTACCTGGATAATTAAGCGTCCTAGGTGAGCATTGCCTACCTGACGGGACTCTTTAGAAAAGTTGGCCACCTTCGTCTCTCTCCTAATACATGTAACGAACAGTTTTTTCTTCTGTTTTAGCACTAATGGGGTTTTGTCGCCTCACACCTGAAAGGTCGATGACTTGGTCCAGACTTAAAAATGTTTCCTCAACTAGAGGAGAAAAGAAAATAGTACAGTAGCCAAATGTTACTGTGCGTCCAAGTGACATGGAAAGTTTCTCTTGCTCTCGCCCTCACAAACCACTATCAACTGTTTCTCTCTCTCTCTCTCTCTCTCTCTCTCTCTCTCTCTCTCTCTCTCTCTCTCTCTCTCTCTCTCTGAGAGTTAATATTAAACTATATACAAATGAAATTTGAAAGCATGATGAAGACGAGTGTCATTTCGTATTTGTCGAAATTCATGGCATTGAGAAGGATAAAATTAAATTCAGTGTAGTATATCTTCAAACAAACAAAAATCAGTGAAACGACGCCATTTACTGTGATGAAATTATAGCAACAAATTATAATAGAGGCAATAATAGTTGTTAACTTTGTTACCAGTCATATTGTAACAGTCAGTCAGGGAACCAAGAAACTGCTAGTCTTGCTAACATGATTGATGACGGGGTTCTAACACCTGACGCTTTTCTGACTATAGATTAAGAACTTGTACAATCTAAGAAAGTCACCACAAGATTCAGTTCAAAATAAACATAAACTTTGAGATCCAAAGTAATATAATGGGTTGCAAGTACTTAGCACAGTAGTTTGATAAGATGCTCCGAGATACCGGTAACATAAACTGGATCAAATTTCTGATAAGCAATGTAGAGAAAATGGGAACGGAAAAAAATAACATGCGAATAACTGTGTGTGAACAAAGATATAAAGTTTAATATGACAAAGAAAGTCAGAATGGAGAACAGAACAACTAGTTAAGGCAACACTCGTAATGCATACGAGAAATTTCTGTGTACTGGTAATCTCGAAGATCACCTTAACTACATTCATTTATGAAAAGAAAAAAGATTATTAATGGCCAACACGAATTTGAAAGACGAATTGCAAACAACATTAAAGGTAACCCTAAAATGCTTGAGGAAAAAGTGCATCAGGTAAGAGTTGAAGCACAAAGTACTCAAGACTACCCTCAGATCAATATTTACAGCTAAACATGACACCAGTATTCCCAAGTCCGGAAAATCGCAAACTAAATAACAGCGAAATTAGCAGCCTTGACAAGTTAAGGTATTTGGGTCAAATAATCAAATGAATGGTCTGCCAGAGTTATAATGAATGTGAATAGCAAATCCCTTCCTTACTAACGGTAATATTTAACAAATTACAAAAAGACAATGTACAACAAGAGGACTGGAATCAATCACGTGTTAACTCACAATTCGATAAGGGAGACAAGAGTTCTGCCCTCAACCATCGTCCCATCAGCCTAAGAATATTGTTAGGGATACGATCGTTAAATTTTCGGAGAATAGCAACTGAGTAACCGGAAACCAAAAACACGTTTCATCATGACTAACTTGTTCGAACTTTTTAATTATATATATATAGAAAAACTGGGATGAAATAGTCCTATTCTATGTGCAATATCCGGAAAAGTATTTTAACAATATCTTGTCGAAAATCGCTGACGAAAATGAAGGCGCATGACATGAGAGAGAAACTTCAGGCAGAGGTAAGTGACTGGCTCACAAATAAATAATAGTGAGTGATAGTGCGGAGATGATTCCGAGGCAGTACTAACATCTAACAGTAAAATTTATAGTAGACACAAAATTGGGAAAAATGAGCAGCATCCAGAGCAGACTCGGTAAACAGAGAAATGAAGATAGTGGCGCAATGCTTACGAGAAGAGTTTTAATTCTGACTAATGCTAAATAATGCGAGTTGAATAAAATAATGTCAAACATGAGGACACGTTTGGTACTCAAAGGCTAGCAGACAGACACATTTTGTACTCAAAGGTATCAAACGTGTCTACGAACAGCACAACCACCATGATGGTAACAACATTAGAAACCAAACTGATTCTTGTCCCCTGGGACAGCACTGAAGGACTCCAGTGGAAATAAGACATACGGTCCTCGATGACGCATTGACTTCCGTGGGTTACCCTGGGTGGCTAACACTCCAAGTTAACAATCCGAACAAATCTTATCGTAGGCCTCTTGTTAATACGGTCTCCTTGTTCATATGGGCTCCCGTTTATACGGGCCCCTTGTTTTTCCTCTGGGCACATTTCTGAAATGGATTGATAGACTTGCAGTAGTATACCTGTGGACTTAAATTATTTATACTTCTTGGTTTCATGTCGAGAAGTATAAATAATAGAAGATTAAGGATGATTTCAGACACAGTTTCCTTTCTTGATAACTAATCTTTCTTTAGAAAGTTGCCTCTCTGAAGCGAGAACTTTGGGTAGCTTTAAAAATAGGTTGGAGAAGAATACGGTGGCCTGGTGGCTAAAGCTCCCGCTTCACACACGGAGGGCCCGGGTTCGATTCCCGGTGGGTGGAAACATTTCGACACGTTTCTTTACACCTGTTGTCCTGTTCACCTAGCAGCAAATAGGTACCAGGGTGTTAGTCGACTGGTGTGGGTCGCATCCTGGGGGACAAGATTAAGGACCACAATGGAAATAATTTAGACAGTCCTCGATGACGCACTGACTTTCTTGGGTTATCCTGGGTGGCTAACCCTCCGGGGTTAAAAATCCGAACGAAATCTTATCTTAAGAGTGGGTGTGCGTAGGGCAAGTCCGATATGCCTAGCATAGGCTAGAACGTATATCAGTGCTGTTATATACTGATATGTTTGTTAATAAGACACAGTATATAGTTTATAGTATGTTACTGATACGACGTTTCGCCCACCAGGAAAGCTGATAGTCCCTGGTGGGCGAAACGTGTTTACAATAAAGTAACATAAAATGCTCTCTTCTAGAATGCAAGGGACCCTGGGAAAAATCCAGTTTTCCCCTAACCATACCATGGGTGGGGTTAGAACCCGCGATCAGAATCATAAAACTCCAGACTGACGCGTTAGCCACTGGGCATTAGCCTTCCTATGGTGTATAAATATACCAAGTTAGATGAATCTTAATGTGGCCAGCTGGCCCAGTGGCTGACGCGTCGGTCTGGAGTTCGATGACTCTCTGATCGCGAGTTCTAACCTCGCCCGTGGTATGGTTTGTGTGCAATCGTGTCGTTACGATTTCATGAGTCAGTTTTGCCCTCTCTTATTACGCCCCTTACTAAGATATAATAATTCGCAGTGCATGACGAAGAGTGGCATTAGTGATATCAACGTGTTATGTAGTGCCTGCTTCACCATGGTATTCCTTGTTCACCAACAGTTTTGCTTGTAGTTTTTGCTTGTAGTTTCGAGTACTGAAAGCTTCCTTGGTTCCTGCTGTGTTGTTTCATTTTTTCTTTTATATTTGTCACCTTTTATGACCAGTTTTGCAACTCAGAAGTCTCATCAAATGGCAGAGTTCGTGTGCTGGACGCAGTAGTTGCTCAGTTTATTGAATCAACAGAAGTTTTTGTTTTAGTTAATACGAGAGGATAGATATGAAGCAGTCCATTTGTTTATCTTGCTAAATCCTTTACATGGATTTTAGTAAACCCACGTCTTCACTGACTAGTTGTGACAAATGATCAAGCCGAGATAATGAAGGAGAGAGAGAGAGTAATTATAGATCAGGAATTATCTATAAAGATAATATTGAGACGGAAATTAATTTAAGGTTTAGTACAGTATAAAACTAAATTTGAAAATAGTTATGCAGAAATAACTAAGCATAAGACATAATTAGAAAGGCAGGTGCAGCTAGCACAAGATATTTGTGTCAGCAAGAGCCTAGAGAAGAAAAGGGAAGGTCTGGCAGAATATAAATCTAAGATTAAAGATAGTTTTGCATAATTAACCAGAGGAAAGACAGATTGAACATCATGTGGAGTTAGCTAAAGAATTCACTGCTAGAACCAATATTAATCAAGAAATTATAATAGAGATGCTAATAACTCTAAAGTTATTGGTGGACTCTGCACTAAAAGGGAAACGAAATCACGAATACAGAGACTCAAAGATGAAAAAAACAAACAAATGAGATGAAATTCATTGTGAATTTAGCATTCAAGAACATACTGTGTCATTTAGGAGTATTGGAAAATAGGCCACGGAAAAATAACATTTACACATTACACATAAGGAAAAACTTTTAAAAAACTAATGATATGAAAGAATGGAGGTTATAAGGATACACAAATTAGACAAGATCTTTCAAAGGATAGTGTGAAAATAAATGTTTTCATAAACACTGCTAAGAGGTTGAATGATGGTATAAGTGAAGAAAGTATTTTTAACATAGTAACATGCCCATACAAACTCGTCAAATGAACACAAGATAGATGCAAATCATGTTGGAACAAATGGGATAAAAGATAATAATGAGAGTAAGTAATTTTTGACGATTTGTTACACTAATATAGATGAAAATATTAGAGCTTGTGGATATAAATGAAAAGAAACGTTGTACATCGCTGGTCAACAACCAAAATGTTTCAGAGACCAGCGAAGCAATTTCCAACTAATTTTAGGTCACTGATATTTATTATCATGGTTAAAATTGTTTGTTAGTTCTACTTTTCAATATACATCTACGTGTCACAACAGGTTCCAACAGGCTTGTGGCAGTGTGTTTCTTACCACACTCACAGTCTGACTGACCTTCATTATTGTTCCAGCAGTCAAAGGTGGTTGTGATGTCCAAGTTTATATTCTGAGGTGAAAGGTAGGTGATTTTCTTAGCCAAACAGGGGGGATACACCAAGTACTGCTGCCTCATGTGTGACTGGAACAGCCATGCATGAGGTTCCCACTACATCAGGAGAGACTGGCCACCTCGTCTATCATTGGAGCCTGGGACGAAAAATGTTCAACATCCACCTCTCATTGAACCAAACAAAATTTTGCTACCACCACCACCACCACCACCACATAAAAAACTTTGTAAAAAGTATGGACAAATCCGGTCAGGGATTCAAGTATTTAACATCAAAATTCTCCTCACTGAGCGACGCTAAGATAAGAGAGGGAGTCTTTAATGGTCCTCAGATTCGAGAGCGTAAAGATGGTGACTTTGAATCAGACCTTCATGGGGGCGGAGAAAGCTGCTTGAGAAGCAATCAAGTTAGTGGCGAAGGGATTTCTGGGAAACAGAAGGGAAGGCAACTATGAAGAATTGGTGGAAAACCTCATCAAGTCTTACAAGAACATGGGATGTAACATGTCACTTAAAATCCACTTTTTGGACTCGCATTTAGACTTTTGCAGCGAACTGTGAGGCAGTAAGGAACATGGTGAAAGGTTTCAACATGATATTTCAACTATGGAAAAATGGTACCAGGACAAATGGGGCACAAGAATGCTTGCAGACTATTGCTGGACATTGGCAAGAGATGATTCTTATGCCCACTATAAGCGTCAAGCAAAAATGCAGAGAGTAGGTACGGATTAGAGTTTAAAACATACTGACACATTGTGCATTATAATAATCAAATATTACATGTCTCGTATCTTTAAACCTATAATCAAAAAGCATTTTTCTATGTGATATTTGGATTCACGGCATGAAAATGCATAAGAATTAATTAATCTCATTTAAGAATCATACAACTTTTCGAAAATTGTTGACCAGTGTTATTTGTCTAACCAAAACCAAACTGGATTTTTTTTTTAAATCAGGTTGCATTTCACAGAATTTCCTTAGTGTGGAGAAGAGACAGAGGAAGGAAGAAGGGAGAAAGTATTAGCAATATTGGTAAAAGAATATCTTCAAGTTACGGAAATTGAAATCCAAAATGATGAAAATGTTGAAACTTTTGGAACAAGACCACAAAATAAAGATAAAATAGTTAATGTATATAAGCCATCATTTAATAATACTTGGGAAAGAGAAGAGTTCGATAAGATAAATGAGGGATTGAAACTGGATATTTTAACTATAAAGAAATAAACTGCGCAGCCTGTGAGGCTCAAATTGCAAATAAATTGTCAGATATTTTCAGTATGGTGACAGGTTTTTAAAGCATCAACATATAAATGAAGCGACAACAATGAGAGGCAGCAACACAACGTCAATATTAGACTTAATGTTTACTGGAAAATCGAAGGAAATTTTCAACGTAACTTAAACCCACTTGGAGAGAGTGATCATTATCTGTTTGAATAACATTTAAGGGAATATGACTTAGCAGGTGGAAAAAACATTTAGAAACCAACCATTAGATTATAAAAAAGGGAATCACAACACTTTAAAACTGTATTTTAGTGAAGGTAAATGGAACAGTATATTACAAGAGATATAAATAATGAAACGAAAATGACAGTAAAGCTTTACAGGAGGATCTGGATACACTGAGCACATGGAGTGATAAATGAATAATGGAATTTAATGGATATAAAATCCAAGTAAGATTTTTGTTATGTTTAGTAACATATACAGAAGATGTGGTTACCAGCCTGTTGCTCCCGGCATTTTAGCCTCCTTTTACTACATGCAAGGCTTACGGAGGAAGGATTCTTTTCCACTTTACCATGGAGATGAAAGGAAAATAAATATGAACAAGAACTGTTAAGACAATAGACGAAATCTTCGATGGGTGTGTGTGTATACATACGTGCACATGCATATATAGAGTGACCTGAGGGTGAGCAGATATAACAAGATGTGCCTGTTATCTTGCATGTTTATGAGAAAAAGAAAACCATTAGTCCTACCAGCATATAAAACAATTACAGATTTCCGTTTCACACTAACTTGGCTGGACGGTAATACTTCCCTGGGTAGTTTCTCTCTACCAACCTACCACATATGGGCGGGTCTTGTAACAAGACAGTGATTGATCATGCCACGGGCGGGATTGAACCCGCGGTCAGAGTCTCAAAACTCCAGACCGTCGCGTTAGCCACTGGCTAACGCGACGGTCTGGAGTTTTGAGACTCTCTGACCGCGGGTTCAATCCCGCCCGTGGTATGGTTTGTTTGCAATCGTGTCATTACGATTTCGTGAGTCAGTGATTGATGGTGAAATTGTTTCTTTTTTGGGTCACCGTACGTCGGTGGGAGACAGCCGGTTTGTTGAAAATAAAAGCCATGCAATGGAAATGGGAGAAAGGGAAGTATCGGATAAATTTCCTCTGGAAGATCACATAAAAACAGTGGACTATAAAATATCTTTCAACTATATAGATGGTAAAATATTAAGAAATTGGTTCATAACTTAAACCAAAATTGAAGCATGTGGCGCTTGTGTTGTCCAGTTTAAAAAACAGATAATTTAGAAAATGTTCAGAGAAGAGCAACAAATTGGCTGCCAGAGTTGAGCAATGTGATCAATGATGAAAGTTGACAACATTAAAGTTGGTCATGTTGACATGATAACATGGAAGTCTCGAAAGGACTTGAAAGACCAGATAAAAGGAAATAATTTTTTTTTTAATCTGTGACAGGGATAGAGTGGACGGAAAGGATATTAGAATCTTTTTTTAATTCAGTTGAGTGTTTGACCAGTGGAATGCATTACAGAAAAAAAAGTAAATGCTGCAACCAGTGGATATTTAAAAAAAATACTTATTTGATGAGCAGATTATTGTAGATATGACACAATGAGTATAACTCTGCTACTGTGGCTACAAATAGGTAGTTATGAATAGGTAATTTTACACACACACACACACACACACACACACACACACATTCAAGACACTGTACACCGTGTATGTCAGGCCTATACTGGAGTATGCAGCACCTGTTTGGAACCCGCACTTGATAAAGCACGTCAAGAAACTAGAGAAAGTACAAAGGTTTGCGACAAGGTTAGTTCCAGAGCTAAGGGGAATGTCCTATGAAGAAAGATTAAGGGAAATCGGCCTGACGACACT
Organism: Cherax quadricarinatus; assembly: GCF_038502225.1. Lineage (NCBI taxonomy): Eukaryota > Metazoa > Arthropoda > Malacostraca > Decapoda > Parastacidae > Cherax > Cherax quadricarinatus. The sequence goes on along the minus strand of NC_091347.1, from coordinate 8,445,242 downwards.
GGAGGACAGGAGGGTCAGGGGAGACATGATAACGACATATAAAATACTGCGTGGAATAGACAAGGTGGACAAAGACAGGATGTTCCAGGGAGGGGACACAGAAACAAGAGGCCACAATTGGAAGTTGAAGACACAAATGAGTCAGAGAGATAGTAGGAAGTATTTCTTCAGTCATAGAGTTGTAAGGCAGTGGAATAGTCTAGAAAATGACGTAGTGGACGCAGGAACCATACACAGTTTTAAGACGAGGTTTGATAAAGCTCATGGAGCGGGGAGAGAGAGGGCCTAGTAGCAACCGGTGAAGAGGCGGGGCCAGGAGCTAGGACTCGACCCCTGCAACCACAAATAGGTGAGTACAAATAGGTGAGTACACACACACACACAATGCCCTTAAAGTTATATCCAACCAATAAATTATAACCTCTTTTTCTGTCTCATGCTTCCTCTAATATTCTCTCAACAGCCTTCCCCTCACTCTCCCCTCTTGCAGTTTACCTCTTTCTTAGCCATTTATTAATTTCCTCTTTCTTCTCACTTTCCTTTCTTTTCATTGCTGTTCTCTTAATGTATAATGACGCCTCTTTTGTCTATATTCTTCTTCTTCATTTATGTTTTTATTTCATTCGATTCTCTGAGTATTTTTATTTTTTCTTATAGTAAGTTTCTGTGTAAGGTATACTCTTTCTCCTGTATACCTTATCTGTGGTATACTCTATGGAATACTTTATCTACTGTATTATCTTCTAGCTCAGAAGCATCAGGTAAACATACAGTCCACAGAACACAAACCTAACAAACCTTCACTAACGCATATACTTATAGAAACACGCACCAGACACAAAAAAAAGTGCCAAGCACAAACACACACAACAAAAACACCTACACAATCCAAAGCAAACACGGCAAATAAGCATTCCTTTTCTAAAAACAAAGAAAATCAATAAACATAAAATCTACCCAAAAACAGGCAAGAAACTTGAGCATGAAGCTTGAGAACTGGTAGCTAACACTACAGAACTCGCCTAACTTCCACAACACACTGGCTTCCAGCCGCCGGCTAGCAAGGGTCCACTTCGGTCCAGCCAGGAGAGTGCCATGCCACGCATGCCACAAGGTCGGTGATTCCAAGGCAGCTCCGTATCAATGCAGTACTTATCAGCATGGTTCTCTAACGTTAGCGTCGTTTTGGGCTGAGTGCTCGAGACAGAATGGGACTTCAGAGGTCCATGAAGGGGATATCCAGTGACGGTATCTGATCTCGTAAGGCTCTTCAAGTGGGTGAAGGTTCGTTAGTGGTGCACACACAATATACACCGCCAAGTGTATACCTCTCAGCATATGCATATTGGATATGTATGTTTTCTCACTATATTTGCATCGCGATGTGTTTGTACACACACACACACACACACACACACACACACACACACACACACACACACGATGTTCCAGAGTTTGGACACAGTAACAAGGGGACACAGTTGGAAGCTGAAGACACAGATGAATCACAGGGATGTTAGGAAGTATTTCTTCAGCCACAGAGTAGTCAGTAAGTGGAATAGTTTGGGAAGCGACGTAGTGGAGGCAGGATCCATACATAGCTTTAAGCAGAGGTATGATAAAGCTCACGGCTCAGGGAGAGTGACCTAGTAGCGATCAGTGAAGAGGCGGGGCCAGGAGCTCGGACTCGACCCCCGCAACCTCAACTAGGTGAGTACAACTAGGTGAGTACACACACACACACACACTAAAGCTTAAGGAGATAATTCGATAAAGCTCATTGAGCAGGAAGAGAGTACCTAGTAGCGACCAGCGAAGAGCAGGGTCCAGAAGCTGTGATTCGACCCCAGCAACCACAAATAGGTGAGTACACACACATATACATTTATGAATACATATAATGTGTGTGTATATTATTCTCAATCCACAGCAGGATTTGAACTAGCAGAATCGGCATCAGAGTACACAGTACTTTATTCATTACGCCAGACTCTGGAGTCTGGCGTTGTTTTATATATATATATATATATATATATATATATATATATATATATATATATATATATATATATATATATATATATATGAGAGAGAGATGATAAAGAGTCCAGAGACCTCTCCCAGAGTTGTGGAAATTAATCAGTTTCATTGACGTTAAATTTTTCCAACTAAATTTAGAATGACGTAAGGTAGCTTCAGTAAGACTGAGATAAGAACATAAGAACATAAGAACGAAGGAACACTGCAGAAGGCCTACTGGCCCATGCGAGGCAGGTCCAAGTCTCCTACCGGCTTAAGCCAATGCACCCAACCTAGTCAGGTCAGGTCACATTGACTTAAGGGAGGAACACGGCAACCGACCTGTTAGCACAAGCTATCAGGTCTAACTCACACCCACCCACATCTACTCATGTATTTATCCAACCTATTTTTAAAGCTACACAACGTTCTGGCCTCTATAACGGTACTTGGGAGTTTGTTCCACTCATCCACAACTCTATTACCAAACCAGTACTTTCCTATATCCTTCCTGAATCTGAATTTTTCCAACTTAAAACCATTGCTGCGAGTCCTGTCTAGGCTAGATATTTTCAGCACACTATTTACATCCCCTTTATTTATTCCTGTCTTCCATTTATACACCTCAATCATATCCCCCCTAATTCTACGTCTTTCTAGAGAGTGCAGTTTCAGGGCCCTTAGTCTATCCTCATAGGGAAGGTTTCTGATACATGGGATCATCTTTGTCATCCTCTTTTGTACATTTTCCAGAGAATTTATATCCATTCTGTAATACGGTGACCAAAACTGTGCAGTATAATCTAAATGAGGCCTAACCAAGGATGTATAGAGTTGAAGAACAACCTGAGGACTCCTATTATTTATGCTTCTTGATATGAAGCCAAGGATTCTATTAGCTTTATTGCGAACACTTATGCACTGTTGTCTTGGTTTCAGATTACTGCTAACCAGAACTCCTAAATCTTTTTCGCAATCCGTAATATTAAGATCTACATTATTTAGTTTATATGTGGCATGGTTATTGTCCTGTCCAACATTTAGAACTTTGCATTTGTCTATATTAAACTGCATCTGCCACTTCTCCGACCACTGCATCAGTCTATTCAAATCTTCCTGGAGTGCTCGAATGTCCTCGTCAGAATGAATTCGACGGCCTATTTTGGTGTCATCGGCAAACTTGCCGATGTCGCTCTTTATGCCCTCATCTATGTCGTTTATGTAGATTGTGAACAGCAGGGGGCCCAACACTGACCCCTGTGGAACACCGCTCGTGACGCTTCCCCACTCTGATTTCTCCCCATTTATGCAAACTCTCTGCTGCCTATTTGTCAACCATGCCTCTATCCAGGAAAAAATTTCTCCTCCTATTCCATGTGCTTTAATTTTCCTCAATAGTCTCTGATGTGGGACCCTGTCAAAAGCCTTACTGAAGTCCATATACACAATATCATATTCATTACCATGATCTACCTCCTCAAATACCTTAGTGAAAAAAGTTAATAAATTCGTAAGGCAGGAACGCCCCTTTGTAAAACCATGCTGAGATTCGTTGATTAATTTATGCTTTTCAAGATGGCTACGAACTGCCTCGGCAATTATTGTTTCCATAAATTAAATTATAATAACTTAAACTAAGGTTATCTAAAGATGTTTAGTTAGTTTTGGTGCAAAATTCTAAATTTGTTTTTTTCTGAAGGATGTACGAAACATATACTGAATTAGGCGAGGCTGCGACAATAGTTAGGCGAGGCTGCAACGACGGTTAGGCGAGGCTGCGACGACGGTTAGGCGAAGATCACAAGAAGACTAGATGAGGATCACACGATGCGTCACCAGTAACATTAGAAACTAACGTTCTGGAAGACGGTATCGTCTTGACATACACAAAAACCACAGTCGAAAGTCGCCTTCCAGCACTGCAGGACGAGTTCCTTCGATATTTTTTCTGACCTAAATCAATGTAGCTTCGAATGCCGTCTTGCCAGAAATCCCTTGCCCATTGTAGTCGAGTCTGTCATAAAAGCGTTGCAAAAGCTTTTTCCTGAATTGAAATCCGCCTCAGTGGCAAAGTATGACTTTACAGTTCTTACCTTCGAAAAGTTTTGTGAGAAGTATCTACCAGTGTAGAAGAATGTAAGCCGGCGAGCCCTTCAACTTCCATATCCATCTATGTATCTGTGAAAAATGCGATTTTCATCCCTGGCTGAACTCAGAGCAGTGAAACATAAATTATAAATTATAATCATAGGGGAGTGCTAAACCCGAAGGGAGTGAAGCATAAGTTACGTGAAAGATACCTTTTTTTTTTATTTTATAGAGGGGAAAGCCATCATCAATCTGTTAGAAAAAATATATAGCCAAAGGGGATACATAGTTAAATCTCTTGTACGTAAAACGTTGTAATAGCTAAAGAACATCTTTTGCTGTTCGTGTCCTTTTTTTTTTAACTCACTTTTCCTCTGTTTTACTACAAGAATAATCCGGTCTCATTTAAGAACTGGCATTTGATGTCTTTTAGTTTACATAGAACCGAGTTTCACAACAGACTGATAAAAGTGGGCGAAGTAATAAAACTACTGTCGGAGGAATGTGTCTGTGTCGTTTTATATATGTCGTGTCTAACAAGCTAACTGACCAGTTTTACCAATTAGGCACGACGGATATATTTCTTCCCAGCCCCGGCACACCAGTGAGCCTCAAGCATGGTTTTAAGCTATTTCATTCTCCTCCTGTATGTTCTGACCTCACAGTAGATTTTTATATTAATGCATCACGCAGAAACAAACGGGTATATACAGAGAAATTTCGCAGTCACCAGGATTCGAAAAGGGAAGCTGGCAAGGTTTCCCAAGTGACGCTTTAGACCACTCGGCCACAGATGTCTTAAAATCTGGGCAGCCTAATTTACAATTTCTTCTTAGCCAGGTAGAACATACAGGAGGAGAATGAAATAGCTTGAAACGGTGTTCCGTAGCTTGATTGCTACCGCACTCGGCTCACACATTGAGGTCCGGAGTTCGAATCTCCTCCGGTACGGCTGGAAAACATTGTGGACGTGTTTCCATAAGACACCCTGCTGTCCCTGTCCCTGTTCACCCATCAGTTTAAAATGGGTACCTGGGTGTTAGTCGACTGGTGTAGGTTGCATCCTGGGACAAAACTGAAGTAATTTGCCCGAAATGCTCAACATAACAAGGGCTTTCTATGATGTCATTGATGTCAGCCAGGACTGTATATCATGTACATGTACTTGTAGTAAATAAAGATAGAGTGTATTATGCTTGAGGTCTACTGGTGGGCCCGGGCTGGGGAGAATATGGCTTGTAAATAAGGCTGTGCGCACGCGCGCCCCAACGGTAAAAAAGTGGTGATCATGGGGTCTTTTCCACGGCACTAAGTGTTGATCAGCTGGTGATATTGATGCAGACGTTCATTAGCCAGCTCAAGTGGTAATACTCTCGTTCACAGATGACTCTCCAACTGAGTAATCGAGTTGCAACTGGAACTGAAATTATGTACAGGATCGAAGCATTAGACATGGTGAATCTCCGTTCGAAATGTAAATGGTAAACATCAGTTAACCTGAGTTGTACTTAATTTAACGTTCTGCTCGGGAAGAGAGGATGAGTTCTACTCTGGCTGTCAGCCAGGTATAAGGACGAGGTATATACCTGATAGAGCAGGAAGACGAGACTTCACTAAAACGTGCAGACATAATCGATGATCTCTCAGTAATGCGATGACATTGCAATGCTAAGAGAAATTCTACTTACATATTAAGGCAGGTAGAACAACAGGTGATATAAATATTCATGACTACACTTGTGACCAAGACCTCTTTACTCCTTCAGGTCGGTCTATCAGGTGACCTGATCTCAGTCTTACGGGGTGAAGGGTAACTTACCATAAATAAACAGTAAAATTTCATACTGTAAGGTTAAAGCCATTTAAACGAATAAGTGTTATATAAAAAATACGATTTTGCTATGTTTAAAAACGTCAAAAAGGACAACATAGGTAAGATCTGCAAAAATAAATGACCCAATTCAAAAATAGAGCGAATAAATCACATTAAAATTATTACACACACACACACACACACACACACACACACACACACACACACTCAGGGAATATGAGGTCAGATGACCTACAGGAGCTCCCTAGCTACCACGACACCTAAACAGTCATCACAGTAGTACCTGAAGGAGCCGACAGGTGACGCTGACGTAACCTAACTCGGCAAACAAACGCATCTCCAGGCCAACGACGCTTACCACAGTCATTCTCATATTTACTCTGGAATATATATAAATAGTACAGTGGTACTTTTACCTCACAAGTATAGTATGTTCATTAGTAACTTCCTGTGTGTTACACTTCTGAATATTTTATGCTTTGCACAGCAGTTGTTTACATAGTTTGTATTCAATGTTCCCTTCTCAGATGTTGAAGAAAAGATGCATTAAACCCCTGCGTTGCTCCCTCTCCTCACCCTCCATAATAATCTCTACTCCAAACCCTCCCCAATAATCTCTACACTCTCTCCCCACTCCCCTCAGTAATCTTTACTCTCTCTCCTCACCCTCCTTAATAAGCTGTCCCCTCTCTCTCTCTCCTCACCCTCCTCAATAGTCTTTACTCCCTCTCCTCACCCTCCCCAATAACCTCTACACTCTCTCCTCGCCCTCCTCAAAAATCTCTTCTCCCTCTCCTCACCCTCCTCAATAATCTCTCCTCTCCTTCCTCACCCCCCTCAATAATCTCTCTCCTCACCTTCCTCAATAATCTCTCTCCTCACCCTCCTCAATAATCTCTCTCCTCACCTTCCTCAATAATCTCTCTCCTCACCCTCCTCAATAATCTCTCTCCTCACCCTCCTCAATAATCTCTCTCCTCACTCTCCTCAATAATCTCTCTGCTCACCCTTCTCAATAATCTCTCTCCTCACCTTCCTCAATAATCTCTCTCCTCACCCTCCTCAATAATCTCTCTCCTCACCCTTCTCAATAATCTCTCTCCTCACCTTCCTCAATAATCTCTCTCCTCACCCTCCTCAATAATCTCTCTCCTCACCTTCCTCAATAATCTCTCTCCTCACCCTCCTCAATAATCTCTCTCCTCACCTTCCTCAATAATCTCTCTCCTCACCCTCCTCAATAATCTCTCTCCTCACCTTCCTCAATAATCTCTCTCGTCACCCTCCTCAATAATCTCTACTCCCTCTTCCCCCCCTCAATAATCTCCTCACCTTCAATAATCTCGACTCTTTCCCCTCCCCTTACTCTCCGTCTTCTCTCCACTTACCCACCTCCATGTACTCTCCATCTTCGCTCCCCTCCCCTTACTCTCCCCCTCCCCTTACTCTCCCTGTTCTATCCCCCTCCCGCCTCCCCATCACTGTCTCCCCTCCCTCACCCCACTAAAGCGCCCCAGGAAGATGCTGTTAAAAGTTTCAAACCGAGCAACTGAGAAAATACCAGCAGGATTTTGCAGTTTTCACCGTGCATGTTGCATGTGCATGTTGCACATATTGCATGTGCATGTTGCATGTGCATGTTGCACATGTTGCATGTGCATGTTGCATGTGTATGATGTGCATGTTGCACATGTTGCATGTGTGTACTCAGTGGTAGCTGCCAGGCACGAGTCTCAGATCCTGGCTCCTGTGTGAAATCTTTCAGCATTTCCTCCCCCAGAGTGTTCAACTTCCTAGCTGGTTTACAAAGACACGTGAGCAAACACTTGTACATATTTATTAGAAAACATTTCGGTCCTGGGATGTGATGAAGGACTGAAACGTCTTCTCATAAATATGTCCTAATGTTTGCTTACGTGTCTTTCTGAAGTAATTTGTCGGTGTAATAAAGTTAGTATGATTACCGACAATACTTCGCCCGGATGGTCACTGGGAAGTTGGTATAAATTCGACCTGCGCATCTAATGCGATATTTTATTGTGGCATTAGTTGCATATGTGCCCTTTTACCTAACAGTCTTTCGGTACCTGTTACCAAGGTTCATACCAACTTGCTAACTACCGTCAGGGCTAAGTATTAGGTGTTGACGCCGCGTGATTCATTTGTTTCTGTGCTACAACGTCACTCTGGTTCCTTGACTTGGGAGTTTCTTGGCGAATTTTTGGAATTTGTCAAATTTCGAGACGAATTTTTCTAGGTGAGTGCTTTATGCCTGTGCTATGTACTCTATACTGTGTCTGACATGCGTCGCTTATTGGTCTCTGAAGGACTCTTTATTCAGGTACCTAAAGAGTGTTGTAAGCGAGGACACTGTTGTTGACAACCAGCTGATGTGAAACTCTGGTGATGTGGGTGCTCCTGTATTTTATTATAAGTTTTTTCCTGTTCTGAGTTTTGGGGTGGTGTGTGTGTGTTACCAGTTTGTCCCAGGCACATGTCGATTAGACACTAGGCCTGTTGGATGTGTGTGTGTCTGTATGTGTGTGTGTGTGTACTTGTGGTTGCAAGGGTCGAGTCACAGCTCCTGGCCCCGCCTCTTCGCGGATCGCGACTAGGTCCGCTCCCTTCCTGCTCCATGAGCTTCATCGTGCGTATGTGCACGTGTGCATGCTCACTTATATGCAGTTGCAAAGACGAGTGTCAGCCGATGGCACCTGAACGTGTGTATGTGTCGAGGACTAGCTTCTAGCCCCACCTTCTAAACCTTAATTAACGATCATCATTGTTGGGTTCTGGTCTATAAAGCCCTAGTCTATCCACTCTTAAAACTGAGTATTTAGATTGCTTCCACCAGTAATATATCCGGATCATCCATGAGAATGAAAAAAGTACTTCCTAACATCAACGCGACTCGTGTTTTTAATTACCATCCATATTTTACTCAGTATTTTATTCCTCATAATCACGTCCATCCTTGTTCTCTCACTTCCAGGGTGGTCAGGTTGAGTTCCTTTAGTCTCTGCTCATAATGTACTCCTCTTACCACTGAGACTACTCAGGTTGCAAACCTTTGTATACTTTCCAGCTTTTCACTTGTTTATTTTGTGTCCCTAAAAAGAGGACCTTAAGTCGCTGCCTCAAATTTTCTTGTTTTTACTATGATTCATACATATTTTTTTTTTATTTCGCTCATAACTCGAGAAGGTCTTATTCGATCGGCTTCAAACTTTCAGCTGGCATGTGAAGGTGCCTTGTGATGACCAGAGTTGTGGAACACATTCCCAGCATCCTGGAATGGCTGGGATAAATTCCAAAGTTCTCAGTGACGGCGGAGAGTGAACTTTAAATGTTGTGCAGATTTAACCATTTTAAGTAAAAAATGGGGTTAAATCTTTATTTCTGTTAAATCAAGGTAATTAAAAGTAAATTAAATGGCTTCAGTATTTAGTAGTGATTCATGTTAAGGTCAGGATAGTAGCCATTAAGTTTTGTATGTGTGGGGAGGGGGAGGAATTTACTAGTCCAATAAGATAGTTAAAGAAAATAGAGTAGTTGGAACCTGTGTTATAACTGGGGAATGCCTCATCAGATTGGTTTCAAATTTTCACCTCACTTGTGGTTCCCCAAACACAAGGTTTGTGCTGTTACTGGACAACATTACTCCCAGTTTGCTAATTTTATTGAATGTATATCATGATATTCATCTCAGTAACTAAGGAATGCTTCTTCTGGTGGATTTCAAACTATGAATGATGTATTCTGTAAGATGGATGATGTTAGTCCAAGCAAGTGTAAATTAGAAATTTTACTGAGATTCTTAAACTTCACTGGAATCAGTTCAGTTTCTGGAGAATGCCTTTACATATCGGCTTCACACTTTCACTGTTGGGGGGCTTTATTAAGAAAAAACGTGCTGCTCACTTTGAGGTATATGCATTTATATTTTAAAATTTTATTAAGTAAATTATATCCTATGTAAAAGAAAATGCTTCTTCTGGTCGGTTTCAAACCCTGAATGCTGGTTTAGAATAATTGGATGTGTTTTTGTATTGATTTTGAGTTATGGAGATGCCAAAACATCTGTGTGTTATGGTAGACCATTTCACTAGATATTGTGAGTTAGTTCCTATTGCAGATAAGACTGCCGAGACAGTAGCTAAAGCGTTTAAAGAACGCATTATCTGCAGGCATACCACCCCTAAGTCCTTAGTAACAGATATTGGCGGTGAATTCTGTAATGAGATTCTTGAAAATTTGTGTACCTTGTACAAGATCTCTAAGTCAACCATTGTTCCCCATCATCCTGTGAGTAATGGGTTGGCAGAACGAACAAATAAGAAAGTACTTGATGTTTTGAGAGCCACTATCAACTCCAATAGTGAAACTTGGGATGAAGTTATACCGGATATTCAATGTGCTATAAATTCTGCTTACAATGCTTCCATAGGTGACATTCCACATTATGCATTGTACGGTGTAGACAAGCGTTTACCTTATGAGTTGTTATATTCTACACCGAAACCCAATTACAACCCTGTTGATTTTATAGCAACTCGTACCAGCTTAGCTCAAAGTGTTTTTAGAAGAATCCGTGAGACACTTCGTAAGTCAACAGCAGAATTCACAAGAGTAACTAATAGCCGTGCTAAGCTGACCAAAGTTAAAGTGGGTTCGAGAGTAATGCTGACTAACTTCAACAAAACATCCGCAATGCCTAAGCTCGATCAAAAGTTTGTTGGTCCTTATCGAGTAGTTGAACATATCAATGGCAATAAGTATAAGGTTAGAGAAATTAGTACCGGTCAGTAGAAAGAATCGCATTTAGATCATATGAAGTTAGCATGCGATGTCGAGGACGATATTTCTACCCAGACTAATGTGTCAATCGCTGACAATCCTCCTGATTCTGTACCCTCTACCTCTAATAATCAGTCAGATGATCAACCTGAATGTCATTATTCCTTGCGTACATGACAAGTAATGAGAAACCCCCAAGTATCTTTTGTAGATACTTGTTCAGATCTCCCTCAGTCAAGGGATGTGCTAGCCATTGCAAAGGAATTCGATCCTCCCAAAGACGATAACCATTCTGCATATGTAAATCTTACCCTCGCAAAGTTAAATGTACATAGCCTGTATAATTAGATGTTTAAGATGAATGAAGTTGTCCACTGTGTTTATTATTAGCTAATCAGTTTTCAGAATTTTTTTTTTGTGTTTGCTTTCCCTCCGAATTTGAGAATTTAGCAGTAATGATCTGTGCGCACCAGATCTGCCTTTGCTGTTAATTACTTTCACCATTGTAAATATATATATTCTTTCTCAGAATCCGTAGAGTGCATGAATACAGATCGATCGATCGATCAATTCCATCTTTTATTATGCTATGATTTGTTTTTATAACTCATAAGGTATTACGTTAACATCCATTACGATACCATCCATTAGTTCTAAGTTACTTATGTCTTTGCTATTGTATAGAATCAGCCCAGAGCTACCTGCCTGTTCAGCCTCTAGCATAGTATTGTATGTCGAGACGACATTCGTAACATGACCGAGCATTTGTCGGGAGGGTTCGTGGAGATGTGATGGTTGGAGTTAAACACAGTCGTTGGATGGTAACACATATATTAGCAGAGAGTGAGAGGGGAGAGGCCCAACCCTCCTGTGTTGACCGTAGACCTAAGCGTGGAGAACTGAGTGTTACAGGGATTCTCATGCACACATGCGCATCACGTGACGTCACACTTGCTAGTCGCAGAGCCTACTGAAAGGGAGCCTAAATATATACATGGATGATACGATCTACAATATACTACACAAGTATAAGTATAGGGAATTCAGTAGCTATATTGACATATCAGTTTTAAAGCAATTTTATCAGATTGCACTTTCTTAAAAATATAAATATTTTTTTTGTCAGGATTGTAAGGAATTTGAAATACAATACTAAAAAAATACTAGAAAAAAAAATTGAGTGTTTAGGGAATTTTTAAGTTTATCAAAACGAGACTTTTTAAAATATTTTTCACGACATTTTTCTTTCTTATCTCCATTAATCTCGCTTATAACTAGTGACCGCTTTATACGACGAGCTTCCAACTTTCAGCGCTGAGGTACTATAACCAGGACAAAATTTATGGAACTATTTGCATGCCTGAGTGCCAGCTGGACATACAGTAGGCACGTACATGTTGACAAGTGCCTCATCCTTCATATTGTAGGCACGTACATGTTGACAAGTGCCTCATCCTTCATATTGTAGGTATGTACATGTTGACAAGTGCCTCATCCTTCATACTGTAGGCATGTACATGTTGACAAGTGCCTCATCCTTCATATTGTAGGTACGTACATGTTGACAAGTGCCTCATGCTTCATACTGTAGGCACGTACGTGTTGACAAGTGCCTCATCCTTCATACTGTTGGCACGTACATGTTGACAAGTGCCTCATCCTTCATACTGTAGGCACGTACATGTTGACAAGTGCCTCATCCTTCATACTGTAGGCACGTACATGTTGACATGTGCCTCATGCTTCATACTGTAGGCACGTACGTGTTGACAAGTGCCTCATCCTTCATACTGTAGGCACGTACATGTTGACAAGTGCCTCATCCTTCATATTGTAAGCACGTACATGTTGACAAGTGCCTCATCCTTCATACTGTAGGCACGTACATGTTGACAAGTACCTCATCCTTCATACTGTAGGCACGTACATGTTGACAAGTACCTCATCCTTCATACTGTAGGCACGTACATGTTGACAAGTGCCTCATCCTTCGTACTGTAGGCTGTTTCCAGATTTCGTTTCCGTGTGGCAAATTGAAAACACCTTCTTTCATAGGCTTCAAAATTTCCACATTAGTGAATTCTACTTAGAAGAAGGTTGCTATGGTTAATGGAGTGTGTTGGTGCCATTTCGGCACTTATAATCTCGAAATGGTATAGTATTATTTTACATTTATGCATTATTTTTCCTTGATGCTAGTGAGGGGCTCTTGATCCAAGGAAAAGGGCAAAGAAGCTTGCAGACGGAGTACAGGATCGAGATGCTCTGAGGGAAAAGTTCAACAGATAGGAGTAGCGAGGGAGTATATGGTAACGATAGTTTGATTGCTGGCTGCTTGTTAAGGTAGGGTAAGTCTAGCTCCCGCTATCCCCCCTCCCCCCCTGTTTCCCCATCCCGAAAGGTGACGTGTGGGGCTCCGGCCAAACAGTAATCACTCGACTTTCAGCTCCCAACACAACTCTTGGAATGACAGATCGGGTCACCTGCCAATCAACGAGAAGTGTTGAAGGAGACGGACTTGACGTCTTGAGACGTCACTTCATGATCTACCTACCTGATTAATTGTACAGGACACTACCCCTCATCTTTGCAGTGGTAAAGAACCTGCGTTCCTGTCATCTGGACTGACTATTCAAGGCTATAGACTCTGTGAAGAATTAGTCGTTGGGTTGTCACCAACACCTGTGACCCCCCCCCCCCCACATCATCAGTAACGGCTACAATTTCTACAAGACGGTGTCAACCTCCACCAGACACCCCAGTATAACTATATATTAGCGTTGAATTCAAATGTCATTTTTCCATTTCATTTTTCATTTTTCTTTCAAGTAGGATACACCTTCATGTTTCAATGTTTTATCTTTTCATTAATAAATAATAGTGTTTATTTTGGTGAATTATTATTTCTTTTTCTATTCATTAATTTTCCTGAGGAGGAGCCAGCCTTGGTAATACTGTCTGAAGTTGTTACAGGGCTGAGTAAGCCTTCACAAGTGGCGACCTTGCCAGGATCAACTCGACTGAATCAAGATTCAACTCCATCTCGAATCTATCACTGAAACTTCAACGCCACATACCACAGACGGTTACCACCAGCCATGAGTTATTCTCTATGGACTACAGTCCCCTCAAGGAAGGTTCCTTGATGTTGGTGAGGGGCTCTTGATTTAGGGAATTGGATCTGTGCTCCAGTTCCCCGAATTAAGCCTGAATGCCTTCCACATCCCCCCCCAGGCGCTGTATAATCCTCCGGGTTTAGCGCTTCCCCCTTGATTATAATAATAATAATATGGACTACAGTACAGGTATTTAAAAGATTTGGTGATTGTTATAGTCTCAGTTTATTCTAAGTCAAGTCAGGCAGGATATACTAGTTAATTCTGTCACCTTTATTTTTGAACTTGAAATGATTTGGAGGAATAGACTCTAGGGACCCGAGATTTTCCAGTGACAAGTTATTTCATTGAGCTCTATTTATTATATCAAGGGAACTGTCGTAGGACACTCTTGATTTGTTGGTGAGAAGATTGGATGGTCAAGGGACCCCATTCTACTTGCTGTTTGCTCGGAGCCGGCATAGAACCCTCCGTTTTCATACGCACATACTGTTTAATCGAAGCAGGGATCAAACCCTCCGATTTGTTTAAAGTTTGAGCGGAGCAGGAATTGAACCCTCCGTTTTCTTTGATATATCCGTTTCATTTTCCCCTGGTAGTTTGTTTTTCTTGCAAGTATGGAGGAATACCAGTTTTGGATGAACACTGGGAGTAAGTTAGGAATAACGGGAAAAATTTTTAGCTTTCATTAGTGCTAAGATCCAGAAAAGAATGGAGAATGAAAGAATTGAGAGAGAAGACAGCAAGAGAAAGAGAGGAGAAAAAGGAGAGAGAGAGAATCGAGAGAGAGGAGAAACAGGAGAGAGAATTGAAAGAGAGGAGAAAAAGGAGCGTGATAGACTTGATCGTGAGGAGAGAGCTAAAGTATGTGAGGAACAAGTTAGGTTAAGAGAACTTGAGGAAAGAGCAAAAGATAGAGAAGTTGAGGAAAAAACTAGGGAGAATGAACTGCGAGAGAGACAGAAAGATCGCGAGATAGAGAAATCTCGCCTTGAATTAGAGAATAAAAAGTTAACTTTTACACAACAACAATTAGAGGAAGGAGTAATTGAACATTATACAGCTAGTGCACATATTCCAACACCTAATTTACCTCCCTTCACAGAGGGTGAAGACATAACTTCATACATTATCAGGTTTGAAAATACCGCTACCCTCTGTGAATGGCCTGCTGACACCTGGGCTACCAGGTTAGGAATGTTATTTTCTGGTACAGCTTTGAATATCTATGCAACTTTGTCGCAGGATATATGTAATTATAGCCTACTGAAGAAGGCAATCCTTAAAGCATATCAAAACACCACTAATTCTTACAGGAAAGATTTCAGGTATGCCACCTTACAGCCTGGCCAGAACTTTCAGCAGTTAAAGGTAACACTCTTTCGTTTGTTCGACTTTTGGATAGAGAGTTCAGGAATTGATCACAGTTATGAATCTCTTAGAGACTTCATGGTTGCTGACCAGTTCCTGACAGCTCTTCCTCACCAGATAAGAACATTCATTAGAGAACGTAATCTGATTAAAGCTGATGAAGTTGCTGAGGCCGCTGACTTGTATGCTGAGGCTCACAATTCCTATAAAGACCTAAAGGGATCGAACCTTAAGGGCAATGGTTCACCTGAACCAAAGATTAAGAAGCCTACAGTAGAAAAAAGTCACCAGCTATTATACCAACATGTCATCGGTGTGGTGGTATCGGACATAAACGTCCAGATTGTCCTTTCAAGAAAATAGAGAAAGTTGGAAGATGTTTTGTTGACGGTAATGACCAAGCACCCTTCTGTTCAGGAGCAGTTAATGGTATAAAAGTCTCAGACATATTACGTGACACTGGATGTACGTGCATCGTAATTTCGGACAAACTGTTCCCTTACTTTTAAAACCTCTTGTGTGTCCTCTATTCTTTCAGATTACTTGGGTCGTGAAAATACTTTCCCAACAGTACGTTGTTACTTGAAAACTAAATGGTTCACCGGTTGGACTAATGCGGTACTTGCCCCAATTACTTGTTCTATAATAGTGGGCAACATTAAAGGTGCCGTTCTTCCTTCAGAGGCGGATCTTTCGTCACCACCCGTGGACCTAAGTTTTCCAGCTCCTCTTAAATGCAAGTTAAATAAGCCCATTAACAATTCCGCACCGGAAGCTGCGTTGTCTCGTACTGTTCATTTGGGGGTGGAAACAGATGATACTGCTCTCGATAGTGAGGTAGCAGGATCACCTGTCCACTCGTCAGGTGAAAGTAAGGGTATTGCCTCTGGCACTCTCAATGTCTTGACTAGGGCTCAGACCAAAGCCCAGGCTTCTCCTACTGTCCACCCTTCGATTTTCCCAGATTTTATGTCCAAGGATGACTTTCTCAATTCACAGTGCGATTGCCCTTCACTTCGGGATTGTCATAATAAAGCTTTTAACAACAAAGTTGTTCACGGGAGATACATATCTCATAAGTTTGAATATATTAATGGTATCTTATATAAATCTGTATTTAAATCTCATTCTTCAGCGATAGATTGTTGTTCCTAAACCATGTCGAGAGACTGTTCTTCAAATGGCTCATGATTTGCCAGTGACCGAACACTTGGCCCATTGTAAAACGTGGCATAAACTCAAGCACACTTATTTTTGGCCAAGCATGTACTTACAGGTTACAGAGAAGTATAGTTCTTGCAATAGGTGTCAGGTGCTTGATGCACAAAATACACACACTCCTAGTTCCGGTATATTTATTGAATCTAAAGCTTCCCTCCTGCAGAAACGAGGTACTCCTCCATTCAAAAGGGATGTTTAGCCCTTGTGTGGGGTATCTCCAAACTTAAATTTTATTTACTGGGAAAAGAATTTATTTTAGAAACGGATCACAAACATTTGATATACCTAGAAACTTTTAAGGGAACCAACAGTCGCCTCTTAAGGTGGACATTGGCACTCCAAGCTTTTAAGTTTCATATTGTGTATATCAATGGTTCATCCAATTATTTCTCTGACTGGTTGTCGTGACAGTCAGTAGAAGATTTGTTGCCTTACGCGACTTCCACATGTTAGAACTTTTTCCTCGCCTATTCTTCTTATATTCCTTGACTATACGTCTTGGTATGGGGGAGTGTGAGGGAAAAGTTCAACAGATAGGAGTAGCGAGCGAGTATATGGTAACGATAGTTTGATTGCCGGCTGCTTGTTAATTAAGGTAGGGTCAGTCTAGCTCCCGCTATCCCCCTCCTTTTTCCCCACCCCGAAAGGTGACGTGTGGGGCTCCGGCCAAACAGTAATCACTCGACTCACAGCTCCCAGCACAACTCTTGGAATGATAGCACGGGTCACCTGCCAACCAATGAGAAGTGTTGAAGGAGACGGACTGAAACCAGTCTTGAGACGTCACTTCATGATCTAACTACCTGATTAATTGTACAGGACACTACCCGTCATCTTTGCAGTGGTAAAGAACCTGCGTTCCTGTCATCTGGACTGACTATTCAAGGCTATAGACTCTGAAGAACTAGTCGTTGGGTTGTCACCAACACCTGTGACCCCCCCCCCCCCCACATCATCAGCAACGGCTACAATTTCTACAAGACGGTGTCAACCTCCACCAGACACCCCAGTATAACTGTACATATTAGCGTTGAATTCAAATGTCATTTTTCTATTTCATTTTTCATTTTTCTTTCAAGTAGGATACACTTTCATGTTTCAATGTTTTATCTTTGCATTAATAAATAATAAAGTGTTTATCTATGTGAATTATTATTTCTTTGGTAATACTGTCTGAAGTTGTTACAGGGCTGAGTAAGCCTTCACAGATACACATCAACCAAATAACTGCTGCAGTAAATGCGCGACTGGCAACTCTGGGATTAATGTTTAGGAATATAAATAAGGAGTCATTCTCGCCACTGTATAGCACATACGTCAGGTCCATATTGGAGTTTGAGAGAAGCAGAAGCTTTAAGGCAAAGCTGGAAGTCGAATACTTAGATGAGTCACAGGGACGTCAGGACGTGTGAGGAAGCGGAACGACCTACAAAGTGAAATGGTAGAGGCAGGAGCCAAATATAGCTTTAAGAAGAGGTATGATATGGCTCTCGAATCCAGGTGAGAGTGAACCTAGTAGTGAACATCGAAGAGTTGGGGCCAGGAGCTGTGAATCGACCCCGGCAACCAGGTGAGTACACACACACACACACACACACACACACACACACACACACACACACACACACACACACACACACACAAACCACTCCCCTCTCAACACACAAATCAACAGAACACATTTATTTGCTGAGGAAGACATGGAAATATGATTCAGGGTGGAAAAACTCTCAAGAAAACTTTCCAGCTCGATACAAGGTTCAGGATAGATGACGCTCTTAGTAATTTGTGGTTGTCTCTAGTAAACCCTTGATATATTGGGAAGCCGTGTATGTGTGTACTCACCTAATTGTACTCACCTTTTTGTGGTTGCAGGGGTCGAGACTCAGCTCCTGGCCCCACCTCTTCACTGATCGCTGCTCATACCTCTTCATAAAATTACGTATAGTTCCTGCCTCCACTACATCACTTGCTAGACTATTCCACTTCCTGACAACTCTGTGACTGAAGAAATACTTCCTAACATCCCTGTGACTCGTCTGAGTCTTCAACTTCCAATTGCGACCCCTTGTTTCTGTGTCCCCTCTCTGGAACATCCTGTCTCTGTCCACCTTACCTATTCTACACAGTATTTTGTATGTCGTTATCATGTCTCCCCTAGCCCTCCTGTCCTCCAGTGTCGTCAGGCCGATTTCCCTTAACCTTTCTTCGCAGGACATTCCCCTTAGCTCTGGAACTAGCCTTGTTGCAAACCTTTGAACTTTCTCTAATTTCTTGACGTGCTTGACCAGGTGTAGGTTCCAAACTGGTGCTGCGTACTCCGGTATGGGCTTGACGTACACAGTGTACAGAGTCTTTAACGATTCCTTACTGAGGTATCGGAACGCTATTCTCAGTTTTGCCAGGTGCCCATATACTGCAGCAGTTATCTAGTTGATGTGTGCTTCCTGAGACGTGCTCGGTATTATAGTCACCCCAAGATCTTTCTCCTTGAGTGATATTTGCAGTCTTTGGCCGCCTAGCCTATACTCCGTCTGCGGTCTTCTTTGCCCTTCCCCGATCTTCATGACTTTGAATTTGGCAGTGTTGAATTCGAGAAGCCAGTTGCTGGACCACGTGTCCAGCCTGTCTAGGTCTCTTTGTAGTCCTGCCTGATCCTCATCTAATTTAATTCTCCTCATTAACTTCACATCATCTGCAAACAGGGACACTTCTGAGTCTATCTCTTCCATCATGTCATTCACTTATACCAGAAATAGCACTGGTCCTAGGATTGACCCCTGTGGGACCCCGCTCGTCACAGGCGCCCACTGTGTGTGTGTGTGTGTACTCACCTAGTTGTACTCACCTAGTTGAGGTTGCAGGGGTCGAGTCCAAGCTCCTGGCCCCGCCTCTTTACTGGTCGCTACTAGGTCTCCCTGAACCATGAGCTTTATCGTACCTCTGCTTAAAGCTATGTATGGATCCTGCCTCCACTACATCGCTTCCCCCCCTCAAGGAAGGTTCCTTGATGTTGGTGAGGGGCTCTTGATTTAGGGAATTGAATCTGTGCTCCAGTTCCCCGAATTAAGCCTGAATGCCTTCCACATCCCCCCCCCCAGGCGCTGTATAATCCTCCGGGTTTAGCGCTTCCCCCTTGATTATAATAATAATAATACATCGCTTCCCAAACTATTCCACTTCCTGACTACTCTGTGGCTGAAGAAATACTTCCTAACATCACTTTGATTCATCTGTGTCTTCAGCTTCCAACTGTGTCCCCGTGTTGCTGTGTCCAGTCTCTGGAACATCCTGTCTTTGTGTGTGTGTGTGTGTGTGTGTGTGTGTGTGTGCGCTGAAGGTTAACAATGGCTCTTTTCGATAGATAATTGGCCAGTTTTGTGTGTACCACTCTTCCTGCTCCATGAGCTTTATCATATCTCTTCTTAAAGCTGTTTATGTATTCTACCTCCACTACATCACTCTCCAGATTGCTCCACTTCCTATCATCTTTATGACTGAAGAAATACTTTCTAACATTCCTGGGACTCATCTGTGTGTTCAGTTTCCAGTTGTGAC
Organism: Cherax quadricarinatus; assembly: GCF_038502225.1. NCBI lineage: Eukaryota > Metazoa > Arthropoda > Malacostraca > Decapoda > Parastacidae > Cherax > Cherax quadricarinatus. The sequence goes on along the minus strand of NC_091347.1, from coordinate 8,425,238 downwards.
ACCTTGTTTCCGTGTCCTATCTCTGAAACATCCTGCCCCTGCCAACCTTGTCAATTCCTTCAAATATTTTATCTGTCGTTATCATATCCCCCCCCCCATCTCTCCTGTCCTCCAGTGTTGTCAGGTTGATTTCTCCTAACCTCTCCTCGTAGGACATACCCCTTAGCTCCGGGACTAGTCTAATTACAAACTTTTGCACTCTCTCTAATTTCTTGATGTGCTGGTCCAGGTGTGGGTTCCATACTGATGTTGTGTACTCCAAAATGGGCCTGACGTACACGGTATAGAGAATATTGAACAATTCCTTGCTAAGATGCCAAACTGCTATTCTTAAGTTTGCCAGGCATCTATATGCTGAAGTAGCTATTTGGTTGATGTGAACCTCAGATGTACTCTGTATTTTACTAACCCCAAGACTCTTTTCCTTGAGTGAGGTTCTCAGTCTTTGGCCTCCTAGCCTGTACTCTGTCTGCGGTCTTATTTGACCTTCCCCTGTCTACATAACTTTGCCCTCGGTGGGGTTAAACTCCAGGATCTATTTGTTGGACCAGGCTTGCAGCCTGTTCAGATTCTTCTGTAGTTCTAATATTCATCCACTTGAATTCTACGCAACAGCTTCACGTCGTCTGCAAGCAGGTACACCTCTGAATCTATCCCTCCCTCACGTCACTCACATATACTAGAAACAGCACCGTCCCTAGGACTGACGCTTGTTGAACCCCGCTCGTCACAGGCGCCCACTTTTGACACCTCGTCACGTACCATTACTCGTTGTTTCCTTCCCGACAGGTATTCTCTAATCTATTGCAATGTCTATTCTGTTACTCCTGCCAGCTCCTCTAGTTTTTGCACTAATCCCAAGTGTAGAATTGTTTAGAAAGCCTTACAGTCCAAGAAAATGCAGTCTACCGATCTCTTTTTCTCATGTCTTTTTGTTCCTTTGTCGTAAAACTCTAATAAGTTTGTGAAACAGTATTTCCGTTCCCTGAAACAGTGCTGGTTATCATGTATAAGCTCATTCCTTTCTACGTGCTCCACCAGTCTTTTCCTTTTAATCTTCTCCATGAAGTTACATGCTGTACATGTCAGTGACACTGGTCTGTAGTTTAATGCCACCTGCCTGTCTCCTTTCTTAAAGATAGGGACTACATTTGCTGTCTTCTACGCCTCGGGTAGTTGCCTTGTTTCGCTAGATGTCTTGAAAATTGTTAGTAGCACACACAGCGCCTCTGCACCCTGTCTCAGGACCCACGGAAAGATGTCCAACCCCACCTACTTTAAGGTATCTAGTTCACTTAGCAGCCTCTTTACTTCGTCCTCGGTTGTGTATATTGTGTCCAGCACTTGTTTGTGTACCCTGCCATTCCGGTTTACTGTAGTCCGGCCTGTCTCCACTGAAAATAATTAATTAAATCTCGTGTTTAACTCTTCACATAATTCTTTGTCGTTTCTTGTGATCTCCCCTCTTTCCTTCCTCAGCTTGATTACCTGGTCCTTGACTGTTGTTTTTCTCCTGATATGGCTGTATAACAGCTTCGTGTAAAATTTGGCTTTCGATGTTATGTCGTTTTTATATTGCCGCTGGGCCTCCCTCCTTACCTGTTCATATTCGTTTCTGGCTCTTCGGCTAATCTCCTTATTTTCCTGGGTCCTTTATCTTCTATACTTTTTCCATAATCTAGCGCACTTAGTTTTTTGTCTCTCTGCACCTTTGGGTGAACCAAGGGCTCGTTCTGATCTTCCCATTATTTCTGTTGTCTCCTCTGTTTCCTTGAATTTTGTTGTCACGTATTCCAGCATTTCATTTACTAATTTTTCCACCAGTTCTCATTCCCACTGAACCACATGCAGGAAATTCCTAATGCCTGTGTAGTCCCCTGTTTTGTAGTTTGGCTTCTCCAGTGTTACTCTCCCCGCTTCCCTCTCCACTTGTAACTCTATGTATTCGAAGGTCAGGACCACATGATCGCTAACTCTAAGGGACTTTTCATATGTGATGTCCTCAAGTCTGAACTACTCGAAGTGAATATGAGGTCCAGTCTTGCTGGTTCATCCTCTCTTCTCTCTTCCTCTGGTAGTGTCCCTAACGTGATGCATGAGGTTTTCCAGTACCACCTCCATCATCTTAGCCCTCCACGTTTCTGGTCCTCCGTGTGGCTCCAGTTTTTCCCAGTCACTTTCCTTGTGGTCGCAGTCACCCATAACTAATAACTTTGCCCTGCCTACGTGGGACCTTCTGGCCACCTCAGCCAGTGCATCAACCATTGTTCTATTGTTCTCATCATATTCTTGTTTTGGCCTCCTGCTATTCTGTTGTGGTTTATACATAACTACAGTCACCACCTTGGTGCCCCCCAGTCTGAAGTGTTCCTTGTTTTCCCTCTGTACCCTCCTTCCAACTCCTCAAGATTCCACTGGTTTTCGATAAGCAGTACAACTCCTCCACGCCCTCTATTCCCTCCATCTTTCCTCAGGATTCGATATCCAGTTGGTGGCATTTGTTATTCCAGTGAGCTTGGTTTCCGTGAGTGCACTGATGTCTGATGATGCCTCTGTAATTCTTTCGTGCCACTCCTCACACTTATTCGTTATTCCATCTGTGTTGGTGTACCATACCTTCAGATTCTTTTCCAACACTCTATTCTGGGGTGTTTGTGGGGATTGGGGAAGTGGGAGACTTGGCAGGGTGTTATGGGAGTCTGCTGTGTGAGGTAGGGGTAGGGTCTGTGAGTGTTGAGTGTGGTTTGTTTCGGGATAGTATGTTTGGTTGCAGGATTCTGCGAGTGGTTCTGTGGATGGTTGTGCATGCTGCTCCTCCCGACTCTGGTTATCCCCTCCTCACTATAGCCTTGTTTCTCTTTCTTGCCCCTGTCGTCTTTGTGTTCTCTCTGTTTCTGTAGTTCTGTTCTTATTCTGTTGCGGTCTAGGTACACCCTCTGGCATTTTGCTGTTTCCTTTAGCCGTGGTTTCTGCTGCAGAATCCTGCTCCACACCGTTTCTGTCTTGAAAATCAATTTGACTGGACGATTTCTCCCCCTCGAGTATCCCCCTATTCTCTGAAAATTGATCAGCTCAGTCATGTCCTCTCTTGCATGTGTGATTATATTCTCAATCTCTTTTTTTTCTCTTCCCATTGTCTTTCATCGTATGTCCTCCCTTCGATCTCCTGAAGCCCATAAATTCAAACTGACCTCCCCCTTTCCTCCTCCCATTGTTTTCCCCTCTACATATCTGGGTCCCATTTAAATAGAGCTGCTTCCCTTAGTTCCTGAATCTCCCAGTGGCCTGGTCGTGTCCTATGTTGTGTCCCCTCCCCTCTCACTTACTGTCCTTGTGCCTAGCAGCATGCCACTTTAGTTCAACAAATCCTGGTGGCCTGATAGGGCCTCAACATAGGACTTAACTCCTTCCTTCCCTTCAGTCCCCTTGCTGGATATTGGTGTACCTGCTCCTAATGGCATGTCCCTTCCATTCTTTGGCTCTAGATCTTGCTTCAGCATTTTCATTTCATCTTCTAGGTCTTGTATCCTTGCTCCTACAGCTTTGACTCACAGCTCCCACTTCGCACGCACGCACGCGCGCGCTTGTACTCACCTAGTTGAGGTTGCAGGGGTCGAGTCCAAGCTCCTGGCCCCGCATCTTCACTGGTCGCTACTGTGTGTGCGTGTGTGTGTGTGTGTGTGTGTGTGTGTGTGTGTGTGTGTGTGTGTGTGTCTGTGTGCTTGTGCATGTGTTTGCAAGGGTCGAGACTCAACTCCTGGTTCCGCCTACTTAACCATTATGATCCGTGTTACTGATTTCTGGCTTCTTGGTTCTTATCCAATTTACTCTTTTAGATGTGCATCGAGTTCTTCCATCACTTCCCCATCCATGTCCTTACACTTTTAACTACCCTGAAACTAAAGAAATATTTCTCCAGATCTTTACTATATGTATTTTCAGCTTCCACGTATGTCCTCTTGATTCTAGCCATCTTAATTCACCTACTTGCTCTATCAGTTTCTCTTAGGATATTGCATGTCGATCATGTCTTGCCTTGTTATCTCTGTTGGGTTCAGCTCGCCCAACCTCTCCTCATAGCTGCCGGGTCACCGCATGGAGAAGACTCGGGCCAGGATCCCTCTTGGCCAACCTTCCTGTACCTATTACTCCTCATAATGCATTCCTCTCAGTTTTGATAATAGCCTAGTTAAAACCTTTGGACCTTCGTAAAATTCTCCTGCTGGAACAGATGGAACCTTCATGGTGGGACTGTGAACACAGTTATTGACCTAACATATGTCGTACATTAGGTTCGAAAGGCTTTTTTTTTTAGAGTTTCTGAATAATATTCTGTATATGCCACTGACGTTACTCTTGTGTGTTTTTCTGGAGATATTCCTGATGTTATATTTACTTCCTGGTTCTGATACTTGGAACTTCTCTCTGCCCATACAATATATCCTCTGTATCCAGTCTTCCTGCATCTCCAGTTCCCATGACATTGCATGTTTTCGGGTTGAACTCGTGGAGCCTTTCGTTTGACGTTTATCAATTTCTTGTTCTCGCTCTTATTGTTAATTTTCCATTTGAAGTGACGCAGATCAGTGACGCAGATCAGTCACGTAGATCGGTCCTAATACTGATCCTTGCGGAACCCCACCAGTTATTCTCCTTATATATCATCCTTTAATGTTACTTTTTTGCTTTGTCTTTCAGATACTCTTTGAACCACTGGAGCACTATCCCTCTTAACCCTTCCTGTTCCACTAATTTCTGTGTACTACTGTATGAAATACACAGATAACCCACACATAGCAGACTAAAACTTATGACGTTTGAGTCCGACTTGGACCGTTAACTAGTCACGCAGAAGCGTGAAGGGAAGGGAGCCAGTATATACACGAAAGGGAAGGGGTGGCAGGACCGGGAGTGATAGAATGAGAGAAGATAGAATTATAATGGTAGAAGTAGTGTTAGTGGTAGTATAAGTAGTGCAAAGGCTGCACAGTTAGCAATAAGAAGAAAGTAGTGGTAGTGAGACAAGAGTCAAAAGTAGCACTGCGGGAGAGCTAATGGTACACGATGACAGGACAAAAACCCATGTAAAAACCCTCATCGGACATAAAACTCCTCGGCAGAAGAAAGGAGAGGCAAAAAAATTGAATAAAGGAAAAGATATAAGTGGGGAGATAAGGATCAGGTCAAGTTGCGAGAGTTCTGAAGTTTGGAATATTTGACAATGTAATGAGAGAGGAAGGCATCAACAGAGACAAAGCCACGACTAAGATTCATATAAATAAAGTTGTGTATAAGAGATGCTTCAACAAGACGGCTTCTGTGAAAGCTAGAAGCGTAGACAGTTTTGTCAGGAGCAGGTCAAAAGGATGACTGTGATCTCTAACATGACGGAAAAGAGTGTCGGCAAGTCTAACATTTCTTTTGTGCTCTTTAATTAAGTCTGTCAGAAAGAGAGAGCGGCCACTTTTTCCAAAGTATTTGGATTATTTCTTGAATCTGTTTGAATATTCCACTTCCTCTCCTATTGCATCTTTCATTTTACCAATACATATGTGTGTGTGTCGTGCCGAATAGGTAAAACTGGTCAATTAGCAAGAACTCATTTAAAATTAAGTCCTTTCTAAAATTTTCTCTTGTACGTTTAAAGATTTTGTTTTCATTAATGTTAATATAAAAATAAGTAATTTTGTACCAAAAGAACCTTAGAAAACTTCCCTAACCTTATAAAAAGCGCAATTTAATTTAGCCTAATCCAACTAAATATATTTTAGATAAGTTTACAGTAATGTAATAAATAAACACAATGGAATGTATTTAATGTATTTTTTTTTGTTAGGTTCAGAATGATTTTTGCGAAATTATTGCATACACAAATTTTAGCTTGCCTTATTCGACAAGAAGAGCGTTGCTGTTTAAGCCAAAATCGCAATTTTTACCTATTTGGCATATATGGCAGAGATGGTAAATCCAGAACTCGGTGAATCTGCATCTATTCTTCTCACCGAGCTAACAACTCTTCAACAATTGCCTGGCTGGGCGAATCCCAGAAGAAATTAAACCTTTCTTTTTTGGAGCCTCACTATGTGCTTTGAAGAAGAGGGATGGGGGAATCAGACCCATTGCAGTTGGAAACACCCTTCGCCGTCTCGTTGCCAAAGCAGCAGTGAGAAACATTCGCCTAGAAGCTGCCACTTTACTCCAGCCACACCAACTGGGCTTTGGGGTCTCTCAAGGCAGTGAAGCTGCAGCTCATGCCGCAAGGGCCTACATCAGGGACCTACCAGAAGACAAGGCCATAGTCAAACTTGATTTTAGAAATGCCTTTAGTATGGTGAAGAGAGATGCTGTTTTGCCAGCTGTTCGGGATCGGTTCCCCAGTCTTTTTCCCTTCATTTCAGCCGGCTACAGCAAACCCTCAATTCTTTTGTTTGGAGAACATGAAATTCAATCATCAGAGGGTGTTCAGCAGGGTGACCCACTCGCTCCACTTCTCTTCTGCTTGGCAGTAAGAGAACTAATTTCCAGCCTACGCAGTGAGCTTAATATCTGGTACCTGGATGACGGCACTCTGGCAGGTACTGAAGAGTCCCTGGTGGGGGACCTACAACTGGTGAAAACACAGGGAGAAGACTTGGGACTCATCCTCAATCCCTCCAAGTGTGAAATCGTCAAAGCGAACCAGAAAATAATCAATGCTGTGCGAAGAATCCTCCCGGAAGTCTCAACTACCACTCCATCCAACAGTACCCTCTTGGGGCCACCGCTGGGTCACCAGGCCATCGACACTGTCCTCAGGGACAAATTGAATGACCTGATGAGAATGGAGGAGAGAATAAGCGATCTTGATGCCCATGATGCTCTGTATCTCCTCACAAGGTGTCTTACTATGCCAAGACTCACTTACTTCTTGAGGTGTGCACCCTCTTTTGACAACCCAACACTCGATGAATATGACGCACATCTGAGATCAACTTTTAAGAAGGCACTGAACCTGTCACTAGAGGATGAGCAATGGGATCAGGCAACCCTCCCAGTGTGACTGGGAGGTATAGGGGTGCGTAAAGCAACGCATGTTGCTTTACATGCTTTTCTGTCTTCGTGTTTGGCTTCTAGTACATTAGTCAAGAAGATAGTACCCGAACGCTTGAGAGACGTGGTAGGAGCTCAAGACCCCTGGTTTACTGAAGCAGCGATTCGGTGGGACACCCTTACAGACTCCTCCAGTAGACCAGCTCCTCCCAAACAGCACAAACAGTCCCACTGGGACAAACCGATCAGGGAAAAAATCGCCAACACAATGCTCTCCAATGCTTCAGGAAAGGACAAAGCTCGTCTCCTGGCAGTGAAGGCACCACGCTCAGGAGATTTCCTGTTAGCTGTTCCCAATTCCTCCCTGGGCACCCGTCTCGACCCACAGGCCATTCGGATTGGTGTTGCTCTTCGCCTAGCCGCCCCCATCCTCACCGAACATAGGTGTATTTGCGGCAGGGCGACAGCTGATCAATTCGGACTTCATGGTCTTGTGTGTCACACAGCAGAAGGGAAGTATGCCAGACATGAGGTCAATGGCATCATAAAGAGAAGCCTCGCCACAGCCCGTTGCCCAGCTCAACGGGAACCCCAAGTACAGAGGTCTGATGGAAATCAAAAGCGTCCTGATGGAGCCACTATGCTACCCTGGAAGGATGGAAAACAGATTGCCTGGGACTACACCTGTGCTGCCACATTGGCAGACACCTACTTGCCATACTCCGTAGTGGAAGGGGGTGGAGCTGCCAGCCACAGGGAGACCCAGAAGATCCGAAAATATGAAGACCTTCCCCCTTGCTATAACTTCATTCCAATAGGGTCGGAGACCCTTGGAGCATGGGGCAAGTGTGCTCTAAAGTTCCTCAAAGAGCTGGGTGAAAAGCTCATCATAGAAACCAAGGACCACAGGGCGACCAGCTTTCTCTTTCAGAGACTCAGTGTTGCGATCCAGAGAGGAAATGCCTGCAGCATTCTGGGCATGCGGCCCACCGCAGGGGAGCTGGACGAAGTATTCGAGATGTAGCTCTGAGTCACCTATGTTGTTTTACTTTCTGTTGTATTTTTGTGAATGTTTGGCCAATGTATTTTTGTCTTTAAATAAAACATACTTGAAATATAGGGGTGGTAGGAGAAAATTCTCAAATAGCTTCAGGGAAAACCTTGAGTTTTCCCTGAAGCAAGTTTATTCTTTTCTCTGAGGATGAGGGTCCCTATGACAATTCTAGAGGTGGTACTTCCCTATATATATATATATATATATATATATATATATATATATATATATATATATATATATATGTATGTAGTAGGTTGGTAGACAGCAACCACCCAGGGAAGTACTACCGTCCTGCCAGATGACTGTGAAACAGAAACCTGTAACTGTTTTGCATGATGGTCGGATTGCTGGTGTCTTTTTTCTGTCTCATAAACACGCTAGATAACAGGGATATCTTGCTACTCCTACTTACACTTTGGTCACACTTCACAGACACGCACATGCATATATATATATACATACATCTAGGTTTTTCTCCTTTTTCTAAATAGCTCTTGTTCTCCTTTATTTCTTCTATTGTCCATGGGTGTAAGCCATGCGTGTCGTATGAGGCGACTAAAACGCCGGGAGCGATGGGCTAGTAACCCCTTCTCCTGTAGACAATTACTAAAAAAAAGAAGAAGAAAAACTTTATAAAACTGAGATGCTTGAATGTGCGTGGATGGAGTGCGGATGACAAGAAACAGATGATTGCTGATCTTATGAATGAAAAGAAGTTGGATGTCCTGGCCCTAAGCGAAACAAAGCTGAAGGGGGTAGGGGAGTTCCGGTGTGGGGAAATAAATGGGATTAAATCTGGAGTATCTGAGAGAGTTAGAGCTAAGGAAGGGGTAGCAGTAATGTTGAAGGATCAGTTATGGAAGGAGAAAAGAGAATATGAATGTGTAAATTCAAGGATTATGTGGATTAAAGTAAAGTTTGAATGCGAAAAGTGGGTCATAATAAGCGTGTATGCACCTGGAGAAGAGAGGAATGTAGAGGAGAGAGAGAGAATTTGGGAGATGTTAAGTGAATGTATAGGAACCTTTGAACCAAGTGAGAGAGTAATTGTGGTAGGGGACCTGAATGCTAAAGTAGGAGAAACTTTTAGAGAGGGTGTGGTAGGTAAGTTTGGGGTGCCAGGTGTAAATGATAATGGGAGCCCTTTGATTGAACTTTGTATAGAAAGAGGTTTAGTTATAGGTAGTACATATTTTAAGAAAAAGAAGATAAATAAGTATACAAGATATGATGTAGGGTGAAATGACAGTAGTTTGTTGGATTATGTATTGGTAGATAAAAGACTGTTGAGTAGACTTCAGGATGTACATGTTTATAGAGGGGCCACAGATATATCAGATCACTTCTTAGTTGTAGCTACAGTGAGAGTAAAAGGTAGATTGGATACAAGGAGGCAGTTAGGGTAAGATATAAACAGCTATTGGAGGATAGCTGGGCTAATGAGAGCATAGGCAATGGGGTCGAAGAGGTATGGGGTAGGTTTAAAAATGTTGTGTTAGAGTGTTCAGCAGAAGTTTGTGGTTACAGGAAAGTGGGTGCGGGAGGGAAGAGGAGCGATTGGTTGAATGATGATGTAAAGAGAGTAGTAAGGGAGAAAAAGTTATTATATGAGAAGTTTTTACGAAGTAGAAGTGATGCAAGGAGGGAAGAGTATATGGAGAAAAAAGAGAGGTCAGGAGAGTGGTGAAGCAGTGTAAAAAGAGAGCAAATGAGAGAGGGGGTGAGATGTTATCAACAAATTTTGCTGAAAATAAGAAAAAGTTTTGGAGTGAGATTAACAAGTTAAGGAAGCCTAGAGAACAAATGGATTTGTCAGTTAAAAATAGGAGAGGAGAGTTATTAAATGGAGAGTTGGAGGTAGTGGGAAGATGGAAGGAATATTTTGAGGAATTGTTAAATGTTAAAGATAGGGAAGCTATGATTTCGTGTATAGGGCAAGGAGGAATAACATCTTGTAGGAGTGAGGAAGAGCCAGTTGTGAGTGTGGGGGAAGTTCGTGAGGCAGTAGGTAAAATGAAAGGGGATAAGGCAGCCGGGATTGATGGGATAAAGATAGAAATGTTAAAAGCAGGTGGATATATAGTTTTGGAGTGGTTGTTGCAATTATTTAATAAATGTATTGGAGAGGGTAAGGTACCTAGGGATTGGCAGAGAGCATGCATAGTTCCTTTGTACAAAGGCAAAGGGGACAAAAGAGTGCAAAAATTATAGGGGGATAAGTCTGTTGAGTATACATGGTAAAGTGTATGGTAGAGTTATTATTGAAAGAATTAAGAGTAAGACGGAGAATAGGATAGCAGATGAACAAGGAGGCTTTAGGAAAGGTAGGGGGTGTGTGGACCAGGTGTTTACAGTGAAACATGTAAGTGAACAGTATTTAGATAAGGCTAAAGAGGTTTTTGTGGCATTTATGGATTTGTAAAAGGCATATGACAGGGTGGATAGGGGGCAATGTGGCAGATGTTGCAGGTGTATGGTGTAGGAGGTAGGTTACTGAAAGCAGTGAAGAGTTTTTACGAGGATAGTGAGGCTCAAGTTAGAGTATGTAGGAAAGAGGGAGATTATTTCCCAGTTAAAGTAGGCCTTAGGCAAGGATGTGTGATGTTACCGTGGTTGTTTAATATATTTATAGATGGGGTTGTAAGAGAAGTAAATGCGAGGGTCTTGGCAAGAGGCGTGGAGTTAAAAGATAAAGAATCACACATAAAGTGGGAGTTGCCACAGTTGCTCTTTGCTGATGACACTGTGCTCTTGGGAGATTCTGAAGAGAAGTTGCAGAGGTTGGTGGATGAATTTGGTAGGGTATGCAAAAGAAGAAAATTAAAAGTGAATACAGGAAAGAGTAAGGTTATGAGGATAACAAAAAGATTAGGTGATAAAAGATTGGATATCAGATTGGAGGGAGAGAGTATGGAGGAGGTGAATGTATTCAGATATTTGGGAGTGGACGTGTCAGCGGATGGATCTATGAAAGATGAGGTGAATCATAGAATTGATGAGGGGAAAAGGGTGAGCGGTGCACTTAGGAGTCTGTGGAGACAAAGAACTTTGTCCTTGGAGGCAAAGAGGGGAATGTATGAGAGAATAGTTTTACCAACACTTATATGGGTGTGAAGCATGGGTGATGAATGTTGCAGCGAGGAGAAGGCTAGAGGCAGTGGAGATGTCATGTCTGAGGGCAATGTGTGGTGTGAATATAATGCAGAGAATTCGTAGTTTGGAAATTAGGAGGAGGTGCGGGATTACCAAAACTGTTGTCCAGAGGGCTGAGGAAGGGTTGTTGAGGTGGTTCGGACATGTAGAGAGAATGGAGCGAAACAGAATGACTTCAAGAGTGTATCAGTCTGTAGTGGAAGGAAGGCGGGGTAGGGGTCGGCCTAGGAAAGGTTGGAGGGAGGGGGTAAAGGAGGTTTTGTGTGCGAGGGGCATGGACTTCCAGCAGGCATGCGTGAGCGTGTTTGATAGGAGTGAATGGAGACAAATGGTTTTTAATACTTTACGTGCTGTTGGAGTGTGAGCAAAGTAACATTTATGAAGGGGTTCAGGGAAACCGGCAGGCCGGACTTGAGTCCTGGAGATGGGAAGTACAGTGTCTGCACTCTGAAGGAGGGGTGTTAATGTTGCAGTTTAAAAACTGTAGTGTAAAGCACCCTTCTGGCAAGACAGTGATGGAGTGGATGATGGTGAAAGTTTTTCTTTTTCGGGCCACCCTGCCTTGGTGGGAATCGGCCAGTGTGTTAATAAATAAATAAATATATATATATATATATATATATATATATATATATATATATATATATATATATATATATATATTATGCACATTGTATGTGCAAATATTTATATACATGTGTGTGTCCATACTGCTAACAGTTTCTCAACAGACTTCATTAAATCATAATAGGTATCCCAAGTGTCCTTAGCATAGCAACGTTATTTATATGTCAATAAGCGCGAAACCCGTGTGGGTCATTCATCGCAAGGAAATTTGGGCTCTATCCTCCGTCCGCTAATCACGGAGTCGTCTGTGACCTGGGCTGGTGGTGGTGCCAACCTTCAACACTTGACTTTTACAACGGGCAAATAGATTTCGCGTCCAACTGGGTCCATTGGTATGCAAAATCAGTTCATTACCCTTACACAGCGACCTGTCACTCCCCAGGCCATTCTAACTCTGCTCTCCTTATAACGACCACCTAAACGGTTAAATTTCTTGGCCTTATCTTTGATTATCGGATGTGGTGGATAACGTATGTTAGGTCGATGATGCCCGCCCACCCCCGCTCAAGGCCTTTGATCCAATCACTTGGAACTTTCTCATGTTCCTTGGATCGAACCTAAGTGCTTCTCAGTTTCCTCAGGCGCAGTATAACTCCTGTGAGTTTAGCACTCTTCGTGAATGTAATATTATTATTAATTATTATTATTATTATATCTATGAAGGCGGCACATCTCGGCAGATTGAACTTAAAATATTAGCACATATAAACTAAATAATGTAGATCTGAATACTACTGATTGCGAAAAGGATTTAGGAGTTCTGGTTAGCAGTAATCTAAAACCAAGACAACAGTGCATAAGTGTTCGCAATGAAGCTAACCGAATTCTTGGCTTCATATCTAGAAGTATAAATAATAGAAGTCCTCAGGTTGTTCTTCAACTCTATATATCCTTGGTTAGGCCTCATTTAGACTATGCTGCTCAGTTCTGTTCACCGTATTACAGAATGGATATAAATGCTCTGGAAAACGTACAGAGGAGGATGACAAAGATGATCCCATGTATCAGAAATCTTCGCTATGAGGATAGACTGAGGGCCTTGAATCTGCACTCTCTCGAAAGGCGTAGAATTAGGGGGGATATGATCGAGGTGTATAAATGGAAAACAGGAATAAATAAAGGGGATGTAAATAGCGTGCTGAAAATTTCCAGCCAAGACAGGACTCGCAGTAATGGTTTCAAGTTGGAAAAATTCAGATTCAGGAAGGATATAGGAAAGCACTGGTTTGGTAATAGAGTTGTGGATGAGTGGAACAAACTCCCGAGTACAGTTATTCAGGCTAAAACGTTGTGCAGTTTTAAAAATAGGTTAGATAAATACGTGAGTGGGTGTGGGTGGGTGTGAGTTGGACCTGACTAGCTTGTGCTGCTGGGTCTGGTGCAGTGCTCCATCCTTGAGTGGAGGTGACCAGACTGGGTGGGTCATTGGGCTAATCCGGGGGGGTGGGTCATTGGTCTTATCCGGGGGGCGGACATAGACCTGCTCCGCATAAGTCAGTAGGCGTGTTGCAGTGTTCCTTCTTTCTTATGTTCTTAAAAAGTAACTGTGTCAACTCCCATTTTGTATTTGATTCCCCATAATTTAATCCCACCCCTCTCCCCATCACCCGAGCATTTACTTCTTTTACAACCCCATCTATAAATATGTTAAACAACCATGGTGATATTACATCCCTGTCTCAGACCTACTTTTACTGGGAAGTAGTCTCCCTCCCTCCTACACACCCTAACCTGAGCCTCACTATCAGAAAAACTCTTTACAGCATTTAGTAACTTACTACCTATTCCATAAACTTGTAACGTCTGCCACATTGATCCCCTATCCACTGTATCATATGCCTTTTCTAAATCCATAAATGACTTGAAATTGAGCTCAAAGTAGTGGAAATGTTCGACTTTTACCAATGTTCATGAGTAAGCAAATCATATCACATGTCCAATACACGTTAGCTGGGGAGTCTAATATTGTAATAAAGTTGGTAGAATTACCGACAATATGTAAAGTAAAAGGACACAAGTGCAACTAATGTGACATTTTAAATAACAAAAAGGCACAATACCGTGACTGGAACAATACACAAATAACCCGCACATAAAAGAGAGAAGCTTACGACGACGTTTCGGTTCGACTTGGACCATTGACAAAGTCACACTGTGACTTTGTCAATGGTCCAAGTCGGACCGAAACGTCGTCGTAAGCTTCTCTCTTTTATGTGCGGGTTATTTGTGTAATGTGACATTTTATTATGGCAACGTTTCGCTCTCCAGGAGCTTTATCATTCATCGGCTTGATAAAGCTCCTGGAGAGCGAAACGTTGCCATAATAAAATGTCACATTAGTTGCACTTGTGTCCTTTTACGAGTCTAATATTCTTTCACAAGTGCACTGATATTATTTATACCACTTTTTACAATAATACAGTAGTCTGCTTAATAGTAAATCTATTTTTTTTGTATGAAAAAAAGTCAAAATTGAAAGCAAGAGTAATATAAGAGGGGCCTGATATGTCGGTTCTCTGAACCATTCATCTACAAATAAGAGGGGCCTGGAGACGTGACTGATGAACACAGGATATGTTATTTTAGTGCCAAGAATATCTGCATTGTTTATACTGGACCCTATTTTGAAATTGGCATCTTTTTAAATTTGCATGAAATTGGCCAAATTGCCAATTGCTGACCACTTTATTGGGTAGTTGAAATTGGTAAATGGGTGGTTTCTTGTACTCAATTGATAGAAAAAATGGAGTTCTAAAGAAATAGCCATGAGTTTGGTTGACTGGGACATTGGAATTGGCCGAAAATCGGGCTCAAAGTCAGCGAAATCGCCGATGCGTATATATCGCCGAGATCGCTAACTTAATGGGAGCGTAATTCCGTAAATTTTCGATCAAATTTCATACTTTTGGTGTCATTACCATCAGGAAAAGATTTTCTATCATTTCATAATTTTTTTTCCGACACCAGGAGACACTTCCGAATTTGGGGTTGCGACAAGAAAGAACCAGCAATAATGGATTCAAATTAGATAAGTTTAGATTTAGAAATGTTATAGGAAAGTACTGATTTGGTAATAGGGTAGTTGATGAGTGGAATGGTCTGCGTAGTAGGGTTATTGAAGCTAAGACATTGGGTAGTTTCAAATTTAGGTTGGATATGATGGGCCTTGCATATGAGTAAATAGAATTATCAAAGCTTATTTCTTGAGTAGCATTGAAAACTGGGTTGGGCAAATATTTTGTTAGTGGGATGGATTGTAAAGGACCTGCCTAGTATGGGCCAAGAGGCCTGCTGCAGTGTTCCTCTTTTCTTATGTTCTTAGCTTATTTTACACGGGGAAGACTGATCTCCATTGTCTCTCTCCTTTTTTCTCCTCCATAATGAACATTATTTTCTGATCAAGAATATCCTTCACCTGCATCATAGAGGTGCTCTGGTGATGGTGAAAGACGCTTAAATAATAGAATTAGAGTTATCCTTCCCTTTCTTAGTTTGAACCTGATTACCTCCCAATCTCCAGGCGCTGTATAACCCTTACGTGTTTAGCACTCCCCCCATGAATACATTAATAATAATCTGACCTTCAGGGTTCTTATCGACGTCAGAGGAGCAGCCGCCCTTACTCTGCTCCTCTCTTCATACTCTTGTTGCTTCTAACCTGTTTCTATCCTCTCTTGCATTATCCTGTCTTTCCGTTTATCTTAATTCACGATGTTTGTGTGGCACCTGGGAAGATTCCAGCTATGTGTGTGTGTCTCCACCCATTATCCACATACCCTTAAACCTCACAAGAATATCATCTCGCTTACAGCTACAAGCTCCTTCCTGAACCATTCTCAGTCGGATTTTCTTGCTGGTGCTGTGTACAACGATGAAATAAAATCTGTCAGTAGTGTTGGACATGTGATTATCTTTCCTAAAAGTTAAATGTAGTATCACTTAACAGAAACGGGTAGCATTTTCACGACAGAATTATATGCACTCTGCTGCTATCATCCTCACTGCTACCCTGCTGCTTCCTTTCTCTTTCGTAGTTTTATACGCCGTCGGTTCATTTGAGTTCTCACATCCCATTGTTCTTCATATTCAACGGTGGCTGTGTTATCTCTTCAGCAGACACAAAGACGTCGTCTTTGTTGGGTACGTAGGTATGTCGGCGCTCAGGGTAATGAACTTTTAACTCCTCTGCTCGTTCACCCGTTCAGGACCTTACGATCTCTTGTAGATATTTTCTTTCCATAACTACATTTCCTTTCTGTCTTGCATTCATAATTGTTTACGGAGTCATTGATCTGCTTTGTTCATGGCGCCTCTCTCTCTGTCTCTCTCTGTCTCTCTGTCTCTCTCTCTCTCTCTCTCTGTCTCTCTGTCTCTCTCTCTCTCTCTCTCTCTCTCTCTCTCTCTCTCTCTCTCTCTCTCTCTCTCTCTCTCTCTCTCTCTCTCTCTCTCTCAGATTCCGCTGCGTCTCGTAAACAGTCCATCCGATTTTTCATTGGTTATCTCTAATCAAGGGTCAGTAGGTTCATATTTGTCCTGTTTTTTTCAGTATCCAAACGCCTTCATTCAGACTTCTGCTTCGCGGACGGTTCCAGCTCCTGTGCAGGATCTCTAGTTCTTGAACGAAACTGGTGTATTACGCAAAGACTGACCTTTCTCTGTTATACATTAATTCCTTTTCACACGCCTTTACCTGACCGATTAGCACTGTATAATCCATTCGAGTTCTGCACTTGTGAATATAATAACATGTGATTTTCTCCAAGTATTCCTTAACCCATTTTTATATAAACTTTACGAGATCAAATAAGCTTCGTGGATATTACATCAAATGACTTAAACATAACCCGGGTCCTTGAAGAGAAAATTTCACCACATCGTGAAATAAATTGTTTATGGAGTACATACTGTGAGTCAGAGTGGCAGTATTTACAATTGGGATTATAAAAGATGTGGATTCTAAATTATTATTAGATTCATGGGGCAAGTGTCAAACACACACGAGTCAAACAGCGCCTGTGAGGAACAAAACCAAACATAATCTGTCATTCATGATTAAAAGAAAAGAGTTTTTGTTTGCATATTTCACAGTAGAGCTAATATTGTAATAATGTTGGTAGACTTACCGACTATATGGAGAGCGAAACGTTGCCACAGTAAAATGTCGAATTAGTTGCACATGTGTGTACTTTTACCTGTTCCTTAATAATAGTAATAATAGCCTACAATGTTGCATCGTGCAGTTCTTGGATGTGGAAAATTTTCAGATATTTTAGCGTTTATTTCCACAAGTTAGACAAGGCAAATTCAAGTGAACTCTACCGTGTTTGTTTATATATATATATATATATATATATATATATATATATATATATATATATATATATATATATATATATATATATATATATATATATATATGTCGTGCCGAATAGGCAGAACTTGCGATCTTGGCTTAAATAGCAACGCTCATCTTGCCATATAGGACAAGTGAAAATTTGTGTATGCAATAATTTCGCCAAAATCATTCTGAACCTAACGAAAAAAATATATTTCACTGTGTTTGTTTAGTATTAAATTATTGTAAACAAATCTAAAATATATTTAGTTGGGTTAGGCTAAAATAAATTGTTCTTGTTATAATAAGGTTACGTAAGTTTTCTAAGATTCTTTTGGTGCAAAATTGAAAATTTTTACATTAACATTAATGAAAAAAATATATCTTTAAATGTATAAAAGAAAATTTTAGAGAGGACTTAATTTTAAATGAGTTCTTGCTAATTGACCAGTTTTACATATTCGGCACGACATATATATATATATATATATATATATATATATATATATAATGTCGTGCCGAATACGTAAAACTGGTCAATTAGCAAGAACTCGTTTAAAATTAAATCCTTTTTAAAATTTTCTCTTATACGTTTAGAGATATATTTTTTCATTCATGTTAATGTAAAAAATTTTAAATTTGCATCAAAAGAATCTTAGAAAACTTACCTAACCTTATTATAACAAGAACAATTTATTTTAACCTAACCCAACTAAATATATTTTAGATTTGTTTACAATAATTTAATACTAAACAAACACAGTGAAATATATTTTTTTCGTTAGGTTCAGAATGATTTTGGCGAAATTATTGCATACACAAATTTTCACTTGTCCTATATGGCAAGATGAGCGTTGCTATTTAAGCCAAGATCGCAAGTTCTGCCTATTCGGCACGACATATATATATATATATATATATATATATATATATATATATATATATATATATATATATATATATATATATATATATATATATATAATTTATTAGACCGGTCCAAAAAAAATGTGAAATTGTTTGCTCCACAAGTTTTATTTTGTTACATTGTTCCTGAGTAACATTCAGACCAATTTTCAGGAAATTTCGTTCAATTTTAGGTGTCGCGCAAAAAAACGTCTCTCGCAGACAGACGAGAAACTGAAGAAATTTTAATTTTTGTTCATCTTTCACATAGCATAGCTCCAATTTTCTCTGAAAGCAGAATGACTGAACCAATAACCAGTTTTTGTTGCTTTGTTGAGCGGAAACGAGCCAGCGATTATATGTGCATTGAAGAGGAGGTACCACTCGATTTAAATAAAGCAACGTAGTCATGAATTTTCTGGACTATGTATTCATCTAAAAAATATCTGAAAATGGGTGTTTTCCCCAGTTGATTTCTTCCACTAAAAGTTGATAAAAAGTTCATGTAAATTCTTTTTCGTATTCTCCCATCATTTCTCTTTCGAATTCAGTAAAGAAAACATAGTGTGACAACAGAAAATATCACACAGTTCGCTTCTCAAGTTGAACAAACATCGAATTTTGGCAAAACATCCCCTCATATACCTTTTTTTCTGGGGGGTTCCCACGGAATTTCAGCAAAACAAACGGTTAATAACATAATTTATTTCATGAGACTATCAGATTCAAAAGGAAGAAAAAGTTATTAGTCTCTCAAAAAGCATCCGGTCGGGGTTGGGCCGGGTCATGTCGGGTCGCTCATTAGTCACACCAACTGCCAGTAAGACGCCACTGCGCTCGCTAGCTCATAGTAATGGTTCTTCGTGCCTACTTCAACAACGAAATAAGATGAGACTTCAATCTGTCCTTTAAAATTCAGCAATCAACCTCCTTGGTTGGAGCAGGGAAGCGGTAACGGTGATCCGCCAGGAGAAGAAGGTATTGTTTCTATTCGTTGTCCTTGGTCAGTGACGCATTGAAGGTCTGAACGAGGGAAACAGCTCTTTCTGCTGCATGGTTCACGACCTTCAAAGAGCCTGCACACCTCTTCATTTCCAGGAACGTTGTGTTCATCTCCCACGTTTCGGGATCTTCGTTCAAGAAGGAAGATTTTTCCTTCCCCTTCCTCTGCTCAGCAATGACGGTAAATATCTTCAGCATCGATAAATCAGACACATGTGCAACACTTGGGTATGTTTATTGAGGAAACGTTTCACCACACATTGGCTTCATCAGTCCATACAAAAGAGAACGGGGAAGAACAGTAGTAGTTTGAGGTAATCAGTCCCTCAGCTTTGAGTCGATGTGGTCAGTCTTGAAAAGAATACAGTATTTCTGCGATATACCATAGGCAGGAGAGGTGCAGCAGTCGTAGGTTGTATCACATTTGTCCAATGTGGAAGTAGGTCATGCCCAAGGGTTAGATAAGTGAATAATTCCCTGTATTAAGATCCCAAGATGTTGCTTTGTCAGACAGGAATGTAGATGTATGGTTCACAGAACCGACAGGTTGATAAATTAGACACGTGTGCAAGTGTTGCTTCAGGTTATAGAATTGTGACATGCAAAGTACGTCACCTCGCGTCGGAAGCCGGGCAGTTGAGAAAAACTCGAGGGGACACCCTACTAATCATTCCGATGCACTTCGTGTACTCGTTGCTGAGGATGTCATCTACGATAGAGAGAAACCAAAGATGAAGTTTTACTTTACGAAACCTTTAAATATGCATGAAATGGTCCAAATTTTGGCACACAGTACAGGCTCATATAGTGGAATAAAAGTTACATTGTGGAGTGCACTTCCTTTGAAGTTTTAAAATTAACACGTATTTTTGGATTATATATATATGTATATATATATATATATATATATATATATATATATATATATATATATATATATATATATATATATATATATATATATGTCGTGCCGAATAGGCAGAACTTGCGATCTTGGCTTAAATAGCAACGCTCATCTTGCCATATAGGACAAGTGAAAATTTGTGTATGCAATAATTTCGCCAAAATCATTCTGAACCTAACGAAAAAAATATATTTCAATGTGTTTGTTTAGTATTAAATTATTGTAAACAAATCTAAAATATGTTTAGTTGGGTTAAGCTAAAATAAATTGCGCTTGTTATAATAAGGTTAGGTAAGTTTTCTAAGTTCCTTTTGGTGCAAAATTATAAATTTTACATCAACATTAATGAAAAATATATATCTTTAAACGTATAAGAGAAAATTTTAGAAAGGACTTAATTTTAAATGAGTTCTTGCTAATTGACCAGTTTTACATATTCGGCACGACATATATATATATATAAAGAGTAAGGTAATGACGGTATCAAACGATTTAGATAAAGAAAATTTTGATATCACATTGGAGAGAGGGAGTGTGGAAGAAGTGAATGTTTTCAGATATTTGGGAGTTGACTTGTCAGCGGATAGGTTTATGAAAGATAAGGTTAACCGTAGAATTGATGAAGGAAGAAAGGCGAGTGGTGCATTGAGGTATCTGTGGAGACAAAGAACGTTATCCATTGAGGCAAAGAAGGGAATGTACGAGAGTATAGTGGTATGAGCACTTTTATATGGGTATGAAGCTTGGGTTGTAAATGCTGCAGCGAGGAGGCGGTTGGAGGCAGTGGAACTGTCCTGTCTAAGGGCAATGTGTGGTGTAAATATTATGCAGAGAATTCGTAGTGTGGAAATTAGGAGGTGTGGAGTTACTAAAAGTATTATTCAGAAGGCTGAAGAGGGGTTGTTGAGGTGGTTTGGTCATTTAGAGAGATTGGAACAAATTAGAATGACTTGGAGAGCGTGTAAATCTATTGGGGACGGAAGGCAGGGTAGGGGTCGTCCCCAGAAAGGTTGGAGGGATGGGGTAAAGGAATTTTTGTGGGCGAGGGGCTTGGACTTCGAGCAAGCATGCGTGAGCATGTTAGGTAGGAGTGAATGGAGACGAATAGTATTTGGGACCTGACGAGCTGTTGGAGTGTGAGCAGGGTAATATTTAGTGAAGGGATTCAGAGAAACTGGTTAGCCGGACTTGAGCCCTGGAAATGGGAAGTACAATGTCTGCACTTTAAAGGAGGGGTTTGGGATACTGACATTTTGGAGGGACGTCTGAACTGTTGTAACCGAACTCCTCTGCAAAGACAGTGATTATGTATGAGTGATGGTGAAAATGCTGAATGATGATGAAAGCATTTTTCTTTCTTTTTGGGTCACCTAGCAAGAGCACATTGATCTCTGTGACAGTTGGGAAAAGTTGTGGATCATCTGTTTTATGCCGAAGTGAAGGTGTATCCCTCAATGTAACATTCTCAGTAGAATTTCCTTTCTTATGGGCAGTTGATAGCCAAGTGATTGTACCCAAACACTAAACAAGGGCAGCAGCATTTGTCAGTTTAAGGAAAGCATTAGGAAGATAATCTTGTTCACCTCGTTGGAAAACTCACGTGGTAAAATAAGAATACGTTGCATGATATGTACATAACGATCTTAAATTATCTCCTTCCCGGGAAAAAAGTATGTTTCAACTCTTTACAAAAATCACGGAAGAAAAACGGGTGCAGGAAAGCCCTATTTTGAAGTCCAGAGGAAGTAATCCAGAATATAATATTATCCTCAACAGCTGACGCTGGCAGAGGAATATTGCATTTTGTGTAGTGTGTGTTTACTGCTTGTTTTTTTGTATGCATTTATTGTTTTTATTTATAATATTTGTGCATATTTTGTTGTGTGTGTATATCGTGTATGTCTAGTGTGTGCATTGTATGCATGTTGTGTGTGTGTTTGTGTGTATGTGTGTGTATGCATGGTGTGTGCAAGAGTATGTATGCATGGTGTGTGTGTAAGAGTGTGTGTATCTGCATGGTGTGTTTAAGAGAGCGTGAGAGTCTGCATGGTGTAAGAGTGTGTGTGTGTGTGTGTGTGTATGCATGGTGTGTGTAAGAGACAGTGAGTGTGCATGTTTGTCTGCTGCATCATGTCCTTGACGTGATGACAGTGGAGACTCCAGCTGCGTCTCCATCAGTCTGGTCCTCCAAGTACCAGTTCGTTTTCGCCGGTTCCACTTCTCCCAGTCTCTCTCTTTTTGGGTGGGGGACTGTAGGTAACCACAGCTAATACCGTGGGTCCCTCTGTTGAGAAATGGTTTACCAGCTAAGGTAAAAGATTAAATATAGGGAGTACTTAGCTGATAAGACAGCTCATCGTCCACACAGCTGCCCCTGCAGACGAGGTTTTGAGAAGCTGTCATCCACTTCTTAACAGGCTGAAAAAGATTATATTATGTATTACCTGGAGTTTACCTGGAGAGAGTTCCGGGTGTATGATAATAAATTACCCCTAGGGGGTGTTATGTCAGCATATTTCATTCACTGATAGCTGACGTACGTACTTGTGTGGATTCAAAAGTCCGCTTATCACCAGGGTTTATGATAAGTGACTAACTCGTAACTTAGACTCAACTGCATAGTCAATAGTAGTACATCATGAGTTAGAACACTTACCTGGGTATATGTATCTGACCCGTAGTTACGCCCGGATATCCGTTGAGTTGATTGAAGAATAGTGTGCTTTGAAGAATGTCGCACTACATTCTGTTGGATCGCAACACTCGTTGTTACACTATTCATCAATAATTGTTCACACCATAATGTCACTAAAGAAGCTGATCACACTTCTCTGTAAGTGTTTATTGTGTTTTGTGAGACACTTTGTTCACACTAACGCATGGATCAGTTCGTTGTTGGTTATCCTGGCGTCAGTGTCACTCTCAGTCGAGTCAAAAGTAATCTGCCCTCACAGCGTCCTACGCCGCTCCAATGCCCCTCGAACATAAAGGAAAAGCTGACCTAGTACTTTTGCTTCCTTACCACTTCCTCCATGAAGCAAAGCAGAATGTTTGATTCTTGCTGTCTTAAGCATAGACAACAATGTACACTATCTTTACCATGGTAATAAAGTGGGAGCAGGATTTTCCTTAATTGTCCTGCTAAGGTAAGAGATGGACTGTCTTTTATTAAACTACACTTTGCAACACTGGACTTTGCAAGGAGCGTCGGTCGCTTGACCACGTCGCATACTCGTACCGCATCTGGGATCAATTACTTGCTGTAGCAGTAAACAAGATGCTTGCCCCTTCTGAGAGGGCTGGGCCCCTCAGGGCTGAAAGGGGCTGATACCCCCCTCCTGGAGAAAATTTCTCCACATCCCCATTTGCTTTGGTGGTACGTGGTCACTGTCTTCATTGCTGCAAATCACCTTCATTTCCTCGAAACAACACTAGTTCTTCATGTCTTCCTCAGTACCTGGTACGTTGCCTGCAGTTACTTCAGTAATTCTTGGTTTGTTTAATGTATGTGATGAAGGTAATGTTTAACATTTTATCTGCAGCTTTCTCTTATATTTCGCAACTCTTGCTCGTGATTCTATGTTCATTTCTATGAGAGTTTCTGATTACTTTCTAGCTTCGTATGTTCTGCTCTTCATATCATGTACAGCTGTTTCTTGCTGTCACTGGGTAGGTGGGCAGGTTTTCTCTAAACTACGGGATGGTCTAAAGGTTTACCTGGAGAGGGATTTGGGGATCAACGCCCCCGCGGCTCGGTCTGAGACCAGGCCTCATGGTGGATCAGGGTCTGATCAACCAGGCTGTTACTACTGGCCGCACGCAAGCTGACGTACGATCCACAGCCCGGTTGGTCAGTTACTGACTTTAGGTGCCTGTCCAGTGCCTTCTTAAAGACAGCCAGGGTGTGTGGGTCTCTTGTTCTCATACTAAACACACACACACACATTTTCTATCTCACTGCAACATCTAGTAGACACTTCCTCAACACTGGACTGTAAATCACAAGTACAATTCCCACTGTTACTTGCCAGGAGGCGCCCTTGATGACACCTAGAGCACAGTGACGACATTCATTCTTTCTACCAACACTGCATGCTTCAGTCAGTCCCTTACTTGTCTTGCACAAAATAATGGATCGAAATTACCCGTCTTGGTTGAAATTTTCTCCAGGTATAAGGTTATCTGGGATAGTGGCATCTTGGGTGGTAGGTGACGTCCGAACAGGATCTCAATCAGCTTATATCGTGCTTAATAATAAGAACTCTGGTCGTAGCTGAATGTTGTATCATTACGGACGTCACTCAACACACATACCGATGATGTCCTTGTCATAGTGTGTGAATTCTTGCTTTGGTTCAGAAAATCCGCTGATAACTCTTGTATCAGTCTTGGTACTTAACTCAGTGACCAAGAGAGTTGTTACAGCACACGATAGAGGTGCAGGCTTTATTAAGGCATTCAGGGAAACCGGTTAGCTGGGAAGTACAGTGCCTGCACTCTGAAGGAGGGTGGGGATATTTGCAGGTTTGAACTGTAGTATCGGCGCACCTCTGGCTAGACAGTAATGTAGGGAGTGATGGTGAAAATGTTTCTTCTTTTTCGAGTCACTCCTCCTTGGTGGGAGACGGCCGGTTTGTCCTTCAAGGTTCTTCACACAAGACTCCTTTCGGCATTCAAACACGGCTTGCCAGCCTACGTAGAGCGGCCTGACTTGGTGCACTATTGCCAGATATTTTCAATAGTGTTACTCTCAGCATATTAGAACGTCAGTTGCTATGATATTCACAAAACTCACCAATGCTTCGGGACCCAATAAACAAACAAGGATTGATGCTCTCGTATAGCAGGTGACCATCTGGACGGGTAGGTGTGACTTGGAACATGGAACTCTTAGCGGCGTAAAATTTTTCTCTCAAGGTTGCGAGTTTAGTCTTTAAAACCCCCTTCCTTTCTTACTTTGCTTAGGGTTTAAAAGTTCCGTAAGCCTCTTAGGTTACATATACACAAGTGAAGCAAATAGTTAACTTTCTCATACACCTATTTGTCAATGGAGTAAATTCCACAACATTGGATAGGAAAAGATTTCTAGGAGGGTGAAGAATAGACGAAAGGAGAGAGTAAATGGAGCATGAGCAATAGAAGATGAAAGGGGCAAGGGAGAAGGGTGAATGCAAGTACAGGATAGCTTGCAGTCTACAAGGTAGAGTGTCAGAGAGAAGGACTTCAAAGGAAGAGTGCACGTAAGAGTAAGGTTAATGTATCTGCCCATGTATACTTGTATTCAACCTGTACCTGTCCTTGTACTTACCCCTGTACGTGTTACTGTATCTGTCCCTGTAAGTCCTCATACCAGTAGGTGTACCTGTGAGTATGTGTACGCCGCCTCCACCTACATCTCTCCCAATTTTCTCGCTATTGAGATAATTAAATTTAAATTTCGCTATTGTTATGCCTTTTACTGCGTTTTCTAAATAAATGCCCTGGCTCCTAGGGGTCAGAACCTGCCTAGTCTAGGGGCATTTAAAATATTAAACCACATAAACTAAGTTAGAACCAAGCTTGTTCCTCCACATAAATTATGAAGCGTTAATTAAATTGTCAGTACTTACATTTATTATAATGAAGAACACAAGAACTAAACGTACAAAAATATATTAATAGCATACAATCTCCCCACTACATACAAAAATCACCAAAAACAATACGCAGGCAAAACACTACACGAGTACTCCCCCATAAGTTAAACAGGCCGCTCCTCATACTAGGGCCTCACAGATAAACATGAGAGCACCAGAACCAATAAAATAACCTATGGCCTAAACTTACCCAAACTCACCATCCTTACACAAACACCAAATCATGACGTCTTGCTCCAGCCGCTGGTGTCCTCGTACTGACTCAACACACCTCACCTGCTACTGTCCTGTCCTGGCTACTTTTCAGGACTAATACGCGTCCGGTTTCAGAACAAATCCCGTAAAGTGACATATATGGAGCGTTTTTATACACATATTCAGCAATACACTGTGTAATAGCTATGGACGGAAGAAATGTAATTAACGCACGTGAAATAAGGCAAATTTAGATACAAAACGATAAATGAAAGTGATTCTTTTTTTTTTTAATTAAATTACCTTGTTTTAAAGAATGAATTCCTGGATCTTGACCCTTCAGGGAGGAAGGGAAGGTTGCTTTGTGCTAGTGATGGGATCTTCATCCAAGGAATTGGAGGTGTTTGCATCTAAATATCCACATTCTTGCTAATGGCCTAATAAAATTTGAATAAAAAAAAAAAAAAAAAAAAATAGGGAAACGAGACGAAAAGTAAAAAACTCAGGAAATTGTTGTAACACAAAAACCACGGAACAACCTCTCGCCATGGGTTCAAACCCCACCCATTCCCTGCTTAAGAAGTAAAATATTCTCTATTTCTAGGTGGTCTATGGCCCTTACAGGTTAAGCACTTCTCATCCACTAAAAAAATGTGGAGAAATTTTCTCCAGGAGGGGGGTATCAGCCCCTTTCAGCCCTGAGGGGCCCAGCCCTCTCAGAAGGGGCAAACATCTTGTTTACTGCTACAGCAAGTAATTGATCCCAGATGCAATACCAGTATGTGACGTGGTCAAGCGACCGCCGCTCCTTGCAAGAGTCCAGTGTTGCAAAGTGTAGTTTAATAAAAGACAGTCCATCTCTTACCTTAGCTGGACAATTAAGGAAAATCCTGCTCCCACTTTATTACCATGGTAAAGATAGTGTACATTGTTGTCTATGCTTAAGACAGCAAGAATCAAACATTCTGCTTTGCTTCATGGAGGAAGTGGCAAGGAAGCAAAAGTACTAGGTCAGCTTTTCCTTTATGTTCGAGGGGCACTGGAGCGGCGTAGGACGCTGTGAGGGCAGATTACTTTTGACTCTACTGAGAGTCACACTGACGCCAGGATAACCAACAAAGAACACTGATCCGTGGGTTAGTGTGAACAAAGTGTCTCACAAAACACAATAAACACAGAGAAGTGTGATCAGCTTCTTTAGTGACATTATGGTGTGAACAATTATTGATGAACAGTGTAACAACGAGTGTTGCGATCCAACAGAATGTAGTGCGACTTTCTTCAAAGCACACTATTCTTCAATCAACTCAACGGATATCCGGGCGTAACTACGGGTCAGATACATATACCCAGGTAAGTGTTCTAACTCATGATATACTACTATTGACTACGCAGTTGAGTCTAAGTTACGAGTTAGTCACTTATAAACCCCGGTGATAAGCGGACTTTTGAGTCCACACAAGTACTTACGTCAGCTATCAGTGAATGAAATATGCTGACATAACACCCCCTAGGTGTAATTTATGATTTATCTAATATTCATTTACAGCCCGTTGTGAAGTGGAGGATACAGCAATTCAAGACCTCGTCTGCAGGGGCGGCTGTGTGGACGATTTGTTGTCTTATCAGGTAAGTATTCCCTATATTTAATCAACCTTAGCTGGTAAACCATTTCTCAATACCTTCCATCATGTCATTCAAATATACCAGAAATAACACTGATCCTAGGACCGACCCCTGTGGGACCCCGCTCGTCACAGGTGCCCACTGTGATACCTCATCACGTACCATGACTCGTTGCCTCCCTGTCAGGTATTCTGTGATCCGTTGCAGTGCCCTTCCTGTTATACGCGCCTGATCCTCTAGTTTCTGCACTAGTGAAAAACTGTGTCGAAGACTCTGTGTGTGTGTGTGTGTGTGTGTGTGTGTGTGTGTGTGTGTGTGTGTGTGTGTGTGTGTGTGTGTGTGTGTGTGTGGCTGTGGCTGGGACAACACACAAATAACTCCAACATGGGAGACAGACTTGTGACGACATTTCGGTCCGATTTGGACCATTAACTAGTTAAACCTAAGCTAGAAGGGAAGGAGTCTAGAATATATACGAGTGGTGGTGGTGGCTGTGATAGTAGTAGTAGTAGTAATAGCAGTTGTAGTAGTGGTAATACTAGTAGTGGTAGTAGTAGTCGTCGTAGTAGACATAAGAAGGTAGTATTAGTTTTGGAAAAACAACAGAATGTAGTATTAGTGAAGAAAGAATAGCAGTAATACTGGAGGTAATCCATAAGAACAAGAGGCCAGAGGAGCACTGGCCACTACAGCAGCTGTAGCTGCTGTAGTGGCCAGCCGCCATTAAAGCCATCCAGCCCTTCCTCGTAAATTCTATGTAGATTTTTCACTTAAGGCATGCAGTTGCTTTCTGGAATTACATTAAGTTACGTTAGGTTTGATTACGTTAGGTTAGGTGTAGTTAATTTTGGTGTAGTTAGGTTAAGGCAAGTTTGGTTTGGTGTAATTAGGTTATATTGTCGTCTATCAATGGAAATTATAATATACGTCAAGGTTAATATATGCCGTAATGACAGTAAATGAATTATTCTCACCCAGATGAAGGTAAGTATAATAATGGTGGAATTACCGACAAATTTAAAAAAATAGTTATAATCATAACCATAAATTTTAAAGGAGTGGACCGATAAGCAAGCGGAAGGCCTCGGTCAGATGACCAAAAGCTTCAGCGTCAGGAAACATTTATCCTGTTTCCTGACGAACCTTACCTAACCTACCGACAGAATATTTGGTAAGTAGACACTGATGCAACTAATGTTATATTTTATTTTGGCAACGTTTCGCTCTCCAGGAGCTTTGTCAAGCGAAACGTTGCCACAATAAAATATCACCTTAGTTGCATCTCTATCTATTTACCTAACGAGGTAAGTATAGGCTAACAAGCGGCTCAGGGCAGTCACAGCTAAATTCTTGACTTCTGATTGGCTTGCCACGTCATTCCAGGTTTATAATTGGGCCAGAAAGTGCGTGGGAGAGAGGTTCAGTAGGCTAGGGACACCTCACAAAACTCGCATCTTAGTGTTAGTTGTTGTGCCACTGTGTTAGTCGCTTGCATCTGTAATTCGTCGATTTAAAGGAAATTACTTTGTGACCTCCGTAATTTGTCGATTTAAACGAAATTACTTTGTGTTAAGTAGCATTTAGTGAGTACTGAATCCTTGTAAAAGTCGGTAGCGGACGTTTAAAATATTCTTTAGAAGATTAACGTTATACAGTGCACATTACATTAGGAAACGTATGTTATAAAGTGTTATTAAATACGTTATAGAACATACGGTATAAAATTTGTTATAAAATATACGTTAGAAAGCGTAAGTCTTGGAAATTGTGAGTTGAAATATGTACGTTGCAAACATACGTTTGATACCTTCATTAAATTCGTGTGTTGTGAAACTTAATTTTTGAAAACCGTTCGTTAGAAGACGTGTGTGTGTGCGCGCGCGCGCGCACGTGCGTGTGACTAGACCCCTGCGTGTTTGCAGGGGTCGAGTCACAGCTTCTGGCTCGTGCGTGCATGTGCAGACATAAATAGATATAATGAGTGGAAAAGTCACAAGTCGGAATGAAAGTTCTTGTCGCCATTTGAAGTAGCTAAGGACATCGCTAGGGACGCCGCTGAGGACATTGCTAGGGAAGTTTCTAGGGACGTCGCTACGGACATCGCTGCAAGGCAGAGAAGGTAAGGAATTCGTCATTGTGTCTGAGTCAGCAGAAAAATAAAACATACCATGGGCAGGGCTTGAACCCGCGGTAGAGTCAGCAACTCCTCATCCTCAGCAAGGTCAATAAACAACTTGACCGAACACCGTCAGATGTCTGACTTCGACATTATAATGTAACGGGTGACTATTTGCTAGTGTATTGAAGAGTCAACTGGCTGGCTTCCCGTGTTTTGTTGTGCTTCTAAAAGATTTATCGCCTTTATACATTATTCGTTCGCTTTGTGATAATTGGGTAAATTTTTCTTACTTTTCCAAACCAAACCAAGCCAAATCTTATCTAAAGTAATCTAGCCTAATCAGATTTTACCCAGACTAATTACACCTTCCCTACGAGGGAAGGTGTGATTAGTCTGACTTTTTGTTGGGGTTATCCTGGGTGGCTAACCCTACGAGGTTAGCCACCCAGGATAACCCCAAAAAAAAGTCAGTGCATCATAGAGGGCTGCTTTATTTCCACTGGGGTCTTTGTCTCGTCCCCCCAGGAAGCGACCCACACCAGTCAACTAGTGTTAGTCGACTGGGTGTTACTACACGTGTACACAGGTGTGTAAGTACGATCACCGGGAGCACCTATGCTGGCCCTCCCTGTGATCGTATTTGCTTGGACCTCTTTTCTGCAATATTGCAGACTCCTGATGTGTTGATTGCAATAGAGAAGGCTTAGAGCTATCATTCAACTACCCCGTGGTTGTTTTGCATCTTGTATCGCTTGTTCGTGATTTTTGCATATTAAGAAAACATTATCTTAGCCAAGAGATCATCGATTATGGAGTGACTGTGCACAAAATAAGTGCTGAGGCCATAATGAAGAAAAGTAGGCACAAAGTTTTTAACATTCTGGCACACAAACACGAGTAGTGAACAGCAAAATCAAGCATTGGTAAGGTAAAAAGCTCAGTGCCAGACGGTACTGATCTAATGTAATACTGCCCCTGTGAATCCTGATGCAGCTTTTGTGTCAGTCTCTTGTGGGGTATTAAATCGAATGTCTTCTTATAATCCAGAAATATGGTCCGCTTAACCGTCTCTCTCCTGTCAAACTTTCG
The DNA here is from genome assembly GCF_038502225.1 of Cherax quadricarinatus. NCBI lineage: Eukaryota > Metazoa > Arthropoda > Malacostraca > Decapoda > Parastacidae > Cherax > Cherax quadricarinatus. The sequence continues at coordinate 8,394,560 of NC_091347.1, read as the reverse complement.
TTACCTCATCCTAAAACTCTGGCAGATTTGCGAGACAGGATTTGCCTTCTCAAAAACTACGCTGGTTGCTTATGATTCCAGTCCTTTTCAAGTGCTCCGCTTCTCTTCCCCTGATAATGTTCTCAATAACCTTTTATACTACGCATGTTAATGACGGTAATTCATTTCCACCTGTCTGTCCCCATTTTTGCTTATTGGGACTATGTTCGCTGTTTTCAAGACCTCTGGCAGCTGCCCTGTTTCAGTCGATTTGTTATAGATCTCTGCTAGTGGTTTACGAAGTTCCTCTGCTTCTTATTGCAAAACCCATGGAGAGATTTTGTCTGGTTCTATTGCCTTTGAGGTAACTAATTCACCTTTCCTCCTGTTGTCTGGAGTGTCCAGTGCTCTCTGGTGCACTTTCTGACGCTCTTGCAAAGTTTCTAATTTAGCTGAGAATTCCTCCCTAAATCTTTTGTTTAGTTCTTCCCAGACTTCCTGGTCATTCCTAGTGATAACTCCCTTCCCCTTCCTTCTTCAGCCGTATTACCTGATCCTTCGCAATTGTCTTCCTTCTGAAGTGGCTTTACACGAACTTCAGCTCAGATTTGGCTCTTGATGCTATGTCGTTCTCAAACTGCCGTTCAGCCTCTTACCCACCCATATTCATGTTTGGCTCTTTTGCTTACCCAGTCCCTGGCGTTCTTTGCTACCTACATCTTCCATGTTCTTGCACTTTTTATTTTTGACTCCCTGCTGCACATCTGGGTGAACCATGGGCTCCTGTTCTTGTTTTTTGTTTATTAAGACATCGGCCGTCTCCCACCAAGGTAGGGTGGCCCGAAAAAAGAAAAACTATCATCATTCACTCCATCACTGTCTTGCCAGAGGCGTGCTTACACTACAGTTATAAAACTGCAATATTAACACCCCTCCTTCAGAGTGCAGACACTGTATTTCCCATCTTCAGGACTCAAGTATGGCCTGCCGGTTTCCCTGAATCCCTTCATAAATGTTACCTTGCTTACACTCCAACAGCACGTCAATTCCTAAAAATAATTTTTCTCCATTCGATCCTATCGAACACGCTCACGCATCCTTGCTGGAAGTCCAAGCCCATGTTTCTATTCCCTATTTATTTTATATCAGCTGCCATCGTCGAAACAAAAATTTTACTTATACTGGTATGCGGTTTCTTTGAAGAACAGTTGTGGTCCTAGTGAAGACCCTTCTGTGACCCCTCTTGTCACCTCTGTTCATTTTAAAACCTCCCTGACTGTCACATTCTGCCTTCTTTCTGTTAGATTTTCTGCAATCCAGTGTAGTAACTTTCCCGTTATTACTGATTGCTCTTTAGATTTGAGGGCCAGTTTCTGTCCATAAATAGGCAGTCCACCCATTCTTATCTTACCTGCTTTGTCTCTGCCACACTGCCCTAGAATTCCAGTGATTCTTAGAGGTTTTTTTCCACATTGGTTGCTTATAAATCTTCAGTTGTGCAGGTACCCCACTCTCCTCATAATGATTTAGACACAGGTGCAACATCTGGGTATTATAAATGTAGACGTTTCGCCTTCCAGTGGCTTTATCAGTACAATACATGGACATAATATGAAGACTAAAAATATATACAACAGTCAGTGGAAGGTCAGGTAATCAGCTCGTCAGCCAGATGTTGCACGAGACTCTCATTCATTATCTTGTTGGTACTGAATACCACTGGTACATCCCTGATGGTGTGCTGTAGTACCTTGGACGCCACTTTCATCGTTTACTCTTCCTGTTCTCCGACTTTGTCTGTGGTGCAGTCACGGCTGTGTTGTTGCGCTGCTCTACCATCTTCAGTTTCTCTTCCCTTCCTTCCTGAACCTGGTTTGTTTCTTCCTCTTCCTTCCTGAACCTGGTTTGTTTTTTCCCCCTTCCTGAACCTGGGTTGTTTCTTTCCCTTCCTTACTAAACCTGGTTTGTTTCTTTCCCTTCCTGAACCTGGTTTGTTTCTTGCCCTTCCTGAACCTCGTTTGTTTGTTTCTTTCCCTTCCTTCCTGAACCTGGTTTGTTTCTTGCCCTTCCTGAACCTCGTTTGTTTGTTTCTTTCCCTTCCTTCCTGAACCTGGTTTGTTTCTTGCCCTTCCTGAACCTCGTTTGCTTGTTTCTTGTCCTGCTGGTTCACTCCTTTCTGGCGCAGGGTTTCTTCTGAGCGTTTTACCTCATTTTTTCCCGAATATCTAGGTGAGTATAGATAGGAAGCGTGTCTGCCTGGCGCTCATCAGACGGAAGATAAAACCTCCACTACGTCTTGCGTTAACCCACATGGATTTAGCTCTTAAAATTAATAAAAGTAAAATAGTTCTTTTTTTCACTTTTTTTCCATGTCTCCTTGAACAATTGATTCGTTTTCTTTGCTTGCCTCTCTGAGAGGCAGTGAATCTTTCTGTCCCTTCTCAGTACCTGGGTCTGGCAACTTTATCATTTCTTATGGTTTTTCAATGAATTTTGGACGAGTGGTGGTGAGGAGGGAGGGGGTGATTGGGGATTATGAATGTGTAAAGATAATGAGAGTTTGGAGATGGTGAGTGGGGGTAGTGGAGCAGGAGAGGATTAAAGTGGTTGGGAATGGTGAGTGGGTATATTTAGTGGGTGTAGGTAGTATTGGGTATATTGATCTCAGGTGGGGTGTTGATGGGGATTTAGGGTGGTGGTAGTGTTGTAGATAGTGGGTGCACAGAAGCAATGGAAGGAAGACAGGTGATGGGATGGATGTGTGGGTGATAGTGAGCATGTGGATAGGCGACTAGTAGTGAGTAGGTGGATATGTGGGTGAGTTTGGGAGGCGGGTTGGCTGATTGGATGTGCTATATTGGTGGAGGTAGAGAGTACTTTATATTGTCGGGAGAATGGGTGACCTACGTGTAGCTTTCTGTGATTAAGTTTAGGTGTGGTTGGTAGGCAGGAGGGATAAGTGAGAGCTGAATAAGTTGAGTAGAGGGCGTGAATGGGCAGGTGGTGAGTGATTGTGAATGATGATGGCCCTCTAAAATAATTAAATCTGGGACATTTGATTTATGAGATACACGTCTTAATTATATATTCATATTCTATAATTAAATATATTAATATTCTTGGCGAGTCAGAAACACTGGTTAGGCGCTTCCTCTTCCCTCCAGCACCTCCCAAGTCGGTGCCAAAACTAATACAATTTTAGCCAATTCCGTTTGTCATGATGAGACATCTCGATACATCTTTTATGAATACGCCTGGTTGATCAGGCTCTGATCCACCAGGAGGCCTGGTCACAGACCGGGCCGCGGGGGCGTTGACCCCCGGAACTCTCTCCATGTAAGCACAATAACGCTTGGAAGCTTTTAAATTATATTTTTTCCCCGTAGTTTGAAGACCCACCACCCTGAAGACAATAATGAAGGCAACAATAGCAAACGAAGAAAAGACTGGCGCAACACGCCAGTAGTTTATTACTTGCGGCAACACTTTTGTGGCTCACGAGGCGCACCTTTAGACGACCTTAGTGCACAAGGCAACATTATCCAGCCTATGGCGCGCTGGAACCGCGAGAGCCATTAAACCTTGACTACGGCCAAGGCTATCATTCTTGCTTGTTCCAGTGATCCAAATTGCCTACTTCAAGGCACGTATCCGAACACAACAGCCGAATTCACGGGCCGTCGTAAGCCGTAGGATCAACAAATGCTAGTGAATGTTTAGGTTGATAACCACCTAAAGCCGGAGATGGTGCTATTCACAGCCAAAATAAACCAAAATAGCCAGTACACCAATTAGAAACAAAGGCGATGTTGGAACATAAACTGCCTCGATGAATGAATTAAGCTATGACAGCATGATGTGAACACGTAGTGAGAACAATCTTCAATACTGTAGTGCGAGTTATTAGTGTGAACATTTACCAAAAGCTACTGAGCCATCAACAGCTTAATAATTGAGCAGCTGAACACGTGCAGATTCAACTGAGAGACCTAGTGAAGAATCACGGTCTTCATGACAAACTGAAATTCAATATTATTGGTGGCGCTTAGAAAAAAAGTTACCTATACTACCACCGCACGTAGAAAGCAGCGACATTGACCAGTGTGACCTTGGTACTTGTTAATGTGGTAGATGCTGAAGGGCTTGCGACTACCTTTCTATGCAAAAGTATTGGACCCGCATGACCTCTTTGTCATAACAATCTTGCAAGCAAATATGGACCATCTTCAACAGGTGCTGATAGTCATAATGGTGCCTTCGAACACAGATGATCCCATAAATACAACAAATTATTAAGTTTCAAACAATTTGTGATAGGGAAGTCAATGATTCATGGTTGTAAATATTGCCTAGGAATGTGCGGGCATAATTCCGGGAAATGTCTAGAGAAAAAGGTCATGAAAATAAGGAACAAACTGTTATTTGCTTTGAAGTGTTTACTCTCTCCTGTCAGAGCATAAATGCCTTACAAATTTCTTTATGGAGCATTGCTTCCATCATGAAGCGGTTGCCCGACTTGCATCATATTAGTGCAACCAAGAATATTTATCTGTTTGCAAGAGTGTAGACTACGAGCTGGAGCTCTTCCCCCAAAGTTGCCTGGATATGCAGCAGATAATACACAACCTGCACATAAGAGAAGCTTACCAAGTCACATTAATAATACAAGAGAGAGGGTTAGCCAGTACTGTGTATTGTTCCAGTTACGGTATTGTCCGTTTGTTTTTTATGTAGCATATACCTTAAGGTCAACTAACTGTTATGTGATTTATGTTTTAAAGAACTTGCCGCATTCACAGTGTCTTAGAGTCGAATAAGCATACAACTTTTCCATAAACCTCTTTAATCTTAATGCTCCAGCAGATCAGCTTCGACCTGATGCTTTACCAGATCACATCAACAGTGAACCTGCTTAAAGCCAGACAAAAGAATATTGGTGGGTCTATAACAAATATCAATGGAACCAATTAATTAAATTTCTAAATGAGCATGATAATGTTCGAATTATAGACACTATAGAGTTTACTCACATATATGGTGGTATATTAGATCTGTCTCTTAATATAGTGTATCATACAATGCACGACTGTCATACTGATGATCTGTCTGTTCACTTTGCAAGACTCACGACTGTTAATCTTGATATCTCCAATAATCAAGGTGCGAATACAGAAGGAAAAAAAATCATTAATGTGAGGGAAATGTTCAATAGATAGGAGTAGCGAGGGAGTATATAGTAACAATAGTTTCATTGCCGGCTACTTGTTAAGGTAGGGTAAGTCCAGCTCCCGCTATTCCCCCCCCTTTTTTCCCCCTCCCCGAAAGTGATAGTTTGATTACCGGCTGCTTGTTAAGGTAGGGTCAGTCTAGCTCCCGCTATCCCTTCCCCTCCCTTCTCTCCCCCCCCCAAAAGGTGACGTGTGGGGCTCCGGTCAAACAGTAAATCACTGAAAGGTGACGTGTGGGGCTCCGGTCAAACAGTAAATCACTCGACTCACAGCTCCCAACACTACTCTTGAAAGGACAGAGAGGGTCACCTTCTAATCAACGAGTAGAAATTGAAGGAGATAGACTAACGTTCTGAGGCGTCCCAATTTCTGATCCACTTACCTGTTTGTGTATACAAGTAGCAGGATATAACCCCTCATCATTGCAGTGGAAAAAAACCTGCTTTCCTGTCATCTGGACGGATTATTGACGGCTAGAAAAATCTGTGAAGAACGAGCCAGCTGGCTGTCATCAACACCTGCGACCCCCCCTATCATCGGCAATGGCTACGATTTCAACAACACGCAGTGTCACCAACACCAGACACCCAAGTTTTATATATATATATATATATATATATATATATATATATATATATATATATATATATATATATATATATATATATATATAGATATATTAGCGTTGAATTCAGATATCATTTATATTTTTCATTTTTCATTTTCTTTAAGGTAGGATTAATGTTTCATATTTAAGTGTTTTATATTTTATATTTTCTAAATAACAAAGTGTTTGTCAGTTTTTTTCTTTTTCTGTTCATTAATTTTCCTGATCAGGAGCCAGCCTTGGAAATACTGTCTGAAGTTGTTACAGGGCTGAGTAAGCCTTCACAAGTGGCGACCTTGCCAGGATCAACTCGACTCAATCAAGATTCAACTCCATCTCGAATCTACCATTGGAACTTCAATGCCGCATACCACAGATGGTTACCACCAGCCATGAGTAATCATTCTCTATGGTAGGACTACAGTACAGGTATTTAAAAGATTTGGTGATTGTTATAGTCTCAATTTATTGTAAGTCAAGTCAGGCAGGATATATTTAATTCTGCCACCTTTTTGTTCGAGCTTGAAACACTTTGGAGGATTAGACTCTAGGGACCCGAGATTTTCCAGTGACAACTTGTTTCATTGAGCTCTTTATTTTATCAAGGGAACTGTCGTAGGACACTCTTGATTTATTGGTGAGAAGATCGGATGGTCAAGTGACCCCATTCTACTTAATGTTTGCTCAGAGCTGGCATAGAACCCTTCGTTTTCATTAATACATATTGTTTAATTGAAGCAGGGATCGAGCCCTCTGGTTTATTTACAGTTTGAGCGGAGCAGGAATTGAACCCTCCGTTTTCTTTAATACCCGTTCATTTCCCCTGATAGTTTAAGTTATTCTTGCAAGTATGGAGGAATACCAGTTTGGATGAACGCTGGAAGTAAGTTAGGAATAACAGGGAAAAATTTAGAATCTTTCATTAGTGCTAAGATCCAGGAAAGACTTAAAAGAGAGAGAATTGAGAGAGAAGAAAGACAGAAAGGGAAAGAGAAGAAGAAAAGGAGAGAGAGAGAATCGAAAGAGAAGAGAAAAAGGAGAGAGAGAGAATTGAGAGAGAAATCCAAGAAAGACAGAAAGAGAGAGAAGACAAAATGGAGCGTGGTAGACTTGATCGTGAGGAGAGAGCTAGAGTACGTGAAGAACAAGTTAAATTAAGAGAACTTGAGGAAAGAGCAAAGGATAGAGAACGTGAGGAAAAAGCTAGAGAACGTGAGGAAAAAGCTAGAGAACGTGAGGAAAAAGCTAGAGAACTCGAGTTAGAGAGAGAAAAGGATCGCGAGCTCGAAAAAGCTCTCCTTAAATTAGAGAATAAAAAGCTAATTCTTACACAACAACAATTAGAGGAAGGAGTAATTGAACATCATGCAGCTAGTGCACATATTCCAACACCTAATTTACCTCCCTTCACAGAGGGTGAAGACATTGCTTCATACATTATCAGGTTTGAAAATGAAGGTTAAGACACTTGTGCAACATCTGGTTATCTTTATTGTAAACGTTTCGCCATCCAGTGGCTTTATCAATACAAATTCTTGGACATAATTAGAAATTATGCCCAAGAATTTGTATTGATAAAGCCACTGGATGGCGAAACGTTTACAATAAAGATAACCAGATGTTGCACAAGTGTCTTAACTTTCATCTTGTCGATATTGTATACCTGTCTTGCACAGATTTGAAAATACCGCTATCCTCTGTGAATGGCCTGCTGACACCTGGGCTACCAGGTTAGGAATGTTATTTTCTGGTACAGCTTTGAATATCTATGCAACTTTGTCGCAGGATATCATATGTAATTATTACCTACTGAAGAAGGCAATCCTTAAAGCATATCAAAAAACCACTAATTCTTACAGGAAAGATTTCAGGTATGTCACCTTACAGCCTGGCCAGAACTTTCAGCAGTTACAGGTAACACTCTTTCGTTTGTTCGACTTTTGGATAGAGAGTTCAGGAATTGATCACAGTTATGAATCTCTTAGAGACTTCATGGTTGAAGACCAGTTCCTGACAGCTCTTCCTCACCAGATACGAACATTCATCAGAGAACGTAACCTGATTAAAGCTGAGGAAGTTGCTGAGGCTGCTGACCTGTATGCTGAGGCTCACAATTCCTATAAAGACCTAAAGGGATCGAACCCTAAGGGCAAGGGTTCATCAGACCTTAAGAATTCAAAGCCTCTAGTGGAAAGTAAAATAACTTCTTTTATTCCTTTTTGTCATTTGTGTGGTGTTAAGGGACATAAACGTCCGGATTGTCCTGAGAAGGTCCAAAAAGTTGGAAGATGTTTTAAAGACTGTAATGACCAAGCACCCTTCTGTTCAGGAACAGTTAATGGACTTACTGTATCTACCATTTTATGAGACACTGGATGCACATGTATAGTCATTTCTGATAAGCTGTTCCCTAACCTTAAAGAAACTCATTCCTCTGCTATACTTTCAGACTACTTGGGCCGTACGGACACTTTTCCTACCATCCGTTGTTACATTAGGTCTAAATGGTTCACAGGTTGGTCTGAAGCCGTACTAGCTCCCATCACTTCTTGCTCCGTACTAGTAGGTAATGTAAAAGGTGCCATTCTTCCTTCTGAGGTTGACCTTTCATCACCAAAGGTGGACATAAGCTTTTCAGATCCTCTTACTGTAGAGTCAGAGAAGCCCCTCGAAAGTCCAGATGAGACAATGTCTCGGAATATTCATGTGGGATTAAAAACCAGTGATGCTACTCTCGAAAGCGAGGTAGTAGGATCACCGGTTCACTTGCTAGATGAAAGTGAAGATATCACCTCCGATAATATAAATGTCTTGACTAGGGCTCAGACCAAAACCCAGACTTCTCCTACTGTCCATCCTTTGATTTTCCCTGACTTTAAGCCTTTAGATATATCGAAGGACTCCTTTGTCAATTTACAACGTAATTGCCCTTCTCTTCAGAATTGCCATAATGCAGCTAAACAAAATCAAAGGAAAAACTTTTCATATAAATTTGAATATATAAAGGATATCTTGTATAAATCAGTATTCAAATTAAATTCAGACGAGATAGACTATTCCATCTTAGTTGTTCAAAGTCAATGCAGAGAGACTGTTCTTAAAATGGCTCATGACCTGCCAGTGGCCGGACATTTCTTGCATCGTAAAACCTTAAATAAAATTAGGGAAACCTATTTTTGGCCAAAAATGTCCTCAGATGTCACTGCTTATTGTAGATCGTGTAAAGTTTGCCAACTGTCATCCTCCCGAGGTAACAGGTGAGTACTTATGGTCAAAATGCCAGTCTTTACGGTACCCTTTGAAAGAGTAGCTATTGACATCGTTGGTCCTTTATCTCCACTTTCATCTGGGGGACATAGATATATATTAACATTAGTTGATTATGCTTCGAGTTTCCCTGAAGCCGTTCCCTTAAAGACCATAACTACTACAGAGGTGGCTGAAGCCCTTTTGTCCATCTTCTCCAGAGTGGGCATCCCTAGAGAAATTTTGTCTGACCGTGGGACACAATTCACATCTGACTTAATGCAACATCTATACCAACTTCTGGGAGTGAAGCCTCTCTTCACCACACCCTATCATCCCAGCTGTAATGGGAGGATTGATCGCCAGCATTCGATTCTTAAGTCCATTTTAAGGAAACTTTGCTCCCTTAAACCTAAGGAGTGGCATCGTTACCTACCCTGTGCTTTGTTTGCCATGAGGGAAGTTCCCAGTGACTCTTTGGGGTTTTCACCTTTTGAACTTCTCTATGGTAGACAGGCCAGAGGCCCATTGTCCATCCTTCATGACTTATGGGCTAATGAGGAAGTAAAGGCTGAGGTTCAGTCTTCTTATCAGTTTCTCCTTGACCTTAGATCCAAACTTGATGAGACCTCTGACATAGTTTCGAAAAACCTAAGCTTGTCAATGGACCAGTACAAAACCTATTTTGATTCCAAAAGTCAGAGGAGAAGTTTTAAAGTAGGGGATGAAGTTCTTGTACTTTTGCCTATCAAGTCAAATCAATTATTAGTAGCATGGAAAGGTCCATATAAAGTATTAAAAATTTGTGGGAAAGTTGACTACCTCATAGAAGTCAAGGGGAAACCTAAGCTTTATCATATCAACATCCTTAAGAAATATTACTGAAGAAATTCGATTAACTGCCTTAATAACTTTGACTAAGTTTTTCCACACGAACTTGATAAAACAACTGAAGAATGTAAGGTGTGCGTAATTGACACCTCTAACTTAGACTATGATGAAGAACTACATGATTTGGTGACTCTTGACCACTCGGGCGCAACCAACATTAATATTAATGAATCTTTGGATGACCATAAGAGACATGAACTACTTCAATGTGTGAGTAACTTTTCAGACGTCTTTACTGATATTCCAGGTGTTACCTCCACGGTAGTCCATAAGATTGACTTAGTGACGGACAATCCTATCAAACGAAAATTATACCCAGTTCCAGTTCACCTTAGGGATGCATTTGACCGAGAGGTAGACAAATTATTAAAACTAAAGATCATTGAACCTTCAGTATCTGCATATTGCTCACCAGTAGTCATGGTTAAGAAGGAGGATAATTCATATAGACTTGCTATTGACTTCAGAGGCCTTAATGCTATCACTCGGTGGGATGCTGAGCCTATGCCCTTAATAGATAGCTATCTACACAAATTTTATGACTCTTCCTTCTTTTCAGAGATTGATATTGCACAGGCATATCATCAAGTAATGTTAGATCCTTCTTCTAAGCAGTACACCGCTTTTCCTACACACCAAGGACTGATGCAGTGTAGAACTATGCCCTTCGGTTTGGTAACTGCCTGTGCTACCTACGTGAGACTGATGAGAAAGGTCTTGGGGTAATATGCCAAATGTTTCAGTTTATTTTGATAACATTTACGTAATGACATCCACGTGCGGCGAACATATCCAAACATTAACATCAGTTTTACGTAGGTTACGTTCACGTGGCCTCACTGCCAAGCCGAAGAAATGCTTCCTTGGGTATAACAAGATTAGATATCTTGGACTGATACTTTCTAATAACTCTCTGCAGCCTCTCCCCAGTAAGATCAAAGCTTTATTAGAATTTAAATTCCCCAAAACCAAGAAGCTCATGCGTATCTTTCTTGGTTCTGTAAATTTTTATGCACGGTTTATCCCGAACCTTACTGATCTTACAGGCATCTTATCCGACTTCCTTAAAAAGTCTGTGAAGGAACCTCTTGAACTTTCCGACGTAGCTCGGGAAAAGTTTAATGAGATTAAAAGTATCTTTTCGAAAGACCCTATACTTAAGATTCCAGATATTAATAAAACATTTTGTTTAAGAACTGATGCCTCCATTACTGGCTTAGGTGCGGTGTTACTACAATACCATGATGGTACTCCCTTCCCTGTATGCTTCCTAAGCCAGAAACTCCTTCCCACAGAAACGAGATACTCCACCATAGAAAAGGAATGTTTGGCCCTTGTGTGGGGTATCTCCAAACTTAAATTTTATTTGCTGGGAAAAGAATTCATTTTAGAAACGGACCACAAACCTTTGATATACCTAGAAACTTTTAAGGGAACCAACAGTCGCCTGTTGAGGTGGACATTGGCACTCCAGGCTTTTAAGTTCCATATTGTATATATCAATGGTTCATCCAATTCTCTGACTGGTTAAGTCGTGACAGTAGAAGATTTGTTGCCTTACGCGACTTCCACATGTTAGAACTTTTTCCTCGCCTATTCTTCTTATACTCCTTGACTATAAGTCTTGGTATGGGGGAGTGCGAGGAAAAAGTTCAATAGATAGGAGTAGCGAGGGAGTATACAGTAACAATAGTTTCATTGCCGGCTACTTGTTAAGGTAGGGTAAGTCCAGCTCCCGCTATCCCTTCCCCTCCCTTCTCTCCCCCCCCCAAAGGTGATGTGTGGGGCTCCGGTCAAACAGTAAATCACTCGACTCACAGCTCCCAACACTACTCTTGAAAGGACAGAGAGGGTCACCTGCTAATCAACGAGCAGAAATTGAAGGAGACGGACTAACGTTCTGAGGCGTCCCAATTTCTGATCCACTTACCTGTTTGTGTATGCAAGTATCAGGATATAACCCCTCCCCATTGCAGTGGAAAAAAAACCTGCTTTCCTGTCATCTGGACGGATTATTGACGGCTAGAAAATCTGTGAAGAACGAGCCGGTGGGTTGTCGCCAACACCTGCGACCCCCCCCCATCATCGGCAACGGCTACGATTTCAACAACACGCAGTGTCACCAACACCAGACACCCAAATTTTATATATATAAGCGTTGAATTCAGATATTAATATTTTTAATTTTTAATTTTCTTTAAGGTAGGATTAATATTTCATATTTAATTGTTTTATATTTTCTAAATAATAAAGTGTTTATGTTTGTCAGTTTTTGTTCTTTTTCTATTCACTAATTTTCCTGAGGAGGAGCCAGACTTGGTAATACTGTCTGAAGTTGTTACAGGGCTGAGTAAGCCTACACAATTAATAAACCAGAACAGTGAGATAACTTTATCAGCTGCTTGGATCAATGGTACAAGAATTACGGTCCCACTGGCACAGAAAAAATCAATGATTTAGTTGCCACAGCTGAGAACTTGCTCACAGATCGAGAGAATGGAGAGACGACATAAATCTTCCATAAATGAAAAATACCGCCATAAATACTGTAATGATAAACAACTACTTGCTCATATATATATATATATATATATATATATATATATATATATATATATATATATATATATATATATATATAATATATATATGTAGATGATCGCAACACAAGAAACTCAGAGCTATGTATAATACTGACGTGTCGGGTGTACAGACATTGACAAAGTACTCACGTCGTGAAGGTTAGCAAGTCTGCGGTACTGACTGGCTGGAATATTCCGTCTGTGGTACTGACTGGCTGGAATATTCCGTCTGTGGTACTGACTGGCTGGAATATTCCGTCTGTGGTACTGACTGGCCGGAATCTTCCGTCTGTGGTACTGACTGACTGGCTGGAATCTTACGTCTGTGGTACTGACTGACTGGCTGGAATCTTACGTCTGTGGTACTGACTGGCTGGAATCTCAACAGTTGCAAGTTCTCTCTCAGATGAAGGACGGAGCCTCCGCCTCTGGTAATCCCAGGACAGTACATAAAGGCACTAAGATTAATCCCATTTTTTAATGCCATCGATGACCTGGGAAAGGAGATTGTCAATGATATAGAGACAGAGAGTGACAGTGACAGAGACAGGGATAGTGAGTGTGTGTGACAGAGTGAGAGAGGCCGACCGACGGACGTGACTGCATCACGGACACCATCGTAACAAGACTGCGAGTTCAACACTCAGTCCCACGTACACACATGACAACAAGGTTATGACCATTACGAAAAGTTTTTTTCTTCTTCTTCTTCCAAATATATAAGCACTCATTCACATTATCAAACTCTAAAACAGAATAATCCCAAAATAAAATACAACATAAATTGGAAAAAGGGGCCTAAACCTGGGAACAGCAAAAACACTAATCACTACGATGACGATATTCCATCTTCCAATAATAATATAAAACTAAATTCTACACGAAGATGTCAACATTGGTATAACTGTCATCCCACTGCGTGGAGTCTCATACTTTTATTTAACACATACAAAATATAGGTTCAGCAAATAGCGCACAGGAAGTACCATTGTACGGAGTAAAAAAAAATCTTGAGAACTTCCACTGTTGCTTGACGCATGCATGAGTAACGAGGCGCTGCTCAGGCGTTCAGAATGATTCCTTGGATCCCAAGATGGGCTTCAGGCTGGAGATCCAAGGTCAAATCATTAAAACTGGTAGAACTTGGGAAAATTTAAGAGAATGTTTGGGGGGAGTTGGTATATGAATGGTGATGGTGCCTGTGAGTAACTCGCTTGTGGGTGAGTAAGTTCTGTCTGGTAGGTATGAGTGAGTATATTGGTGAGTGGCTATGTACTCGTCTATATGCATTTTCATCGTTCGATTCTAAACTCCTGGGAAAGCCAGTATATTATTTGTATTCCCTTGCAGTAGAGTAAATCTCATCATGCCATTTTTCAAAGCTTTGTATGGAGTCTGCCTCCACGACTTCCAATAAATGTTTTCTTATTGACTGCTTTGAGGCAAAGGAAATATTTCCTGAATCTTCATTTCTCTTTGCTTCTGTAGCTTAAATATGTTCCCCAGTGCTTCAGTTTCCTGCCTCGAGTACTCTTCCCATGTAAGTCATATTCATGTCTGCATTGACCATTCTTGCCTCTTTAATTCATCACGTTAAATTCTTGTAGTTCTTTATATTTCATTTCCGTTATTTTCTGTTCTAGTCTTGTTGCGACACCGCTGCACAGTCTAGTTTCTTGGCGTGTTTCACCAAGTGAAGACTTTATTATGGCACTTTATAATCCATAATGGTCTTGTTCCTTATCCTTGCTTGTCAGACACTCTCCCTCTGCCCTCTTAATCGCTCTGAGTATACTTTATATTATTGTGTGTCTCCTGATTCTTCTTTCCTCTAGGGCCATGGAATCATTTGTTTATATTTCCTTTCCTTGTAGGTCATCCCTCTCAGATACAATTCTCTGTATTTTTGCTAGCTTCTTTATATGATTTATCAAGTGCGTGCTCTAGCCAAGAGCCACGCCTGGTATGTGTCACGTATAGAGTCGCGAACGATTCTTTAAGATTCCTGAAAGCCAAGGTCACAAATGTTTATGCTACTAATTTGTTTTAATTCACCTCTGGCGATATGCTCAGGTTAGTATTCCGTTAGCGACTTTCTTTCACTTTTCTAATATTTATAACTCTACTCTTCCTGAGAATGAATTCCAACACACTTGTTTGACCATTCTTTAGTCTGTCCAGGGCCTCTTCCTCTCTTACCATGTCTTCTGAAAATTTAATTTGACTCTTTAGTTTTACATCTAACGCAGATTTATAAATGTGTGAAGGTTAATGTAGAGTATATGAAGAACGATACTGGTTCCAGTACTGCTCCGTGTGACCTCACTCGTCACATCCTGATGCCTCATCCCTGACCGTAACTCTTAGGTGTTTCCTGACGCGGGTCTTAGTCAGATGATGACCCGCCGTTGGAGCTTTTGGTCACCTGACCGAGGCCTTCCGCTGGCTTACCGGTCCACCCCCTTAAAAGTTATGGTCAGTTAAAACCGTTTATTTATCACTGTCTCCTATTCCTTAGTCACTGTGTGAACCACAGCATTACCATTATCCCTGGCTCTGCTATTCTAAATTGTGGATCAATTCCATGTGTAGAAAAAAAATGACTTTCAATCTAGCAATACGCAGTTGACCCGTAGGATAGGACTTTGATCTCTAAACCCATGCTGGTTATCTATTGTGAATTCATTATTCATGTGCTCAACCGTGAATAGTCCAGATTTCATACATATTTCGCATTTTCGCCCAATAATTAATGTTTTGATAGGTGTTTCATAATGGTTTACACTGTAAGTCAACTCGGACCTCGATAATACCTTCCTTGTTGAGACTGATCATAACATTACTACGGATAACAATATTTGTGTTCATATGAAGAAGAATGTGATGGTAACTGTTGTAACTGGAACTGTATCGGAATGATAGCAAATGGGGGAGAGGGATACAAAGGATTGTGTTAAGTTGGAAGGAGAAAGAAACTGGAGAGGGTGAATAAAAGGGAAGGAGGGAGGAAAGGCGAGGGGTGATAGAAGAGCGAAGGGTAAGGGGATAGTTAAAGTGGAAAAGTAAGAAAGGGAAAGAAAACGAGTGAGGGGAAACTCATAAAAGTGCTAAGAAAATGTGGGGGAGGGAGAAAGACTGAGTGATTGTAATTGTTGAAGCTTCCACCATCCTCGTTAGTCTCGTGATCATAAAGGTATGATCATCAGAGCACCTGTATCTAGAACACCTTTGGTGCTCTAAACGCTATGTCGGCGATATTGGCCACCCACCTGACATCACCACCCACCTGACATCACCACCCACCTGACATCACCACCCACCTGGCATCACCACCCACCTGACATCACCACCCACCTGACATCACCACCCACCTGGCATCACCACCCACCTGGCATCACCACCCACCTGACATCATTAGCTAAGGGGCACCATACCACCCACAGACCAGTGGCGCCGACGTGTGTAATATATAAGATAATGGGGGAGATTATTAGTAGAGAAGTGGGGCACCTGGAAGGGACAGTAACCAGCAGTCTTAGGGATGGTAAATCCTGTCTCACAAATCTGCTGGAGTTCTATGACAAGGTAGCGAAAGTTAGACAGGAGAAGGACTACATATATTTGGGCTGTAAGAAGGCGGTCGATACAGTACGGTCCTGCACAAGAGGCTAGGAGAAAAACTAGAGAAATGTGCAGGAATAACAGGGAAAACATTATAGTGGATGAGTTAATAGCTTTCAGGAAAGAAACAACGAGTTAGTCAGAGGGTAAGGTGTCTGAATAGACGAAAGTGTCAAGTGGGAGTCCCCAAGCGTCAGTGCATAAACCAGTACCTCTTCTTATGTGCGTAAGCGATATGGCAGTAGAAATAGGGGTATCCCGATTCGCAGATGACATGACACTAACAAGATTGCACGCAGTAACAGACCAGGAAACACTACAAATGGATCCGTTCAAACCGCAGGACTGGTTTAACATACGGCTGCTAGAGTTTAACCCAACCAAATAAGATGTTATAAAGTTAGGGAAAGGCAAAGATGACCAGAAACAGAGTACAGACTGAGGAAACAGGCTGCGAACCTCCTTTAAATAGGAAGGATCTAAGGGTGAGCATAGTTCTTAGCATATCGCCTGAGGCACACAACCGAACAGCCGCTGCAGCAAAGGCGAGACTGGAAAATTTCAGGATAGCTTTCAGGAACTTCAGTTTTGAGTTATTTGAGATACACAATACAAAATTGTAATGCCCATCTTCGAGTATGCAGGACCAGTATGTAACCAACATCTGATGAAAAGTTACGAAAGAAGAAAAAGTGCAAAGGTTTGCTACGAGACTAGTTCCAGAGCTAGGGAAAATGAGTTATAAGGAAAGGCAAAAAAAGAGCCAAACTCGATGACATTAGAGGACAGAGGTGTTTGGATAAATGACAATGAATTGACAGTGCAGACAGCGAGTCTGAGAGATAGGAAACTGGTACACATGTGGGTACAGTCACCACCACCAACCCATCACCTCCCTAGCTCTACCAACCACCCATTACCTCCCACTAGCACTACCGTCCACCACTTCTCACCTAGCACCTTCCACCTAGCCCTACTATCCACCTCTCACCTGGAACTACCACATACTGCCACCATTAACCAACTGCCACCACCACCCACCTGTCACCACAACCTGCCTGTAATTATCACCCACAAGGTTCCACCCTCCACTTGGCCCCTCCACCCTCCTGGGGTGCGGGTGTGGTCTTGGTTTACAAGGGTGGATAAACTCACGCTTTCCAGCACTATCCAGCA
Source organism: Cherax quadricarinatus (assembly GCF_038502225.1). Taxonomy (NCBI): domain Eukaryota; kingdom Metazoa; phylum Arthropoda; class Malacostraca; order Decapoda; family Parastacidae; genus Cherax; species Cherax quadricarinatus. Next base: position 8,377,230 of record NC_091347.1, on the reverse strand, counting down.
GTCCCAAGTTTCTCTCTCTCTCTCTCTCTCTCTCTCTCTCTCTCTCTCTCTCTCTCTCTCTCTCTCTCTCTCTCTCTCTCTCTCCCCAACACTCCAGTCCTCTTCCCACACTTTCTTCTGTACTCTTAAATACACTCCTACTCTTTCCACTATCTTCACATATTTTCTAAGGCTTTCCAACTCTCGAGCTTTCTCCCAAATGCTTTTCACTCACACTTTCTCCCACACCTTCCCAAACTCCAACTCTCTAGCACTTTCAACCATATACACACTCCAACACTCTCCAAGGCTCAGCAACTTGTATATTGCGGACGTCAGGATCATCTTGAGCTCAGCCGCTAACTTATTGCTCTGAGAATATTACACAACTCTCCTTTTCCTCCCCCTCCTCCTATTCCTCCTGGTTTCCCCTCTTCCTTCTCCTTTTTTTTTCCTTCTGATCCTCCTCCTTTCTCTTAAATTAACCTCTGGAAGATGAGTGTCAATGTTGTGTACAAATAATTGCATTCTGGAGGAGTACAAAATTATTCACGAAATCGTTATGATACGATTACCAGGTCAGTGCGTAAGCCATTGGCTTGGAGTTACAAGACTCGCCTTTAGTTCTAACCCCACCCTACCACGGGCCGAGAACAAAATATTCGGCAACAAACCAATCGGAGGAAAAGAACCTTGGAGACGTAGACTTTCCAGAAAAAGTTCCAGTAACCATCCAGCGAGCGGTAAAGCCAGCTGAGTACCAAGTTTCATTGCTTGAAATTTTGAGTACATAATTCCAGAAATAATACCAACTATTAATACACTTGTGTAGACAACATCTTGAAATTTCTGTCTAGTTTTGGTCACCAAATTATTTAAAAGACGAGGATAGATTGGAGAGGGTAGAGAAGTGGCCAACTGAGCTCGTATTGTAGTTAAGAAACTATCCCACTGACACAGTTAACACGATAAACGACTTTTTCTCAACCATAGGATCTAATCTCGCCAATAAAATCCCACATACCAATGCCCATGCCGGGGACTACCTAGATGGGAATTTCCCAAATTCCTTCTATCTTGCACCAACTGAGCCCACGGAAGTCACCGAGATTATAAAGTCACTTAAAAATAACTCAGGGAATCTGTCTCATGTCCCACCATTACTGTACAAGCGAGCGGCCCATGTCCTTTCGCATGCTATTTCATTACTTTTTAACAAGTCACTAGCACCTTCCCGAAACTACTCAAGATGGCAAGGGTTACACCAATACACAAAGGTGGTGACCCTACAGACTTAAACAACTATAGGCCAATATCAAACTTACCATTGCTATCCAAAATCTTTGAGAAACTCGTGCACAGGAGACTATATTCATTTATAACGGCACAAAACATACTCAACCCCTGCCAATTTGGATTCAGGAAAAATAAAAACACTAATGATGCAATCATAAAAATGCTAGATCTGCTTTACACAGCATTGGAAAATAAGGAATATCCACTAGGAATTTTTATTGACCTAAGAAAAGCTTTTGACACAGTAGACCACGACATCCTACTCCACAAACTTGACCATTACGGTATAAGAGGCCATGCGCTTGCTTATTTCAAATCTTACCTTACTAATAGTTATCAGTATGTCACCATTAAAGACACAACATCAACAACACGGCCACTTGATACTGGAGTTCTGCAGGGAAGTGTCCTTGGTCCCCTGCTCTTCCTCATATACACCAATGATCTTCCAAACGTATCCCAACACCTGAAACCCATTCTCTTTGCTGACGACACGACTTATGTCATCTCTCACCCTAATCTTGCCACCCTCAACACCATTGTTAACGAGGAGCTGATCAAAATATCGACTTGGATGACAGCCAATAAACTTACGCTTAACACTGACAAAACCTACTATATTATATTTGGTAGCAGAGCAGGAGATGCACAAATTAACATTAAGATCGACAACACTCTAATTACCAGACATAATGAGGGCAAATTCCTAGGCCTATACCTTGACAACAACCTGAATTTCAGCACCCATATCCAACACACAACCAAAAAATTATCCAAAACGGTTGGGATCCTCTCCAAGATACGATACTACGTGCCGCAAAATGCCCTTCTCACACTTATTTATCCATACCTCGCCTATGCTATTTGTGCTTGGGGATCAACTGCAGCAACACACCTAAAGCCAATAATAACCCAACAAAAAGCTGCAGTAAGAATAATCACTAAATCCCATCCCTGGCAACACCCCCCCCCCCACTCTTCATAGATCTAAACTTACTCCCTGTTCAGTACATCCACACTTACTACTGTGCAATCTACATCTACAGGACCTTAAACTCCAATATCAACCTTGACCTAAAACGCTTTCTTGATAGTTGTGACAGAACCCACAGGCATAACACCAGACACAAACATCTCTACGACATTCCCCGTGTCCGACTAAACCTTTACAAAAATTCAATGTATGTCAAAGGCCCTAAAATCTGGAACACCCTACCTGAGAACTCTAGAACTGCAGACACATTCATCACCTTCAAAACTACCATTAGAAAACATCTCCCTGATACACCCCATCAACTAACTACACGAATACCACCTGGTGGTTCACACTTACACTCACCCATTTGACCATAAACAGATATATTAATCTCAATCTTAAAATAATGAATCCTGCGATACTCCAATACTGAAACTATGTACGGTGCCAAAACAAAAGCATTCACATTGCTAAACTCACAAACTAGTATTTAGTCACTTAGCCATAATACCAACTTACCTCATAATTTGTAATATTTTAAAATTAAGAATTAAACTAAGTCTGCCCGAAATGCCTAGCCATGCTAGGTGTTCTAGTGGTACACTCTGTAATCATTATTTAACTATATGTAAACCACACAATAACCAAATTCTGTAAACTCAGCATTGTAATCCTTATAGAGAATAAACTTTGAATTTGAATCTAAAGAAAATACTGAACATTTCACTCTCAGAAAACGGTGACTACGGGATCTCGTCTAAACCTTCAATATATTGAACGACTTTGATAAAAACACGAAAAAACATTTATAGTTTAATTATTCTTTATCAATGTTAAGGTAGAAATATTTCTTTGCGTCTGTATAAAGCGAATTAATAACAAGAAATATTTGAATAACAACGTGTGTGTAGTTTTTGTTTTTGCAAACAAAATTGTAGGTGAAGCTGTCTGCGCAGATAGTCATTTTAGAATGAGCTGGACAAACACTATGCAAGCGTAGAATTCCACTAGATACTGTGCAGGGGACAACTGCAACTACATCAAGACGAGCAATTAACAATGAGCCTTCCAGGGTATAACAACAATAGTCTTAAAAGAGGAAGTAACAATAATGGTTGTGGGAGCCATAACGGCAGTAATGAAGTGAAACCACTAGTACACACACACTCACACTCTCACTCACCCTCACTCACTCACCCTCACTCACTCACCCTACCTACCTCTGTGGGTGGTAATTGAGTAACTTCAGTATTTGTGGAAGGAACATTTATACAGTGTGGAAGCAGTGTGTAACCTATGTCTTCCATCCATTTGTACCCTATAAATTCAATGCCATATTTTTCGACAGAGCTTTTACCGTATTTCATGACGGCGATAGCTGGAGGGTGGGGAGAGAGCCTGTTCCTTGCCTTAAACCTCTTGCTTCTTACCTCTCCCACAGTGCTCCTCTTTCTTGTCCTTAGACTTAATCTAATAATACTACTTTATTACTACTACTACTAGTATTGCCTCGTTTCACTCCCGTTTCTACCACTACCCCTATTTACTACTAGCACTGCTACTGTGAAAATTTGTGTGGACTGCCTCCAAGTGAGTCGCCTACCCTGGCAAACTCTGTTGACACCGAGCTCTGAGGTGGGTACCTCAGCCTCACAAGTGGCTTATAGGACAGATTTTCACAAATGATTGATGTTGCAAGAAAACTCGCCTGCATGCACGTATAAAGGACTAACTTACTTGGTGTTGCAGCATATATCCTGATCTGCAACTTCCCTAAGCTTAGCCTTAGCCCCTTTGGACTTCCCCTCAGAAACCACGTGCAACCGGGAGCCTTAATTCCTGCAATATTCAATCGTTATTAGTGACCTGCCTGCACCTCAGAAATTCCTATATCCAAGAGGGTATGTATCCCCTAGTATAACTATGCAGACATGGACACTAGCTTCCAGACTGCCTTGAGACACTGGTACTTACTGGGCATGCTCTGCCTGTTGCACACCGGGCCCACAGATCAAACTCACTCACAATCTCCCCAGACACTGGCCAGAAATCTACGAGATAAAGTGGAGGTCTTGTCTTACTGTATGGGCCTGACGGAGGTCATCTACGGTACATCGAGGTCCCTCTACCAGATTTCCCCAGGTCTCAAATGTGAAGACACGTGGGGGGCGCCGTCTGCTAATCACGGCACGTCTTGTCCAGTTGGTGTCTGTCTTAAGAAGAACAAGCTGGTCTCTCTTCCAGACCCTCGTCTCTTCGTTCAAACTAGGGCTGCCAGTTCTCCCTAGCTAACTTATCCTAGTGTTTGCCTACATTATCGGCCTATTACTACCTATGTTAAGGTCTTAGGTCTACATTATTATTATCTACAGTTGCCTTAGTAAACCTAATATTAATATACTAACAGTAAAACCACCTACTCCTTCCCTGAAGGGTAAATCTATAAATTAAATAAGCTTACCAACAATCCCCGCCAACTCGAGAGAATGCTTTTATGTTTGGGTGGGGTATAAGGGCCACCCAGCTCAGCCATTCCATTACGGCCATGCTGGATCTGTCCTGTGGAACTTTAGGTATCAAATAAATTTCCACAGCTACCAACATTACGTCTACCACCACTTCTACTACCAGCATTACCTCTACGACTACTACTTCTCTACTTCCTTCTTCCTCTTAGACCGAGCCCCGGGGGCGTTGACCCCCGATACTCTCCAGGCAAACCGTCCCTGTCCCTCTCATATATATATATATATATATATATATATATATATATATATATATATATATATATATATATATAAATTTTTAAGAGAGGGACAGGTTTCCCTCATCTTCGTGTGTTAGTGTGACTTGTAAATGGTCCAAGTCGGACCGAAACGTCGTCCTGGGATTCTCTCTCCTGTCCTGGTTGTTTGTGAGAGATAATAGATGATAATTTTTCTAGGTAGAACTGTTAATTTTTAGTAAACAGCCTCGGCCTGAACTTGAAAGTTTTTTTGCATTTTCTCTTTAACCTCCTCTACTTCTTCCTCTTGATCTTCCTCCTCATTTTCTTGCTTTTTTCCCCCTCTCGCCTATTTTTACACCCCATCTATTCTTCCTCTTCCCTCCTCCTGCTCTTGCTTCTCTTCCCTTCACCTTACACCCTACTTACTCTTCCTCCTCTTCCGTTCCTCATCTGAACTCTCCCAAGAACACTTTTCCTGGTCATTGACCTGGAAGATGTATTATAAACTTGAAAAAGCCAAATTTTGTGGTTCTGACAAAATTGTAGTTAAGCATAAATAAGGCAGGAGGAAACACTTGAGTGTAGAGAACTGAAGAAACCTTTGAAGAACTGTGATAACAGCAGTTATCATAGAAAATAACACCACTCCAGGAAGGTGACTTCATGCCAGTGAAGGAATTTCATCCGTGGGACTTGACTTGCTCTCTCCTTCCTTGGATCGAACCGACTGCCTCCTCTTCCCAGAGGCTGCACATGCAAAAATTAATAATTTTTTATGAAAAGAACCTTAAAAAACTTATCTAACCTTATTATAATAGCCGGAGTTTAATTTAGCCTAATCCAACTAAATATATTTTAGATAAGTTTATTAATAAACACAATGAAATATATTTTTATCGTTAGGCTTAGAAAAATTTTTGCGAAATTATTGCATACACAAATTTTCGTTTGCCTTATTCGGCAAGAAAATAAGAGCACTTCAACTGACAGAACAGGAAGAGCAAATGAAAGATTTAGGGAGTATCTACTATGTATCCTGAACCGCGCCACCCCAGTCCGTCAGTTTACCCCTGGCCCTAGCCTGGGTGACTAGTCACTCCGATGATGAAGCAGTACCCCAGTTCCTACCAGCAGTGTAACAGAATAAGGGGGGGGGGAGCCTTCTGGTCTGTTGTCATGATCTCATACCTAATGGACAACAAGCCTTTGTTCCCACTGTGAAATTATGTAGGATATGGAACAGCATTCTGTTGATGTATCTAATTTTGTTAAAAAAAATGAAAAAAAACTAGGCCCTTATTCATACCAGTAGTGTGAGCGAGAGAACATTATCTGATGTTAAGTTTAGACTAGGGGGGTCTTTTATATTGTCCTTACCATGCCTAGACTAGGGAGGTCTTTTATATTGTCCTTACCATGCCTAGACTAGGGGGGGTCTTTTATATTGTCCTTACCATGCCTAGACTAGGGAGGTCTTTTATATTGTCCTTACCATGCCTAGACTAGGGAGGTCTTTTATATTGTCCTTACCATGCCTAGACTAGGGAGGTCTTTTATATTGTCCTTACCATGCCTAGACTAGGGAGGTCTTTTATATTGTCCTTACCATGCCTAGACTAGGGGGGGTCTTTTATATTGTCCTTACCATACCTAGATTAGGGGGGTCTTTTATATTGTCCTTACCATGCCTAGACTAGGGGGGGTCTTTTATATTGTCCTTACCATGCCTAGACTAGGGGGGTCTTTTATATTGTTCTTACCATGCCTAGACTAGGGGGGGGGTCTTTTATATTGTCCTTACCATGCCTAGACTAGGGGGGTCTTTTATATTGTCCTTACCATGCCTAGACTAGGGAGGTCTTTTATATTGTCCTTACCATGCCTAGACTAGGGGGATCTTTTATATTGTCCTTTCCATGCCTAGACTAGGGGGGTCTTTTATATTGTCCTTACCATGCCTAGACTAGGGGGGGGTCTTTTATATTGTCCTTACCATGCCTAGACTAGGGGGGGTCTTTTATATTGTCCTTTCCATGCCTAGACTAGGGGGGTCTTTTATATTGTCCTTACCATGCCTAGACTAGGGGGGGGTGTTTTATATTGTCCTTACCATGCCTAGACTAGGGGACTTTTATATTGTCCTTACCATGCCTAGACTAGGGGGGATCTTTTATATTGTCCTTACCATGCCTAGACTAGGGGGGTCTTTTATATTGTCCTTACCATGCCTAGACTAGAGGGGTCTTTTATATTGTCCTTACCATACCTAGACTAGGGGGGTCTTTTATGTTGTCCTTACCATACCTAGACTAGGGGGGTCTTTTATGTTGTCCTTACCATACCTAGACTAGGGGGGTCTTTCATATTGTCCTTACCATACCTAGACTAGGGGGGTCTTTAATATTGTCCTTACCATGCTTAGACTAGGGGGTCTTTTATATTGTCCTTACCATGCTTAGACCAAGGAGGGGGGTGTCCTCTATATTACCCTGACCTCACGTTTAGTCTACGCAGCAACGGTTAACTACGAATCAAGAACGACGTACAACCTTGATGAATAAAAATATGATAAATTATAAAATGCAGTCGATTCCTAGTTGAAATGTCCGCCGTTAAATATACTATCCAATATTTCACTTTGTTTTTCGCTTGCTGGTTAATTATAAACTTCAGTGTTGCCTAATTGAACAGAAATGCTGGTGACTAGAAGCATGTTTTCTCATCAGATAACATCGAAATGTTGTGACGTCTGATACTTGTATTCTCCCTTCACCACGATCCTTACCCGTGGTCTCTCAGCTGCTATGATGTCTCTCCCACGCACCCTGCCCACGATCTTTCTCCCAGTAATATGTGTATCCCACGCACCCACGATCTTTCTCCCAGTAATATAATGTATATCCCACGCACCCTACCCACGATCTTTCTCCCAGTAATATGTATCCCACGCACTCACGATCTTTCTCCCAGTAATATAATGTATATCCCACGCACCCTACCCACGATCTTTCTCCCAGTAACCTAATATCTCTCCCCATGCACTCCACCCACGGTCTCCCAGTAACCTAATGATTTCTCTCCCAGGCACCTACGAGTATGCTGCTGCTTTTCTGTAACCAAGGTAACCAACCACGTTTGCCATGACACACGTTAATGTATATTCTGTTTTTACAACTTCATGAATAGAATATGAAATATATTTTTGGAAGCTGTTACCTGATCAGCAGGAAGCTATTTTGTGTTATATTTTTGTTGGTGTGGTTGAAGTGGTGTGGTTGTTTTTCTTGGTGGTGATGGTGGTGGTAATGGTGGTGGTGGTGGTGGTGGTGTTTTTGATGGTGGTGGTGTTGTTGGTGATGGTAGTGGTGATATGGTGGTGGTCTTGTTGGTGATAGTTGTGGTGGAGGAGGTGCTGGTGGTTGTGTTGTTGATGGTTGGGTTGGTGGTATTACTGTTGTTAGTGGTGTATTGGTAGTGTTAGTGTTATATTGGTGCTGCTGCTGTGGTAATGGTGGTGCTGGTGTGGTAATAGTGGTGCTCTTGCCGTGGTAGTGGTGCTGGTGTGGTAATAGTGGTGCTGATGTGGTGAAGACCTTTTAAATGTACAACTTATCCGACAATAAAAATTCCAGTGTTGGTCGACATTGTTAACAAGTCCTCACTGTATTGCCTTTCTAAAAAAGTAGTGTTGTTATTATTATATTATTCTTTTTGAAATTATAATTCATTTACTAATAAAAATTATTGTTGTTAATGTCATTAACATTGGAGGAATTCTTACCAATTTTATTTTAAATATTCATTAGTTAATTATCATGTTTACTTTTAGCACAGACGCGAACTGTGAAGTTTTCTGCAACTTTCATTTATTTCGTAATTTTGAATAATTTAATAAGCTCTACCTGAATGCTGAGAATTAACTGTATCTCTGTTTAATAATTTGATAATTGTAATACTCCCTTTAAATATTTGTATTAGTTATTAGTGTAAGTACTAGCTGGAACAATACATAAATGTTCCACACTTGAGAGATTAAAACTTACTACGACGTTTCGGTCCGACTTGCACCACTAACTAGTTAGGGGTTCAAGTCGGATCGAAATGTCGTCATAATTATCCTAAGTGCGGGTTAATTGTGCATTGTTCCAGGCACGGTATTGTGCCTTTATATTCTTCATGTACAACAATACAAACGGGGGACATACAGTCTATGCAGTACTTGGGTCCAATTTTAAAAGTTTCGTCAACTGGGGGATTTTATCATTCTTATTATAGAAACGAATAGAGGTCGAGTGAATTGAGGATGAGGTCCGATAAGGTCAGGTGCCGGTGCGCGAGTCGTCTGTTCGTGTAGTGTGTGGTGGGAGTGTGTTCAAAATGAACACCCTTGGCCACAGTGTCGGACACTGCAGTTAGGACTACCTTGAGACAATGTGCCAGTTATTCCCCCTCTTAAACCAATCTGGTTTTCCCCTCAGAGTGCTTCTTGTTTGATAATTTGGCAGATAAGAGTTATTCAAGTTCTCTGTTGCATGCTTGCACTCGATTGGTTACCTAAAAACCGATAATTCGAGTGACCCTTTCAGGCCGATTGTATCAGGAACAGACATCATTCTGTTAGTTATATTAAATATATTACTCACGAAATCGTAATGACACGATTGCAGACAAACCATACCATAGTGTAGAAATATACCTAGTTGGATGAATCTTACTGAAGCTAGCTAACCCAGTGGCTAACTCGTTGGTCTGGAGTTTTCAGAGAAACTGATCGCGGGTTCTGACCCCACCCGTGGTATGGTCTAACTATATTACTTTGCAGAATATACCAAGAAGTCAACCCTCGTATCATTCCTGGCAACTAGCCTCAGTCTGGCTTGTAACAGATTTGTGTAAGAAACCATCATTCGCCTCATTTAAAAAGCATGACTTACTACGTCGGGTTGTAAAGTATAACACAGACAGAGAGGTTACAGCAAGAACAGAAACTAACGATAAAAGTCATGATATTTAATGTTTGTAATACTGCAATAACAGTAAACTCATCAATGCATAAATTTTTATTGTACTTAATCATATCTTGTCTGTACATAGTACTGTATAAAGGTAGTTTTCAGTACAAGCATAGGTGAATTAATAGGAGAGTATATTATGAGTAGACACAAAACAGAATAAAGGGTAAGATGTGGTGCAGACAGCTGGAGGTAAGGTATTACTAGCAAGCTTGACAAATTACCCAGTATTCACCAGAAGACAGGTGAGCAAGTGTAACAAGCGCCAGAGCAGAGACAGCCAATAACATTTGCCATTGTGGAAAGAGCGGAACAAGAAGAAACATCCTATCTACCTATCAGTTATAAAAAAAAAATAATGAAATAATATCTTTGTTTTAATTGTTACTAGGGAAAAATAACTGTAGCATTTTAATATTAAATATTGATGATGTGGTTCACTTCACCAGTATGCTCAAACCTTCTGGTTCTGAGTCAAGATTTCGTGGAACTTTGTTTTAGGAAAAATACAGGCGATGTTTTAGGATGGCTTTGGGCTTACCTATCAGTATCAAATTAGCTAACATATGTATGGGACATTTATAAACAAAATGCATCAATCCTCTCGTCCACAGCATCATAACATGATCACATTATGTGCACGACATTTCCGTGGTTTATCGTAGAACATTTGACATCAACACAGCACTATCTAAAATCAGTGTGGAACCACCCATTAAATTTCTGCTAGAGAAGGATTGCAAACCCCTATTCTTGGATTTCTAACCTGGCACAGGCTGGGATAAGCTAACCTTCAAAATGCACAGAAAAACTAAAAAACGAAGACAAGCTGATGCATTTCTATTTGCTTCATAACACAAACTGAGAGAGACGTAATCGGATTTATTCCTCAGAGTTAATGTGATTTATAGCTTATAGTTTCTTGAAGAGGAAGGTAAGCACATTTTCCAAGTGTTTACTTCTTCAGTTTCCTCAACACTTCTTCTTCGACTGAGTTAATAGAATCTTGCACACGAGTTAATAGAATTATGAAAGCTTATTGCTTGGGTAGAATTGAAAATTGGATTGGGTCAATATTCTGTTAGTGAAGGACCTGTCTAGTATGGGCCAACAGACTTGTTGCAGTGTTTCTCCTTAATTATGTTCTTATGACTGCAGGAGACACGTCCACCGCATCACCAAATCGGCAGCCAGAGAACGTATATCGTACTTCCAGTTGGCCACTCACGTCACTAAGGCTCTGACGAATCAAAAAATGTGAAGCCACCAGCACATTGTTTAGTAGAGAAGAGACCAGCCATAACGACGGAAACCAGAACACGTGTGTGACATCCCTTGTGGGAGATGCGATATGGAGAAAGATAGATGGGCGTGGGGAGGAAGAGGTGAGAGGAGGTAAAAGAAGTGAAAGTCAAAGAATGAAGAGGATGTTGAAAGAAAAAAAATGAAGAATTAGAGACTGAAGGGAGAGTGAAAATGTGGGTATCAGGTGTGATGAACGGGCGAGACAAAGTCTGTGTGCATCAGCGAAAATTTGAACATCAGTTGTGTAACACACAGTAATGTACAAGAGAACTTCGTGTTATGATAAGAAGCCAGACTGATTTTAAAGAAAAAGTATGTGTGCATGTGACATTGTCTTGAGGCAGCCCACCGAACGCTACATGACCAGGTGGCTCACGCACTAGCACTTGACCTTACCATGCCTGACTTGAGCTGATTCACTTCGCTTCTGAGATACGTTCTTTTTTTCCGTGTTCTGTAATAGGACTGTAATACATACCCCAGTGGGAAAAAGACTCGCCTCATAAAACGTCCTAATCTTGCATGTTTCATTATATTCACAAGTATACGTTCACTATGTTTGCAAATGTCTCCCTTATTATTACAAGTTATTGTCTTTCTATTATCAAGCTGTTATTACTAATGATTCAGCTGCAAAGAGGTGAACCTTGGAAATGTTGTTAATTCAGTGTTAATTAGCAGTCATTATCTTAAAAGGTTCCTAAAATGTCCCAGATAGAAGATTCGATAAATACCAACCTGGCACCACTGACTTTTTTTTTCAGATTTCGCAAAGTTTCTCCATTTTTTTCGCTTCTGATACGTTTTTTGTTGACGATGGGGCGGAGAGTTAAAATCAGGGATGCAGGCGCACATCTGCTAATTTAATTACATAGTGAAATCACGATAAACATATTTGAGTGTTTCATCTGAATGGCTTCAGTACTTAATGGCTGGTAGATGTTGCGGCCTGACAAGTACTGATTAAGTTTGTGTGGACTAGTTTGTCAATGCACTGACTTTATTTTCTGTAACTTTCAATCGCTGGAGTGTGATAGCCTTCCATGTTTGTCTTGTTCTGTCCCAGAAAACAAGATTGACGCTGTTACGAGGCTCCGTAAGTCCCTATATTTATTGTATTAAATCGTGATATATATACCATTAAATAATGTCTTGTCTTATCGGAATTAAAATACTTGTTATGCATTCCATAAGAAGGAAGGCAGTCTTCAGGGTGCAAATTTGAAATCTGAATGAAATTATTATAAAAATGGAATCTTTGGGAAATCCCTTCTCTGATACTCTTCAAAATTTGCATTACTTGGCTTTCACTTTGGGCTGTGAAACTTCTTTTAGTGCAGAAGAAAGGAATTTATAGACGTATCAAAAGAGGTGAGGGTCATCATATGAATCAATATATTCACATTAAGAGGGAGGTTAAAAGAGGGATAAGAAATGCTAAATGGGACTATGAAATTAAACTTACTTAGGATTCATTTTAGTCATTCTTCTCGGTATGTTTTCGATGAATCTATATCCAAAACTGGGCGGCATAATTCAAGTGAAGCCTCACTAGTGATGTATAGAACTGTAAGATAACTTCTGAATTTCCGTTGCTTATACTTCTTGAAATAAATCTTAGTAATCTGTTAGCTTTATTGCGCACACTTAAGCACTGCGGTCTTGGCTTTAGATTTCTGCTTACCATGACTCCCAAGTCTTTTTCACATTCTGTATGATCAAGCTCTACTTCACCTTGTTTATAACTTCGAGGGTTATTTTCATTACCAAGGACTAGTACTTTACACTTGTCCACATTGAACTCCATCTGCCACTTTTCAAACCAAGACATTAATTTATCCAAATCATCCTGGAGTTCATTGGTATCCTCCTCAGAATGAATCATAAGGTCTATTTTTGTATCAGCAAACCTGCTCATGTTACTTTGATTTCCTTAATCAAGGTCATTAATGTAAATTATGAGCAACAATGGGACCAAAACTGATCCATGTGGAACGCCACTAGTGACTAATCCCCACTCACATTTGATCCATTAATAGAAACTCTCTGCTTCTATTGGTAAGCCATGGCTCTGTACATGCTATAACTTTACCTCCTTTACCATGGGCTGCCATTTTTCTTAAATCTTTTGTGAGGTACTATATCGAAGGCTTTACTGAAATACAAATAAACATTATCATATTGTTTATCACTGTCTACTGCCTCAAATGTTTTGTTGAACAACGTCAGTAAATTTGTCAGGCAGGAACTATCTCGGCATCTTTTTTATTTAGTCATCAATGGAAGGGAGGGAGCAGACGGGAGTCGAGGAGAAAGTTAGGGGGAAAGACAAGGTTAAGGGGTTAGGGAAATGTCTAGGACAAATGAGAACTAGGGAATTAAGAAGTTGCGGAAGCATGGGGGTCGAGAGGGGAATAATCGGAGGTTGAGAGGGGGGAATGGGAGGTTGAGAGGGGAATAATGGGAGGTTGAGAGGGAGGAATGGGAGGTTGAGAGGGGAATAATGGGAGCTTGAGAGGAGGGAATGGGAGGTTGAGATGGAAAATGCGAGGTATCGTCTGGTTTAATCAACAAGCTTTTATTACCAAAAAAGTAAAAAAAAAAAAAAAAAATGGGGTAGGGAAATCATTTTAATTAAGCACTATTCCTGTATATTCAATCAGTTGAGCTGAGCATGTTATCAAGACCTTGATCACAAATCTTACAAGCGCGAAATTAGAGAGAGATTACAAGGGAAGGAGTGTTTGAATAATAATTAATAGCAAGCCACCCTCCCACAGTTCCCGGGGAAGGAGGGACATGTATCACGCCACCTGGATACATGTATCTCAAGGGTAGATACAACGAGAGATGTGTATCTCTGTGTATACGCTGTCTACAGAATTTCCTCTCTGAAGGATGAAGGAATTTCTAAACGTAGTGACTTTGTTTAGTTACTGTTATGAAGATGATCGGCCTTAAAATACATAAAAAACAGGGTAGTGGTGGTTGACGGAATCCTGAGGATACTTAAGGAACTACATAAGTTAACATTGATCTAGGCCTGGTCATGGATCGGGCCGCTGGGGCGTTGATTGCCGACACACCCTCCAAGTATACCTTAGGTATAATAGCGCTAGTGGTAGTAGCAGTGATCTCTCGGATAATAAGAAAAGATCTAACAGTAATAATGAAATTCTACTTCCGCCTTCCTAAGCTTTTAAAAATATCTGTGCGCGATGTATATACATAATGTGAATAATTTAACCATCTCTCTACAGTCTGCAAGGTGGCAGAAGGAAGAAGCGAGAGAGAGAGAGGGAGGGTAACAATGAGCTAAAGGTACCTAGATTCTAGTTAGTCATTCTCTCCAAATGGCTGTACCGCCGGTTTCCTTGAATCCCTTCAGGGATTCAGGGAAACCGGCAGGCCGGACTTGAGTCGTGGAGATGGGAAGTACAGTGCCAGCACTCTGAAGGAGGGGTGTTAATGTTGCAGTTTTATAACTGTAGTGTAAGCGCGCCTCTGGCAAGACAGTGATGGAGCGAAGGATGAAAGTTTATCTTTTCGGGCCACTCTGCCTTGGTGGGAATCGGCCGATGTGTTAATAAAAAAATAATTTGTTATATAAAAAAATAATTTGTTATATTTACCACTTTACTGAGATGTTACAAACAAGATACATACAGTAATACACATAAATATATGAAATGGCTGAAACTTTCCTCTTCAGTTCCCGACAGATCCTGAAACACTGGAAACAATTTAAAACTTTCCCTGTTATTTCCAGTAGCCCTAAACCAGTACGTATGGACAGTCTTTTCAAGATCCACAAAATCAGCGTCTCATTTATACCCATCACATCAACAGATTGGATGGAACTCTAGTCAAACATTTGCCAAAACTGATGAAGACCATCAGAAACGCACATTTAAACATTCGAGTTACTTATTCAAATGTTAAAAAACATCAATGTGAGAAAAAAGAAACTTATATCTAGATGTTATTTATTTTCAACCCACGAACCTGGCTATTGAATTTTTTAGTAGGAAAGTCATTGAGGTCTGCTATCGTCTTGCTGGCAGTTTTGAAGATCTTATTGAATTGTTAGTGAATTTTAAAAGTTGTTCTTACAGTAACTTCCTGTACAGGCAAAGATTTGGCATGTCAATGGGATTCCCTATTAGTACTGTACTAGCTAACCTGTATGTGGAATCTCTGGAAGTGGAAAACTTCACACTGTTCCCAGCAAAGTAGCCTTTAACGTGATCCCTGTACAGGCTGCAGATATGGCATTTAACTCAGTGAGTAGACCACTGTTCATTTTACTGATTTAATTTGAAAATGTATGTGAACTTACTTCGACTTTGCACAAACAAAGCAATTAAGGTCCGAGATATTTCTAATGCAGGCAACAATAAAATGAACATACCGTTACTGAAATACTTTAAGAACGATTTACCGAGAACTTACCAGTTCTGGAAGAAAAAGGACTCGACTGCAGTAAATATGATCAATAAAGGATCGCATTATACTGCATTCGTATTTTATTTTCTAGCGGGTCTGTTCTTTGTCATTTGATTCCAGTTCTGAAACAACTTAATGCTACATGATTATTAGCATTGTGTCATCGTTGTTTTTTAAATAATTTAAACGTTAAATATTTTATTTACATTTTCCCGAGATATCACTGCAAGTTAGTGATTCAAATTAGTCATTATGTGATCTTTACAGTCAACATTGATTATGTATTTGGTCGGTATTTATTTTATGACCCGTTGATTTTGAACTTATGGATTGTTTGATGTAAATTATATAATTGGACTATGCAGTGGAAACCGTTATATTTTAGCCAGAATCGAAAACTGCTGTTTTTGGTAGCCAAATCTAATTTAACCCAACCTAAACTAGACGTGGAGTTTAAATTTTAAGTTCGGTTAGGGTGGGTTAGGATGGGCTACAATACATTGGGCTTCGTTGCCTAAATGTTTTTTTTTTCATTTGCGCAAAACAGAACTAACTCCAATGTAGAACTTAATTAATATTAGAGAATTTACATAAATGAACACACAGACTTAAGTAACTATTGATCTACAGAGCAACAAGTTTCTTAGTTGAATACAGACCAACACAACATAGACCGGCAACCCAACACAACATATACCGGCAACCCAACACAACATAGACCGGCAACCCAACACAACATATACCGGCAACCCAGCACAACATAAACCGGTAACCCAACACAACATAGACCGGTAACCCAACACAACATAGGCCGGTAACCCAACACAACATAGGCCGGTAACCCAACACAACATAGGCCGGTAACCCAACACAACATAGGCCGGTAACCCAACACAACATAGACCGGTAACCCAACACAACATAGACCGGTAACCCAACACAACATAGACCGGTAACCCAACACAACATAGACCGGTAACCCAACACAACATAGACCGGTAACCCAACACAACATAGACCGGTAACCCAACACAACATAGACCGGTAACCCAACACAACATAGACCGGTAACCCAACACAACATAGACCGGTAACCCAACACAACATAGACCGGTAACCCAACACAACATAGACCGGTAACCCAACACAACATAGACCGGTAACCCAACACAACATAGACCGGTAACCCAACACAACATAGGCCGGTAACCCAACACAACATAGACTGGTAACCCAACACAACATAGACCGGTAACCCAACACAACATAGACCGGTAACCCAACACAACATAGACTGGTAACCCAACACAACATAGACTGGTAACCCAACACAACATAGACCGGTAACCCAACACAACATAGACCGGTAACCCAACACAACATAGACTGGTAACCCAACACAACATAGACCGGTAACCCAACACAACATAGACTGGTAACCCAACACAACATAGACCGGTAACCCAACACAACATAGACCGGTAACCCAACACAACATAGACCGGTAACCCAACACAACATAGACCGGTAACCCAACACAACATAGACCGGTAACCCAACACAACATAGACCGGTAACCCAACACAACATAGACCGGTAACCCAACACAACATAGACCGGTAACCCAACACAACATAGACTGGTAACCCAACACAACATAGACCGGTAACCCAACACAACATAAACCGGTAACCCAACACAACATAGACTGGTAACCCAACACAACATAGACCGGTAACCCAACACAACATAGACCGGTAACCCAACACAACATAGACCGGTAACCCAACACAACATAGACTGGTAACCCAACACAACATAGACTGGTAACCCAACACAACATAGACTGGTAACCCAACACAACATAGGCCGGTAACCCAACACAACATAGGCCGGTAACCCAACACAACATAGACCGGTAACCCAACACAACATAGACCGGTAACCCAACACAACATAAACCGGTAACCCAACACAACATAGACCGGTAAGACAGTGGAAGGTCTCAGTCTAACCAACAGTTCCAGTGGTGGGTCGTATTACTAAGACTCGCGTCAGGCAACATTTATCGTTTTTCCTGACAAATGTAGCTTAACCTAACACTGCAGACAGTAGAAGTAATGTTCACCGGTATTCGACTGTAGAAGCCTGCTGTGCAGGCGAAACGTTTCAGCAAGAAAGATACCCAAGTATTGCTTATGTTGCATTCATCAACTTGCTTGTCAATATTGTATTCCATCTGTAATACTTGTCTGCCACAGCAACACCATGGTATCTTGGTACAGGGAAGTCTTCTGCAACGCCTTTGCTAAATATTCATTTATCATGACTTTCACTTGAGGGGCCCCATATGCTGCTACCTCTAGCTACTACACATCACTTCTGTTTCAAGCTGAGAATAACTATCTCCTATAAAAGATGGAAGACTACCTCAAGAGTATTATTACTGACTCCAGTTTTATATTCACCTGTATTCAGGCTATCTGTGCAGTTGAAACATTTCAGTAATACCCAAGTGCTGCACAAGTGTCTTGCTCAACTTGTCTGCATTGTATACCATCAATAATATAATTATTTTGTTGAATGTTTAATTGAGCTTGAAGCCTACAGTCTACTTAGTCATTAAGGCTACAGGTTCATCACCAGTCCAGATTACTTTAACCCGTGAAACAGGGAATCGAGTAAATTCTCTCTCTGTATATCCACTGAGACATGCACCTCTAATGCTCTGCTGGCAGGTAAACTTTCTCAGATTTCAGAAGGGCACGCGAAGGTGTTTTCATTATTTATCAGTTTGGTTACTTTAAATGTATGTCATAATTCGGCCAGTATTTTGTTTTCAAAATACAAGGAAACAGCCATACCTCAACATATGTATTGATATATCATGGATAGTACCCATGGTTCATTTCTTTGTCACTCAGAGTATTATAAACTGAGTTACATTTAAGTGGGCCTGTCTTTTCCATAATCTTATTCCTATATACCTGAAAGAAACACTTTAGACCTGGCCTTTGATTCCACCGCAACTTTGACTTCATCTTCTCTCTTGGCTTTTCTTTTTCATGTTTTGACTTCTCTCGTGAATTCAGTATGTTTGTCAATAACGAGATCCACTCAGCAGTTTTCGTGCACATGTAAATAGCTCACTTTTTACTTAAGAGATGTTTAGTCTATATTTCATTTATTTACGATCGCTAGTGCATGATTAAATAACTTGTTGGGAATATATGTCGCATGGACAGGCTTGAAAAATGTGATACTGGCAACCATCACTCCCGTCAATTAGGTTTTCCTCTTACTATAGCTGATAACACCCTCCCATCCCTCCATGATAATCAATACTCTATCCCTTTATAACTGATGCCCCTCCCTTCCTATCCTTCCCTGATGACTGACGTCCATTTCCCTTACTCTTCCCTCCTGTAGCCTAGCCCCTCCTGCTACCATCCCTCGACCAACTTAAAAAAATAACAAAAATGCTAAATAATGAGGATACGGAGAAAGAGAAGTCAACA
Organism: Cherax quadricarinatus; assembly: GCF_038502225.1. Lineage (NCBI taxonomy): Eukaryota > Metazoa > Arthropoda > Malacostraca > Decapoda > Parastacidae > Cherax > Cherax quadricarinatus. The sequence goes on along the minus strand of NC_091347.1, from coordinate 8,357,970 downwards.
TATACCGAACTGTCCTTAAAATATGCAGATGTTATTTGCAAGTAAACTTTGTGGTGCTTGCTGTTTCTGCTGACAATACTGCTTAAGCTGTTGCTGCTGTTAAAATCAATAAAATTATTTATTGGTGATTATTATTTTCAAAAGCTCTGCTGCCGGCACCTTTGTTTTTGCAGTTATTGTTACTATTGCTGTTTCTGCTGCTGCAACTCATCCTGTTTTTTTTTCTACTGCTGCTACTACTGTTTATCATGTTCCTGTTTTAGATACCACAATTGTTCCTGCGTTGTTGCTGCTGTTTCTATGGATATTTGAACCCTGTTGCTTCTATTGTTTTTGCCGTTACTATTGCTGTTAATTTTATAGTGTTTCTATTGCCAGTGTTGTTGGTGCTACTATTTTTGCTGTTATTGCTGCTACTGTTTGCTGTTGTTTACGTTCCTCTGTTATTGAATTATATAATACTACTGCTAATGATGCTGTTCACGCTGTTTATATTTCTGCTAGAGCTGTTAACGTTTATTAAAGTTCTTCTGTTACCGCTGTTGCTGTTTCTACTAAAGCTATTGTTCCGTTACTGCTACTCTTGTGGTTGTTGCTGTTCTTGCTTCTGTCTAGCTGTTTTTACTGCTGTATTTTGTGGTTGCTGTAGTGCCTACGAATGGTACTTCGCTACTGCTACTGCAGTTACAGCTCCTGCTGCTCTGGCTTCTGCTTTTGTTGCTGCTGCCGTTGCTGTTACTGCTACCGTTATTGTTGCTGCTGCTGTTTGGTGGTGATGGTGCTGTTACCACCACTGATGTTGGCGCCGCTGTGCTGCTGCGACTACTACAAAAAGAAATTAGAGGAACGGGAGGAGAATTCATGCAATAAATTTAAGAGGATGAAGAGAAAGGAAGCAGAAAACAGAAAGGAGAAGCATGAATATAACTGGAAGAGAGAAAAAAGTCGATGAAAGGCAAGAAAGACAGTGGAAAACATGAAGAGGCAGAAAGATAAAAAAAAAAGTGATAAAAGCAGCCACAATAACTATATCCACAACCATAACAAGTATCACCTTAACAACAAAATGTAGTATGTCCAGTGCTATTGTTCACTATGAATAATACCGAGGAAGCAGCAAGACCAATCGCTGGAAAATGAACGTGCCGGACGCATAACCTTAATTTACGTCCTCAGCCGGAGACTACAATACACACGTTACACATTACTGGCAAATAATTGCGATCAAGCTTTGCAATATTTGGTTGAAAACGCATTCCAGAGAGGAAATTAAATTGGGGACAATGAGCGTTACACAGTAGGTTCTCTGCATTACCTTCAACTGGATTTTATTAATATATTCATGAAATGCGACTCCGCTGGGGTCGTACAGCGTCTGGGGAATGGTAGGTTATTTCATGTTGAGACCGGGACGTTCTCTAGTTGGTTTGTCAGTATATTGTACCACCACCTTGAGAGCCACTGGTGTAATATTCTTTTTCTCATATTAATAAATCATTGGTTATTAATTAATCATTCGTTGTAGTTGGTTAATTGATTCATTTATTATTTAATGACTATCGACTACGCAAGGGGTAGTGAGGCTATATGTAAAATGTTCATCGTTAGTTATGGATACCTTACCTAAATTCCTTGGTATGTCGATGCAATAAACTATATATATCTCTGCAAGTCGTTGTTTACATGTACTTCATGGTATATCTACAAAATTCCTTCCAAGACTTAATCCAGAGATGCTGTCTTGCCTGGGATCAAGAATAATTATCCTCCACCCCCCATCCTTCTTGCCACCCCTCCTCTCCCTCAGCACTTGCCTCGTCTACAGGCTCTCTGTTAGGAGTCAAGAATTGTCACACCACGACAAAATATGCAATCTTGTGTCTTCAACTCAGTGGTCTTCGTCATTGGAAGACCACAGTCGCTTATTACATGGCTCATCATTGGCATGCAGCTTCTTGGTGCTCTTTCGATTATAGGTGTATTTCTGGCAGCCTTAAACACTTGAGAGGTTTGAAAGGTAGCTGTGCCCTTCACTGTCTCCACGATGATGTATCCATGGAGAGCATCCAGGCACTTTCTGCCAGCTATTATTGGATCCTCGTTCTCGAGGCAAGTAAAGGTTTCCATCAGACAGGACATATACATTAACACCAACGCCAGCCTCTGGTGGTGGTTCTTTAGTCTGTTCACTCATGGTGTTGCTAATATTGTTCAGATCATAACCCATTTACACACGCCACAAATCCTAAAAAAGTTATTATGCTGTATAATACACAAGATAATTCCTTCATGTTTTGTTGATCATTTGAGTGACACGTAAATAAAACTGTGGTGGATATCAGCAGGATTAAAATGCATTATAAGTTGGATTTTCTTATAATCGCTTCGAATTTACTTGACTGATAATGAAACGACATAGCCGTTAAAGGTCATTATTTTAAATTATTGTAAAAAACTTTCACCGAAAGGAACTGATGGGGATTTTCTGTATGTGATTCAGGACATTTCTGTACCAAGTGACCCCAAAATTATTTCTGATATTTATATTCTGGTTCGACCTAAAATTTTGGTTTCTCCTACAGGACTAGATGTCCTTTTTCGAGGTGTTCACCTGCCTTCGTCAGCCTAATACTGGATGAAATTGACGCCCTCATAAGATCGATCTTCAGGAAAGCACAAAATTTGTTATTGGAAGATTAAAAGTGGGATTAAGCAACAATTCCAGATCTATCAGGAGGCAGAGGGGTGCGCAAGGCAACGCAGGTAGCTTTACCTGCATTTCTGTCCTCGTATATAACATGTAGCGAAATAGGGAACGCTTAAGAGGTGCTGTAAGAACCCTCAACCGAAAGTTCAATGAAGCACCAGCTCAGAGGAAACAACCTTGCAGACTCTTCAAGCGGACCAGCTCTCCCAGACACAAGCAGAACCACTGGCACAGACCCATCCTGGAGAAAAATCGCCCAAACATTGCTCGACAATGTCTCTTTCCTGGACATTGTCGAGCAATGAAGGCACCACATCCTAATTCTTCCTTGAACATTCGCCTCAACTTTCAGGCCATTCGGATTGGTGTAGTTCTTCTAGCCGCCCCCATACTAACCAAGCGGAGAGTCGGCTGATCAATTTAGGATCCATAGTCTTGTTTGTCTCTAGGTAGTAGGTTGGTAGACAGTAACCACCCAGGGAGGTACTACCGTCCTACCAAGTGAGTGTAAAACGAAAACCTGTAATTGTTTTACTTGATAGTAGGATTGTTGGTGTCTTTTTTCTGTCTCAAAAACGTAAGATTTCAGGTACGTCTTACTACTTCTACTTAAACTTAGGTAACACTACACATTCATGTACAAGCATATATATACACACCCCTCTGAGTTTTCTTCAATTTTCTTATTAGTTCTTGTTCTTGTTTATTTCCTCTTTTCTCCATGGGGAAGTGGAACAGAACTCTTCCTCCGTAAGTCATGCGTGTCGTGAGAGGAGACTGAAATGCTGGGAGCAAGGGGGCTTGTAACCCCTTCTCTTGTATACATTACTAAAGTCAAAAAGAGAAACTTTTGTTATTCTTTTTTCGGGCCACCTGCTTTGGGATACAGTCGTTTTGTTGAAAGAAGTAGTCTTGTTTGTCAACTGTTAGAAGGAAAATATGCCAGACACGTAGAAGTTAGTTACATTATCAAGCGAAGTCCAATTTACGTGAGAAGTCGACGATGCTTTTCCTTTCCTTTGTAAAGCTGACCACGAGCTTCGTAGTAAAGCCTACCACAAACCGATCAACCGACGCAATCTTGTAATTTTTTTCACACTACGATGCTAAAACTAAACATGGTGTAATCATAGACATCATCCCGCCTGCCCTCGTATCTGCAGCAGTGAATTCCTTGAAAAATGGTCTTCCATCTAACAAGTATTTTCTTAACTTCTCTCTCTCCGTCACTTCCTAGAGATTGCAGGCACATTTATAATATAGTTTATGCAATATTACAAGCGAATTTGTGATTTCTCACTAATTCGCTTGCAATATTGATAAAACAGTAGAAGACTTAAAAGCTGAGATATGACCTAACAGGTGCCGTTGTATATAGACCAACTCATTGAGCCTGGGAATGATGTGAAATTAGGTGGTGATAAGCGGTGGTGGTGAAGATACTGGTAGTGACAGTACTGGAAATGGTGGTGGAATAAGTGGTGGTGGTGAAGGTACTGGTAGTCACTACTGGAAATGGTGGTGGAGTAAGTGGTGGTGGTAAAGGTACTGATAGTCACAGTACTGGAAATGGTGGTAGTGGAATAGGTGGTGATAGTGATGATAGGTGGTTGTGGTGTAGGTTCTTGCCATTAATCCCCTAGACTAGCCCAGGCCGTCTCACGCTCACCCAAGCTTATATCTTCTGTAATATTTACCTGCAGTGACGCTAAGGAAGAGAGAAAAAAGAGCGAACCCAAAATGAATGTCCAAAAAATTGAAGAAAGTAAATTTTGGCTCATCGTTCGTGCTTTCCAAGTCATTAATCCGGATTCCCTCGACGTTGATTGGCTGGTGGCTCGTGACGTCATGGCTGGCGCCTAGCCTCTACTGATATTAATATTCCTTTTTATTTCTTCACAACGCCGAAAAAAAATTAAGTAAGGAATTTATCCCTAGCAATAATAATGAAAAAGTTTCCTTGACCTTTAAATATCTGAGAATTAACAAATTTAAATAATATTTCGACGTTTATTTGTAAAAATACCTTGTTAATTTTTGTCCTTATGGGACAAGTGTTATTAAAAACAATTTAATTCGTGTGTCAAGAAAATCTACAATAGAGACCATATCATAACTGTCGCAGATTCGTACAAAAAATCTTAGCAACCGTGAAGAAATTTTTTATTTCCATTGCAGTAAATCTCAGTACGCCATGTTGCCATTCAATGTTTTTTCTTTGTTTCCTCTTTATGCGATTTTTATATTTCCCTAAAAAGAATATTGTTTGCTTTGCTTTCGGCTTCAATATGTAATTCTGTATCGCTACGTCTTTTTCGCGTCATTTTGCGCACGTCAAGTCGTAACAATCTCTGGTATTTTATGAGGCCTAGCACATCTTAACGCTTAAGTACAAGTAGTACAAGAATCATAACACTTTTCGGACATAGCAACACCATGGAATCTCTCTGCAGAGGATAACTCCTGCAACTATGTTGCTGAGCAAGTTATTTACTTGACCTACTTCGACTACTGGGCCTCTGCCTCAAGTGATGCTCTTCCCAGCGACTACACCTTCCTGCAGACACCAGTGTGTACCTCTGCTTTTAGGCTAAGAGCCTGAACGCCTGGGACTGAAGACCTGTCAAGGCTGTGGGAATGAAAGCCTATCAAATCTGTGGGATCGAAACCTATGAAGACTGTGGGAGTGAAGACTTCAAAAGTACCCCAAATTCTTTCATCTCCAATACTATAGCCGCCTCAGTATTCGCCTGAAGAAGCCTGCTGCACAGGCGAAACGTTTCAGAAATTAGATTTCCGAGTGTTGCATATATGTCTTATTCCTCAACATTAATGCATTGTATAAATTTAATATATTTAAGTGTACGATAACTCCGCTGGCAACAAAATCTTAACACCACATTTGTGTTGTATCTCCTACCACGGTTCTGCTGTTATTGAGTACCAATTCCCATTACCATGATTGAGTCAGATTTATTGGAATTTCTTAAAATTTATATCTGACCATATTACACTGGATTTTCATGTTTTCTTAGAAACTCTTCAAAGTAACAGTATCGCTTCTTGTTTTTAGTACTTGAAGTTTCTAACTGTAAGACTTAGAATTTGTTGAACATATGGGAATCTTTATTGAAGAAACGTTTCGCCACACAGTGGCTTCATCAGTCCAGTGCAAAGCAGGAAGGAAGGTGTAAGGAGACTAAGAGTTTGAGGTAATCAGTCCCTCAGCCTGGAATCGATGTGTTCAGTCCATCAGCTTTTGTAAGTATAATTTGGTGTAGTTTGGCTTCAGTTTAAGATTGTCATAAAATTCTTTTTCCATAGGTGTATTGATGTTAATTTCCTTAGTAAAATTTAAGATGGACTTCGAGTATGGTAACAATTCCTAAATGTTGCTACTGTTGTATTAATTAACTCTTCTGTAATATACTTCACATGCTACCTACTATTAACATATATAAAGAATTCTTTAAAGCTAACTTATCCTTTTAATTCTTCGTTCTCATTTGCATTTACTATTTTTAATATTTCTCTTGCATTCCCCGTGTAAACGTATATATCGCCTCGGATCCTCAGGGTTTCCTCGCACTTTAAATATATGCATTACGTTTTTCCCCTATGAGGTTCCATAAATTTTGTGTCATCCAGGAGGGTTTAGTTTTATCGTTTCCTCTATTTATCACTCCTGGGAAATTTACCCTCTTGAAATATAGAATTTTCCTCATTTCCTCTACATTGTTCTGCTCCGTTTGTGCTAAGAGGGTTAAATGTGTGTGTAGTGTTGGGACTTGTTTTTTAAATTTTGAGATGCATAGATGAATGTGTCAGTGTTATGATCGCTACTGCCAGCTGCCTCTCGTGAACGAGGCGACTCACCAACGAGAGTGCTAGGCTCATGATCGCCGCTGCCAGCTGCCTCCCGAGAACGAGGCGACTCACCAACGAGAGTGCTAGGCTCATGATCGCCGCTGCCAGCTGCCTCTCGTGAACGAGGCGACTCGCCAACGAGAGTGCTAGGCTCATGATCGCCGTTGCCAGCTGCCTCTTGAACGAGGTGACTCACCAACGAGTGCTAGGCTCATGATCACTGCTGCCAACTGCCTCTCGTGAACGAGGTGACTCACCAACGAGAGTGCTAGGCTCATGATCGCCGCTGCCAGCTGCCTCTCGTGAACGAGGTGACTCACCAACGAGAGTGCTAGGCTCATGATCACCGCTGCCAACTGCCTCTCGTGAACGAGGTGACTCACCAACGAGAGTGCTAGGCTCATGATCACCGCTGCCAACTGCCTCTCGTGAACGAGGTGACTCACCAACGAGAGTGCTAGGCTCATGATCACCGCTGCCAACTGCCTCTCGTGAACGAGGTGACTCACCAACGAGAGTGCTAGGCTCATGATCACCGCTGCCAACTGCCTCTCGTGAACGAGGTGACTCACCAACGAGAGTGCTAGGCTCATGATCGCCGCTGCCAACTGCCTCTCGTGAACAAGGCGACTCACCGACCAGAGTGCTGGGCTCATAATAATTTCGTCTGGTGTAGAAGCCGTAACAAGGTGAGAGGGGATACTCTTGGTAGTGGTAATTGGTATTATTCGTTTCAGAGAGTGAGAGAATGTGAGTGTGAGTGTGAGTGTGAGTGTGAGTGTGAGTGTGAGTGTGAGAGTGAGTGTGAGAGAATGAATAAATACACGATTGAGTGGAAGTAGAAACAACACAAGATTTCAGGGTTAACATCCAGATGATCTGATGAGGAAGACTAGATCTTGCCCAGTGTTAAGCAGTGTCATACAGTAAAATATTATATAAAAAATAATGCTCCATTATTCCGGAAGTGAACTGAAACCGAGCGTTTATTATTCCTGGTGGGTTAGTATGGCCAGGACAGGAGCAGATGAGGTGTGTTCAGTCAGTACGAGACGGGTAGTGACGGGGTGAAGTTATCATGTTTGGGCGGTAGTTGTGAGTATGTAATTTTGGTAAGTTTTTTAGTGTATACTATAATTTAGTTAGTGTGTAAATGCTCTCATGTTTTTTAAGGCCCTAGTGTGTGCAAGGGTTTTTGTTTTGGAGAGTATTAAACGTTTTAACTGTAGGCGAAGTAGCCTGCAGAAAGAGAAGGGGGTTGTCATGGAGCCTCCCTGTTTATATATTTTGTCTACTCGCTAGCAGCAGTGTGCTAGTGAACTGGAGTAAAGGTGATGTTGTAGTGGAGTAGATTGTAAGTTATATTTAAGTTATTATTATTATATATATATTTTTATAGGTGAGTTTTTGTGTCTTTCCTTGTACAACATTAATTATTTGCACTCATGCTTCATAATTTGTGAGAGTACATGTTGCTCCTAGACAGATTGAGGAGCCATTTAGGTGCCAGGACATTTAATTTAAGTTACGACATCAAAGTCGTAATACTCAGTTACCTGCAATTACATATAGTGATCGCTGAGTCAGAGTACAGCGGAAGACTGTTAATATTACTACTACTACTATTAATACTAGTATTACTACTATTATTACAACTTATTATTACTGCTACTACTATTAATATTACAACTGCTGGATATCCTTGGTAGATCCTTGCCAAATGATCTTCCACATGCAGTTCCTAAAATAATAACTAATTCTTATTTACTGTTCTAGTGGCCACTGTATTTCAGTGATCTATAACCCTATTTGCAAAAAAAAATTAACCCTTGTGTTGCATCTTTTTTTTTCCCCTCAGTTTCTCATTCTCACTTTGATCTTTAAATAGTTCTTTGTGTATGTATGAAATCGGTTCAGTACCTTAAATGTTTTAAGTTATCCCCGCGTGGTCTTTCTCTGGGAAAAAGTGAAATTCTTGGAGTCTTTATTTAGTTGATTCTTAGTCGTGGTACGAGTTTAGTTCCTCATCTCTATTTAAGTCGTGGTACGAGTTTAGTTCCTCATCTCTATTTAAGTCGTGCTACGAGTTTAGTTCCTCATCTCTATTTAAGTCGTGGTACGAGTTTAGTTCCTCATCTCTATTTAAGTCGTGGTACGAGTTTAGTTCCTCATCTCTATTAAGTCGTGGTACGAGTTTAGTTCCTCATCTCTATTTAAGTCGTGGTACGAGTTTAGTTCCTCATCTCTATTTAAGTCGTGGTACGAGTTTAGTTCCTCATCTCTATTTAAGTCGTGGTACGAGTTTAGTTCCTCATCTCTATTTAAGTCGTGGTACGAGTTTAGTTCCTCATCTCTATTTAAGTCGTGGTACGAGTTTAGTTCCTCATCTCTATTAAGTCGTGGTACGAGTTTAGTTCCTCATCTCTATTTAAGTCGTGGTACGAGTTTAGTTCCTCATCTCTATTTAAGTCGTGGTACGAGTTTAGTTCCTCATCTCTATTATAAATAGTTTATCGTCGTCTTATAATTTGAATTGGACATCATGATTAAGTTGCAGTCTAATAAGTGCAAAATAGAGAACCAATAATGTTTTTAGTATTGTGTATTAGAAATTTTTAGCTATAAAATCTCGCGTTTTGCTGACTGCTGTTTGCAGATTGATATTCTTCAGTATACTGGAGGTTATTGCTTCAGTATACTTTTATCACATGATTGCCTCCTATTTACCAAGCGTTGGGGTTAGTAATAATAAGCATTAGGCATTTTGTGAATCAAAAACTTTGATAACGTTTCGATCCGACACGGATCATTGTCAAGTCGTAAATGAGCAAGAAAAAAAAACAGAAAACAGATCGGGAAGGGGAAGATGAAGGTGGTGGTGGTCGTAGCCGTTATCGTATTCTTCTTTCTTCTAGATATCAGACTAGATAAACAAAAAAAAATAATCACACTTCGGAGACAGTAAAATACTAGACGGAGCATACATAGAAAGAACCAATGACAGATGAAAGGCAAAAAGGAGATGAATAATTAGAGAGAGAGAGAAACAACAAATAAACGAAGGAGATAAATGATTCCGAGTCCCTCAGGATGGATGAGGGACTGATTACCTCAAACTCCTTATCTTCACCATTCTAATTTGTTTTTGACTGTTGAGGCCACTGAATGGAGAAACGTTTCCACAGTAAAGATACCCAAGGGCTGCACATGTGTCTAATTTATCACCTAACGGAAGGATTGAGGAAAATGACAGGACAGGAACTGTTCCAGACTCTAACAACCAACCACCAAGAAAATACTTCTATCCTAAAATACCTTTGCCCATTTTTCCATTCTATTCTGCCAACTCGCATCTATCTCCACTCCTGCCCCCTTTGTTAATCCCTACCCACTCCTGCCCCATTCGTCAGTCCCTACCCACTCCTGCCCCTTTGTCAACCCCTACCCACTCCTCCCTCCTTTGTCTTACCCCTCCAGCTTTACTACTCCCCATCCTTTCTCCCTACTCCCACTCTAATCTTGATGCACCCTCATTCCTTCCAGTACATAATCCCACAATATTCTCCTATCATTAAAGCACCCTTTCTCATACAGTCCCACCCTTCCTTTGCCATTCGACATATCCTCCACCCAAATCAACTCCAGAAATAGACGAACTGGCCATAATTATGCTCTCATCCAATGAGCCACAGATGGGAAAGTGGGCAGTACAGATATAAAGATATAACATATGCAGAATCAGTAGTAAATTTAAGGACAAGGCGGTCAAGGCTAAACTCTGCAGTAAAGACAATGATTCTTTGAAAGCTACCAGTCATTAGGAACAGAGGACATAAACAGAATACGTAAAAACTGCACTAATGCTTAAGAGGCAACCAAGATGTGAAGAAATGGAGAGCTTCAAGCAGAGCGACTAATTACTTGGCGTCCAAGAGTAAGAGATGGCAATATACAACCTTTTACACAACAACAGAAGACCTTAACAGGTATTCAAATATGTCATTATCACTACAGTATTCAGATATACAAAACTGCAACGTATGAGAGCAGAGATGGTACAGATATATAAATCCTGTAATCATGGGAGATTTCAAACACAAAAAATAGCTTGGTTATACAGGAGTCTGTACCTGGGATCCGAGACATAAAAAACGAAGCTGACTGAGAGCTATGAAAAAAAATTTTGATACATGTAAGTCAGTCAGGCTGGACCAGGTGCTTCCCCGGAATGATTATAGTTGTAGAGAAATAAGCTATAATGATTCCTTGTGATAGTTTAATACTGGGTTTCTTATATCTAGTAGAGGAGTAACTGATACATCAAGAGGAATACGATGACAGCGAGTCATCGTATACTTATAATGAGATGAGCCCTTACTGAAGGCAACACGGGGAGTCGAGCATCTTTGGGGAATTATTAATGTGAAAGATCATGAAAAACTGAGACGGGTGTGAAATTCAGCGAGCATGAAGACTGAAATAGAAACTGCTCTAGACATGAAACAAAACAGATTTATAAATAACACAACTACCATCTCGGATAAGGCGGAAACAGAAACTGATCAGCAGTGTACACAATGTCAACAAACATGGAAAGTGCCTTCAGGAGTATAAATATTAAATGAGAATATACTCAAGATATGACAGGTCAGTCACAGAGAGTGCAAAACGTGTGTGGAACCCAGAAACTTCAGCAAGGGCAGCGGAGGCTGAGAAATTGTGCTAGGAGATATTACAGGATGTTTAACTCACATCTTGGTAATAGCAAAGAATGAAGGCAGATGTGACAATTAAAAAAAAATTCAATTATCGACAGGGAAGATAGGAAACCATACCCCCGGCCGGGATTGAACCCGCGGTCATAGTCTCAAAACTCCAGCCCGTCGCGTTCAATCCCGGCCGGGGGTTTGGTTTATTTGCAATCGTGTCATTACGATTTCTTGAGTCAAGATAGGAAAGGCTGCTTGATAAGAAGAGGGGCCGGAATAAGTGGACACAGAGGGAAGCTCAAACTCAGATGAGATACAGGAATGTTAGGAAATACAGTATCCTTTTTATGGGTAGTGAAAACGTAGGTTGAGATAGATAACGTGATGGAAGCAACCTTCAAAGATGAGAGAGAGATCTGGTAGGATCCAACAATCACCGTCAACTGACTGCAGCAAGAGAGGCTGGTCCAGGAGTTGAGACTGAATTCTAAAAACACAAATCAGAACACACAAAGAAGGATACATGTAAGTCAAAATAAAAAACTTGTACCTTGTGACCCACTTTATCTGCGGTTGTAAAGACGAAGAGCGCTCTAGCTTGCAACATATATTCTGGATGTTGACTCTCCAGCTTCCTGAGCGCTGGCCCCTCGCAAATCACTGTTGAGCGGGGCTTACTCTGGAGTCTATGTTCTTGCTAAAATGTTGTCTATAATGTGCTGGGGAGAGGGGAAGGGTGTTTCTGTTTGCTTCTAGAGAAGCCGAGAGAGTCTGGGGAGTGTTTGTAGTGTATAGAAACATGGTAGTTTAGGAAGGAAATTGTGTGTGGTAGTTTCGAGTGTGGCTGTTTGTGGGTAAGTGTAGAATGATGGTGTTTGTAGGTGAAAGGAAGATGGTATTTGTGGGCGAGTGAGAGAACCGCTGTGTGTTTGTAGGGAAGGTTGTTAGTGCAGGGGAGTGTGTGTGTGTGAAGGAGGAGTGTGTTTCTATATGTTTGCAGGAAAGGAGAAAAGTATTTGTGCGGAAGGGGAAGAAAATGGTGTTTGTAGGGGATTAAAGAGGGATAGATTTATGGTAAATGTGAGGGTGTATTTGAAGGGAGGATAGGGAACATTTGTATGCAGAAGGGGAGTGTGTATGTGTACACACACGCACATACTCACGTACATCCACGCTCACACTCACGTACATCCACTCTCACACTCAGAGGAGCTGAGTCGAGACTCAGCTCCTGGCTGCTCCTTCTAGACTACTTTAATCACCATCATTAATTTCTAGCCTGTCGGACCTTATGTCTGCTCTTGAAGCTGTGTATTAAGTTTGCCTCCACCACTTGCAAGCCATTCCACTTCTCAGCCACCCTGAGACAAAAGAAATAAAAGTATTTCCGTACATACCTGGTGCTCATCTGTGTCTTCAGCTTCCACCTGTGTCCCCTTGATCCTGGTCCTTTTAATTCAATCTGTCGTTATCTGCCCAATTCCTCTTCAGAATTTTCTCTGTAATAACCATGTTTTCCCTTCCTCTCCTCTCAGCCAAGGTTGTCCAGCTCATTTCAGCCTCCGCTGACACCACATTTCCCTCAATTTAGGTACTAGTCTGGTTGCAAACCCTTCGACTCTTTCGAGCTTCACGCGCTTGACCACGTCCTGGGCCTACACGTGTAAAGTCAGTCACTAAGTACGTGACACCGTCGTGGAGCACCCACTTGGTCAACCACGTGCAAATAATTAAAAATAATCTAAAACGTATTTAACGAGATTAGTATTAGAGACGAACTTGGAGGAGAGGACCAAGGAAATAAACCCGGTCTACTAGCAAAAAGCAGCAGTTGAAAATAAACAGACAAATTATTTGAATTAAGAAGACCAGAGAAAAGTTGACAGTGGAAAGTGAAGATGCAAATGAGTAATATAGATGTTAGGAAGTGTCTCAAAGAGGTTGACAGATGGGATGAACTTGATGAGTAGGTGGTTGTACAAGTGGTGCAGGTGGTAAATTCAATGCACAGCTTTTACCGACTGTATGAGGATAAGGCACAAGAGGCTAGAAAACGGTATTGCCGATTGAAGTGGAGTTGGAGGCAGGGCCAGGAGCTAAGTATTGACTCCCAGTGAACACAAAATCGGTGACTCTGTCCCTGTGTGTGTGTGTGTGTGTGTGTGTGTGTGTGTGTGTGCTCACCTAATTGTACTCACCTAATTGTAGTTGCAGGGGTCGATACTCGGCTCCTGACCCTGCCTCTTCACTGAACGCTACTAAGTTCTCTCTCTCCCTGCTCCATGAGCTTTATCATACCTCGTCTTAAAGCTAAGTATGGTTCCTGCCTCCACTACATAGCTCGCCAGACTGTTCCACTTCCTGACCACTCTATGACCAAAGAAATGCTTCCTAACATCCCTGTGACTCGTCTGAGTCTTCAGCTTCCTAGAGTTAACCTTGTTTTTGTGTCCCCTCTCTGGAATATCTTGTCTCTGTCCACCTTGTCTATTGCACGCAGTATTTTGTATGTCGTTATCATGTTTCTTCTATCCCTCCTGTCCTCCAGTGTCGTCAGGCCGATTTTCCTTAACCTTTCTTTGTAGATCATTCCCTTAGCTCTGGAACTAACCTTGTCGCAAACCTTTGCACTTTCTCTAATTTCTTGACGTGCTTGACCCGGTGCGGGTTCCAAACTGGAGCTGCATACTCCAGTATGGGCCTGACGTACACGGTGTACAGTATCTTGAAAGATTCCTTACTTAGGCATCGGAATGCTAATCTCAGGTTTGCCAGGCGCCCATATGCTGCAGCAGTTATCTGGTTGATGTGTGCTTCCGGAGACGTGCTTGGTGTTATACTCACGACAAGATCTTTCTCCTTGAGCGAGGTTTGCAGTCGTTGGCCACCTAGCCTATATTCTGTCTGCGATCTTCTTTGCCCTTCTCCGATCTTCATGACTTTGCATTTGGCAGGGTTGAATTCGAGGAGCCAGTTGCTGGACCACGCGTCCAGCCTGTCCAGGTCTCTTTGAAGGCCTGCCTGATCCTCGTCTGATTTAATTCTCCTCATTAACTTCACATCATCTGCGAACAGGGACACCTCTGAGTCTATCCCTTCCATCATGTCATTCACATATACCAAAAACAGCACTGGTCCTGGGGCCGACCACTGTGGGACCCCGCTCGTCACAGGTACCCACTGTGGTATCTCATCACATGCCATGACTCTTTGTTGCCTCCGTGTCAGGTATTCTCTGATCCACTGAAGTGCCCTTCCCGTTATACGTGCTTGATCCTCTAGTTTCTGCACTAATCTCTTGTGAGGAACTGTGTCGAAGGCCTTCTTGCAATCCAAGAAGATACAATCAACCCACCCCTCTCTCTCATCTCTTCTGTTACTTTATCATAAAACTCCAGAAGGTTTGTGATACAGGATTTGCCTTCCATGAAACCATGCTGGTTGTCATTTAAACTTTTGTTCCGTTACAGGTGTTCCACCACTCTACTCCTGATAATCTTCTCCATGACTTTGCATTCTATACACGTCAGTGATAGTAGTCTGTAGTTTAGTGCCTCTTCTGTCTCCTTTTTTAAAAATGGGATCTACATTTGCCGCCTTTCATACCTCAGGTAGTTGCCCAGTTTCAAGGGATGTGTTGAAGATTGTGGTTAATAGCACACACAGCATTTCTGCTCCCTCTCTAAGGACCCATGGGGAGATGTCCGGTCCCATTGCCTTTGAAGTATCAAGGTCACTTAGCTGCTTCACCACCTCCTCAGTTGTGTGTATGTTATCCAGCACTTGTTGGTGTATTCCCTGTTGGTGTGTGTGTGTGTGTGTGTGTGTGTGTGTGAGTGTATCACACACACACACACACACACACACACACACACACACACACACACACACACACACACACACACACACACACACACACACAGCAATAGAGCGATGGTTGACACTGGCTGCAGTGGCCAGAAGAGCTCCTGATCATGGGTGACTTTAACCACAAGGAGATCGATTGAGATAACTTGGAGCCACATGGGGGCCAAGATACATGGAGGGCTAAGATGATGGAGGTGATACTGGAAAACTTCATGTACCAACACGTAAGGGACACTACAAGAGAGAGAGGAGAGGATGAACCTTGAGTAGTGCAGATATTGAGAACACATACGAAAGACCCCTTAGGGCCAACGATCATGCGGTTTTAAGCTTCGAATATATAGTAGAGCTACAAGTGGAGGGGGAAGCAGGAAGACGAGGACGAATGAAGCCAAACTACAAGAAAGGGGACTACAAGGGAATGAGGAACCTCATGAGCGGGGTTCAGTGGGACAGAGAACTGGCAGGGAAGCCAGTTAATGAGATGATGGAATATGTAGCAACAATGTGCAAGGAGGCTGAGGAGAGGTTTGTACCCAAGGGTAACAGGAATAATGAAAAAGCCAGGATGAGCCCATGGTTCACCCAAAGGTGCAGGGAGGCAAAAACCAAGTGTGCTAAAGAATGGAAGAAATATAGAAGGCAAAGGACCCAGGATAATAAGGAGAGCAGTCATAGAGCCAGAAATGAATATGCACAGATAAGAAGGGAGGCCCAACGACAATATGAAAACGACATAGCAGCGGAAGCCAAATCTGACCCGAAGCTGTTATACAGCCACATCAGGAGGAAAACAACAGCCAAGGACCAGGTAATCAGGCTAAGAAAGGAAGGAGGAGAGACAAGAAATGACCGTGAAGTATGTGAGGAACTCAACAAGAGATTCAAAGAAGTGTTCACAGAGGAGACAGAAGGGGCTCCAGAAAGACGGAGAGGTGGGGCACACCACCAAGTGCTGGATACAGTACACACAACCGAAGAAGTGAAGAGGTTTCTGAGTGAGCTAGATACCTCAGAGGCAATGGGGCCGGATAACATCTCTCCATGGGTATTGAGAGAGGGAGCAGAGGCGCTATGTGTACCCCTAACAGCAATATTCAATACATCTATCGAAACAGGGAGATTGCCTGAGGCATGGAAGACAGCAAATGTAGTCCCAATCTTTAAAAAAAGAGACAGACATGAAGCACTAACTACAGACCAGTGTCACTGACATGTATAGTATGCAAAGTCACGGAGAAGATTATCAGGAGAAGAGTGGTGGAACACCTAGAAAGGAATGAACTCATCACCAGCAGCCAACATGGTTTCAGGGACGGGAAATCCTGCTTCACAAACGTACTGGAGTTCTATGACATGGTGACAGCAGTAAGACGAGAAAGAGGGGTGAAAGCTAAGACACATGTGCAACATCTGGATATCTTTATTGTAGACGTTTCGCCATCCAGTGGCTTTATCAACATAGATTCTAGGACATAATTGGAAGACAGTAGAACTATATACAAAAGATGCTGTGAATACTAACTCCAAGGCTGAGGGACTGATTACCTCATCTTTTGTATATAGTTCTACTGTCTTCCAATTATGTCCTAGAATCTGTGTTGATAAAGTCACTGGATGGCAAAACGTCTACAATAAAGATATCCAGATGTTGCACAGGTATCTTAACTTTCATATTGTCGGTATTTTATACCTTTCTTGCACAGAGAGAGGGGTGGGTGGATTGCATTTTCTTGGACTGCAAGAAGGCGTTTGAAACAGTTGCACACAAGAGATTAGTGCAAAAACTGGAGGACCAAGCAGGGATAACAGGGAAGGCACTACAATGGATCAGGGAATACTTGCCAGGAAGACAGCAGCGAGTAATGGTACGTGGCGAGGTGTCAGAATGGGCACCTGTGACCAGCGGTGTCCCACAGGGGTCAGTCCTAGGACCAGTGCTGTTTCTGGTATTTGTGAACGACATGACGGAAGGAATAGACTCCGAAGTGTCCCTGTTTGCAGATGACGTAAAGTTGATGAGAAGAATTCATTCGATCGAAGACCAGGCAGAACTACAAAGGGATCTGGACAGGCTGCAGACCTGGTCCAGCAATTGGCTCCTGGAGTTCAACCCCACCAAGTGCAAAGTCATGAAGATTGGGGAAGGGCAAAGAAGACCGCAGACTGAGTACAGTCTAGGGGGGGGGGCAGAGACTACAAACCTCGCTCAAGGAAAAAGATCTTGGGGTGAGTATAACACCAGGCACATCTGAAACGCACATCAACCAAATAACTGCTGCAGCATATGGGCGCCTAGCAAACCTCAGAACAGCATTCCGACATCTTAATAAGGAATCGTTCAGGACCCTGTACACCGTGTACGTTAGGCCCATATTGGAGTATGCGGCACCAGTTTGGAACCCACACCTAGCCAAGCACGTAAAGAAACTAGAGAAAGTGCAAAGGTTTGCAACAAGACTAGTCTCAGAGCTAAGAGGTATGTCCTACGAGGAGAGGTTAAGGGAAATCAATCTGACGACACTGGAAAACAGAAGAGATAGGGTGGACATGATAACGACATACAAAATACTGAGAGGAATTGACAAGGTGGACAAAGACAGGATGTTCCAGAGATGGGACACAACAACAAGGGGACACAGTTGGAAGTTGAAGACACAGATGAATCACAGGGATGTTAGGAAGTATTTCTTCAGCCACAGAGTAGGCAGGAAGTGGAATATTTGGGAAGCGATGTAGTGGAGGCAGGATCCATACATAGCTTTAAGCAGAGGTATGATAAAGCTCACGGTTCAGGGAGAGTGACCTAGTAGCGACCAGTGAAGAGGCGGGGCCAGGAGCTTGGACTCGACCCCTGCAACCTCAACTAGGTTCATTCATTCATTAGAGATTTGCCGGTAATTCCGGCCCGGGTCTTCTCCAGATGGTGACCCGGCGGTGGCCCCCGGGGCGGGGGTGTCGTTCGTCTTCTTCATTCGTCTATCTTCTCTCTTGGGCCCCCCGGTTGGAGGGTAACTTCTTCTTCTATCTTGCATTGGCTCCCCAAGTGGGGAGTGTCTTCTTGCTTGGGATCTTCAACGTCACAGTTGGGCAGAGGCAGAAAACAGGGTCCCATTGGAGCCACACCCCAGCTTTAGCAGTCAGCAAAGTGCTGGGGAAACTTGTCTTGATGGTAGTGCTAGAGGGGGGAACCCTCTGCAGCAAGCTGATTAAACCTGCTCCTCAGTGCTTCGTGGTCGATTCCAGCGTTGTTGAGGGCGGAGTAGATACGGTTGGCAAAGTGTTCTGGAGTTTGCATTGGGTTCTTCTTCTGGTTGGTTGTGCAGTGTCCACCACTCTTGCCCTTGGCCTCATGTTGCCGTGGGGGATTGGCGGTGGCCTGGGGAGCTGCAGCTCTTGGTTCTTGAGTTTTGGCAGTCTTGACCTTGGCTCCTTGTTGTGGTGGAGCAGCAGTAGCGGTGTGGGGAGTTGTAGCCCTTGCTTCTTGTGTTTTAGCTTTCTTGGCTGGCGGTTGAGTTGGCCGAGGCAAGGACTCGGCTTGGATAGTTGCAGTGACGGTGGAGGCAGGAGGTGGTGGACTCTCATTGGTGGGATTTGCCGACGTATCAGTGGTCTCAGACTGGTCCATCTCTATGTCGAGTGGAGGTTGTGTCAGTGGTGGCACAGCAGTTAAGCTGGCAATATTTGCAGTGGTTTGTAGGATCTCACTGGAAGGTGGTGATGCAGGGAATGTGAGTTCAGGCATGTTGTTGAGTTTGAATACTTCGTTGATGGTGGTGTTGAAGGAGCCAGGCTCAGCTGCATTCTGTAGATGAGCATACATGATGCAACAGAGGATCTTGGTGGGATCGGCAGCAGGTGGTGTGAGGAAGGTGGTAGGAGCAGCTTGCGTGGCTTGTAGGATCTTGGTAGTGTCTGCTTGAATCTTGGCAATAGCAGAATATGTGGGTGCTTGTGGTTTGGACTTCTGTTGTTGCTGTTGTTTCTTGAATATGTCCCTTCTGATAGGGCACCTGGCAGCAAAAGTATGATGGTCATCCTTGCAGTTCAAGCATTGCAGTGGGGAAGCAGTAGTGCAATTCTTGAAGTCGTGGCCCTCAAGGCCACAGGTGGAGCAGTACTTCTTGTCTTTGACAGGGCAGTTTTTGGTGATATGCTGGTATGAGTAACAGTTAAAGCACTGTGGGATTTGTTGGTATTTTTCTGCTTCAATGAAGTCTGGATTGATGTAGTAGTGTATAGCCAGGCCCTCAGCGAGGGCTCTGGCTGCCATGTTGACGTCACTGAAGGTGACCTTCAGCATGGAGGAGGCGTTGGGTATCTTGGTAAGAAATTCCACCTTGGCCCAGCAATTCTTTGCTTCAATGGACAACTTGATC
>NC_091347.1:8303441-8333441 GCF_038502225.1 Cherax quadricarinatus | reverse complement strand
TTGTGTTCTGTATTAATGTTACATCATCTACAAGCAGGGATAGACCTGACTCTCGTCTTACATACCTTTCACGTATGCAAGAAACTGTACCATTCCCAATACTGATCCTTCTGAGACACCACTTGTTACCCATTTTGACACCTCACCTCGGACACTTAGTCTTTGTCTTCTTTCCTAAGGAACTCCTTGATCCACTGTAGTGTATGCCTAGTTTATCGGTGTATGTGTATGTGTGTAAAACACACACACACACACACACACACACACACACACACACACCACATTCTCTTTCACTGTTTACCTCGGACTATGTAATTCATCTGTGCTACGTCACACAACGATATGCAAAATTAATCCCCATTGGATATTTGTGCAGTAAAATTAATATTTTTGTTGCCCTGTTTATGTGGACAAGTAAATATTGGCTTTGGCGTTTGTTGTTTTTATTTAAAAGATATATTTAGTACATAAATATATGGTGAAAACTGCCAGGTTTTACTGAAGAGGGAATTATCTGGATGAACAATAACAAAAGGAAAATATGTCGTTCATGAGAAGTCAAATGAAGCTGAGAAAATATGGGTCATATCAATTATCTTACGACGACGTTTCGGTCCGGCTTTGACCATTGACAAAGTCACACTAACCAGAGGTGGAGCAGGACGGCTATATATAGGCAGGAAGAGGTGGCGGGTTATTTGTGTATACTTCCAGTCACGGTATTATGCCTTTTTTTTTATCAATTATCTTGTAAGAAGTATTAATGTCTTGGCCAGCTGCGTTATTTCTGATTAGAGAGATGAAATGTTAACGAGCAATGAGACACTTGTTTAGCATTTGGGAATATTTAGTGAGGACAATTTTCGCCAGCCAGTGGCTTCTTCAGTCCAATACAGAGAAGAATGGTGGGAAATGAGGAGGTATTTGAGATAATCAGTCCCTCAACCTGGAGTCAATGTATTCAGTCTTTGAGGAGGAAATGTTCATTAGGCGAGCATCGTTACCTCTCTACTACCCCCTCTCCCCCTTCCCTTCTCCACATGGTGGGAGTTAACATGGGATCCTCCTGGCGAGTTCGTCACTTAACTTTCTGCTCCCACCAAGTCTATAAGTATGAAATTCCACTCTTGTTTCTTTTTATATTATGCGTGTTGCTTTTTTTTTTTGTTAATTTAACCGGACCTGATTTGACTTACGTATTGTAATATTAATTTTCTTAGTCCTTACCATTTCTATTAAAGATTTTTTGTCTAACAAGCGAGTGACTCTGTCCGGATTTTTAACTTTTGTTATTTGTGCTTTTTTCTTTTAGCCTTGTTGATTCCAGTGTCCAGTGACCCACTTTATCACAGACTCATCTTCAACTGAACACAGTAGTGTGTCGCTTTAACCTTTGTTATTGATCATCTGTTGTCTTCAAAGCCCTGCAGAAAAACTCCATAGAGTATGCAAAAGCCAGCATCTTCCATCAGTGAAAAATCTATTGGCGTCTGTACTGTCTAGGGCTGAATTTTATACCAGTCACATCCACCAGTGACTACCTCGTCTCACACAGACTTGTCATTCACACATCCTGAATCCTGAGAGCTACTTAACACGTCCATCGGCACATCCCATTTCCATCTGTCCGTTGTTTACCTGGAGTTTACCTGGAGAGAGTTTCGGGGGTCAACGCCCCCGCGGCCCGGTCTGTGACCAGGCCTCCTGGTGGATCAGCGCCTGATCAACCAGGCTGTTGCTGCTGGCTGCACGCAAACCAACGTACGAGCCACAGCCCGGCTGATCAGGAACTGACTTTAGGTGCTTGTCCAGTGCCAGCTTGAAGACTGCCAGGGGTCTGTTGGTAATCCCCCTTATGTGTGCTGGGAGGCAGTTGAACAGTCTCGGGCCCCTGACACTTATTGTATGGTCTCTTAACGTGCTAGTGACACCCCTGCTTTTCATTGGGGGGATGGTGCATCGTCTGCCAAGTCTTTTGCTTTCGTAGTGAGTGATTTTCGTGTGCAAGTTCGGTACTAGTCCGTCTAGGATTTTCCAGGTGTATATAATCATGTATCTCTCCCTCCTTGTTTTTTATTATTTACTTCAGTTAGGAAAGTCTCGTGTTTTGTGTTACTTTTTATATAATTGTAGTTTTGCTTATTTTCAATAATTTTTTTTTATTTTCTTCTGTTATAATATATTTTATATTTTCTTTTAAAGATGAATGGTCCTGTCAAATACCCTTTGAGGGTCTGAAAGGCTTTTATACATTTACAAGTCTATCAGTCTTGAGAACAGGACAATACAGGTTCTGAGAGGTGGCTTATGTACTGCACTCAGGTGAGTGGAAGCAGCAGGAGGCGTCAGTATTGAACAAATTCACTATTGTAAGTAGGTCATGCCTGTAGGTTAGGCAAGTATAGAATTCCCTGTGTCAAGATCCCAAGGTTTCAGTGTCTAACGGATGTGATGTAATGACTCACGAAATCGTAATGACACGATTGCAAACTAACCATACCACGGGTGGGGTTAGAACCCATGATCAGAGAGTCTCAAAACTCCAGACCGTCGCGTTAACCACTCCACCAGCTAGCTTCAATATGATTCATCCAACTAGGTATATTTCTACACCATAGGAAGGTTAGCATAGGCACCACTGTGACCACAAATGCAAGTTTTTACAGACGAATCTCTCGCTAGCGTAGCCGTGATGAACTCTAACTCAAGTCCCCTGAAAGCTGGCTTTGAGGGGACTTGAGCAACATTCGGCAATCTTTATTGAGGAAACTTTTCACCAGTCAGTGGTTTCTTCAGTCCAATACAGGGAATTGTTTTACGCTTCCCTAACCTTCATGCATGACCTACTTATACTAGTAGATTTGTCCAGTGATGATTTCGCAGCCTCCTGCTTCTACTCGCCTGACTGCATAAGCCACTTCTCTGAGCATATACTGTATAGTTCACAAGACTGATGAAATGAACGCATCTACTCCAGTCTAGGGGACTGATCATCTCGGTCCTCACTTTTCACTATTCTATGTATTGGACTGAAGAAGCCACTGGCTAGCTAAACTTTTCCTTAATAAAGGTTCCCAAATGTTGCACAAATATCTCATTCTAGAGCAGTGGTTGCCAAAGTATGCAGCTCCCCACACTGAAGTGTGGCGGGAAGATTCTACGGGTTTATATACGTGGATGTTAAATGTTTCCTGAATAAAGATTCCCATATGCTGCATAAGTGTCTCAATCTTCAACTTGTCGGTTTTTTCAAACCATTCATCACAACTGTCAGACACTGCAGCATCATGGGATCTTCTTACAAAGAATTCTTCAACGCTTGTTCAACCTTTGGACAAAGACCTACTTCGACTAGTGGATGGTACCACTATGATCCCGCCTCCATCTGCTTCAAGTCACCTCACTACAGTATATAAGCCACGTCTACGGCCCTATGCTGTACATTCTACAAGATTGATGGACTGAACACATCGACTCCAGGCTGAGGGACTGATTACCTCATACTCCTCCTCTCCTTACGCCTTCCTCTTTGTATTGGACTGATGAAGCCACTGTGTGGCGAAACGTTTCCTGAATAAAGATTCCCATATGCTGCATAAGTGTCTCAATCTTCAGTTGCACATGTGTCTAATTTATCAACATGTCGGTTCTCTGAACCATTCATCTACAAATCTGTTAGTGTGACTTTGTCAATGGTCCAAGTCGGACCGAAACGTCGTCGTAAGCTTCTCTCTTTTATGTGCGGGTTATTTGTGTATCGTTCCAGTCACGGTATTGTGCCTTTTTGTTATTTATAAATGGGTGCTTCCTGGGCAAGTCGGCATTGTTTCTCATTTTTACTGATAGAATGGAGACTAGTGACAAAGCGGTTTTAATTTTATTAATCAGACAGTAGCTTCTGTCTTCTTTGTGCTGTTTCTCTCTTTCGTCCACATCAAAATCTCCTGGTTCCTCTATAGAAGCAACTTCTCCTGCCTATCACTGCATGACAGTCATAGCAGCTACCCAGACCGGTTAATTCTTGCAATCTTTCAACCCCAGCAAGAGCTGAGCTCCTCCCTCAGTTACGTAGACAGTAGAAGACACAAATTAAAATCATACCCATTATACAATATTAATTAAATAAATACAGAAAAATATGGGTTATAATAACAGAGGGCCTGGTCATTATCTCAGTTTTCAGACAATATACGATATCCCCTTTTCTACAACAGCGCAATCTTAACAGCGTGTACGTGGTTTAAACTACTACCTCTCCAGTACCCTTCCCACCCCCTTCTTGCGTAGACTCGCTCAAAGGTCAGTTAGCATTCAGCACTGTCTAGAGGAGAGGAGGTTCTCTAACGTAGGCTCGCAGAGAAGTACTTTACACCATGTCATTATTGGAACCTAGAGTTGTCGAACAGTGCCTGAAGCCTGTGCTCGTTTTGTGAACTCTGCTTTGTGAGAACCTTGGTGGTCTAAACAGTGTCATGTGTGTTGTCATTGCCTCTGGGAACAAGGCTCGTCTCTCTTGAGATTGTCCATTAAACTGTATATTCTCAGACACTTAGTCATTACACTTCTTTTTAAGGTAGAAGATTTTTTGGTACCAATAATAAGAACATAAGAGAGAAGGAACACTGCAACAAGCCTACTGACCCATGCGGAGTATATATATTTATGACATCTTTACTGGATCCGTTTTGGTCTCAGGACCGAAATGTCATAAGATTTTGCGTCCCTTCATCCATACATTGCCTTGTGTGGACTTAACTGATCTAGTCACAAAAAGTTTGCGTCTACAGACTTAGTGGACTTGGTATTTACCCAGCTCTCTGTGTGTGTGTGTGTGTGTGTGTGTGTGTGTGTGTGTGTGTGTGTGTGTTTTGAATGCGCTTGCCAGCAGTCATCCCTCCCAGCCTCATGGGCCCATTTATACCTATTCTTTAGGCAATGTATGGAAGCTGCTTCCACCTCTTGTTTGTCACATTTATTTAACTTCATCAACATCCCGAGGCTAAAAATAAACTTCCTGTCATCCTGTACTTAGGTATTTCAGAATGGGTTACCGTAAAGTGATTGCCTAAGTGTTTCCCTTTTCCTTATTTACTTTGAATTTTCGTTTATAACTCAATGCATCATCCGATAGGCTTCAAATTTTCAACTTTAATTTACTATACTGGGGAAAGGTTCATGCTACTATTGGCACGTGTTGGTGTCTATGAATAAAGTTATACAACGAATTCCATAAATTTCATTTAAAGAGCGATAGCAGTCTAGCCTAATGTTTTTCAAACACTGTTAAATAAAGGTGTAACTGGAGTTAGACGGTTGGAATTATTTACAGTGTTTACATTTTGCCAATTTTAAGTGTTAAATAGTGTGAAAGTTTATTCCTGTTCACCTTAAGTATAATTGATTCTATGTCTTTCACGTGGTTTCAATATGTGATGCCTCTTACAGATGGGATACTACTCATAAGTTTATTTTATGTGGCTCCAAATTTGGACTGATCAAACCATACCAGGGGTGGGGTTAGAACCCGTGGTCAGTCACAAAACTCCAGACCGCCGGTCTGGAGTTTTGATCGCGAGTTCTAACCTCACCCGTGATATGGTTTGTTTGCAATCGGGTCATTACAATTTCGTGAGTCATGATGACATCGACTCCAGGCTGAGGGACTGATGGCTTCAACATCTTCATTTTCCACTGTAATTCTCTGTATTGGACTGAAGAAGCCACTGGCTGGAGAAACACATCCTCAATAAAGATTCCCAAATGTTACACAGGTGTCTCATTCTTCAACTTACCGATTTGCAAAACCATTTACATTATACTCAGTCTTGTTCCTCTCAGCTGTTATCCACATATCATCGTCCTAGTATCCGCAAGTGCTATCTTTCTATTTTTTTTATTACTCTTGTCCTCTCCTTTATTTTGATTGCATTTAGTACAAAACGCTTTGCCTGCTAATTACGGTTCAGATCGATGGTTCAGACTCCATTTGTAACTCCCATTGTCAACCCGGAGCCTCGATGAGTATGATGATTGTTGATGCCTTCACTGCCCTTTATCATCTCTCTGCCTCCCTACCAGTATATCTTCTACGGAAGAGCTCACGTCTTTATCTTTATTCCGGCTAAACTCTTCACTAATTATATTCTTTCACTACATTTCTAGCCTGATTCAATTATCTTTTTGCTTTCGTGGTCTATCGCATTCGTGATTTTTTTTTTCAGTTGCTGATTTGCATATTTTTAATTACACAAGTTGAATTATGAAATGCCTAAGCTCCTCGTGTACTCACCGATTTGTTTGCGGGGGTCGAGACTGAGCTCCTGGCCCCGCTACTAGGTCCAATCTCTCCCTGCTCCATGAGCTTTATGATACCTCTTAAAGCTATGCATGGATCCTGCCTCCACTACATCACCCTCCAGATTGTTTCACTTCCTGACAACTATGAGTGAAGAAATAGTTTCTAACATTCTTTGAGAGATGGACATGTGTGTGTGTGTGTGTGTGTGTGTGTGTGTGTATGTGCGTGTATGTGCGTGCGTACGCGAGAGGTGCGTGCTTGTGTTCGTACTTGATGGTCCTGGAGGTAACAGTCTGCTGGAACTTAGTGAAAGTATCCGCAACGTATAACGAAGCTAATCTCTCGTTTATACGTAATTTTTCAGCCGTCCCAACTCCTAGACAACCTGCTGCTCCTCGCAACACTTTCCACACGACCAGGGAATTAATAAGTAGATTCTGGAGGGCAGGAACTGAGAATATTCACAATTTCACCATCGCTTAAGTTTTTCTGAGAATTAACTGTAAACTCCGGGTTCTGTCTTCCGGTCGTCTCTGTCAGGTCACAGACCATTACTAATAACTTTATTCTTCACCAGGACATAGAAAGAAAAATATTTTTTTTTTCACCTGGCAAATCCCCAATATTCGGCAGACCCCCATGACCTGACCTTAACAGTTATCCACATGCTATTCACTCCTTATATATTGTTACGCTTGATGCTGTTGAGGGGCTCTTGATCTAGGGAACTGGATCTGCGCTCCAGTTCCCTAAATTAAGCCTGAATACCTTCCAAATATCTCCCCCCACCCACAAGCGCTGTTTAATCCCTGCGGGTTTAGTGCTCCCCATGATGATACGCTTGGCACTTGAGAAAACTTGGTCTCCAAGCAAAATGTTCAACTTTTGTGTCTTTGCTTCCATGCCTCTTAAATCTCAGCATACACTTATACATACAGAACGATAACTGCCTTAATCATCTTATACTCAATCTTAGTCTTATCAATAATCTTACACTTAATCATCTTACACTCACAATGTAAGAACAATTAGCTCTGACCCCATACACTGGTGAGCATGTGATGAGTGTGTGGTGTGTGGGTTGTGTTGGGAGATACGATCCCATAATTAAAACCTTTTGTCAAGTTGGCGAGCATCTGTAAGGATTCGATCCAGGTTTAAAGCATTTTTATGGAAGCATAATTGAGGAATGGATATTCGTACGTCTTATTTAACTGCTTCAGAAATACAAACTAGCTTCAAGAGGTCTTAATCTTCTAAGATGATTTGTCTTCTGGAACAAGTGGAAGAAAAAAAATTCTGGTTTTGTGAATATCTTAATAAACGAAGTAAGTCACGCGTGCTTTTGAAAAGCCCACAAAAGCTGCACAGACAAGTATTGAAATGTTTCATGTATCTGTTGATTATTTAATGGGTAATAATGCCCCCTTCCTCGAAGGAAAACGCTTGTCTACGCTGCTATGAACATTTGAACAAGCATATGAGACATCAACAAAATAGAAGTTTCAGTTAGTATAAACTACAGTGAACGTTTGTCTCCCCGGGTAATACCTCAATGGATGACGAGCAGCAATCTGAACCCAGGGAGAATAATTGTCTCCCCGAGACTCGTAAGAGCACCTGGAGGAAGACAAATAAGGGTAGTGTGAAAGTGAGGTCTCTGGAGAAGGGAGGCTGCACACCCACGCTGCACAATACCTGAGCATCTCAACACCCTCCTCGCCATAATCTTAATTAAAATTATTCTGCCATTCCTCTCCAGAAACACAAGCAGCAGCTGCTTTTTACTTTCCAGCCCCCGCATTCACTCTTCTGCTCCCTTCTCCCGTTCTATGCCTTCCTCTCTTCTGCCCTCACTTCTCCTCCGTTTCTAACCCATTTTATTTTTCCGCCCCCAGTTATCTATCCTTTCATATTACTTTCTTCCTTTTCAACTTCCCCTCGTCTCCACTTCCCCTTCCATTCCTACTCCATTTTCTATTTCCTTTCTCCTGGTTTCCCTCCCTTCCCTCACTTGCATCTAATACAGTGACGTGACCCGACTCTTGGCCGCTCAGTGGCTGAAGGAAAATGAGGAAGTAATATACAAAATGCGAGGACCCGGGTTCGAAAATCTATATTCTCTGTGGTGAGGTTTTTCGACAGTGTTGTTGGTGCTCTGGGGAAGGCGGTACTGATGGGTCTTGAAATGAAAGACCCCTTGTTTTTTCATCTGTCTGTCTACCTGTCTGTATTCATGTAACAGTGTCTGCGGCGGTTGATCTCTAGCGCTTGGGCCCCGTTTTTATACCTCTTTTAACAAGTTCACCTTTTTCCCTGCCCCCTTTTTTGGGCTCTGTTATATCTGCTTCTCAATCCATGTATTGAATTCCATGGAAGAGTGAATCAGTCTTGGAACCTTCCTTCAAATCCTTTATCCACGTCTAAAGCAATTCAGGTTTTTCGTCTGTAAACGTCACAAGGTTAAGGTGATATTACTTCATTATATGCATGGAAATGGCAGAACATTTGCATCATTATACGATATAGAATAAAATATAATATTATCATTATCACTGTAGTATTTAGTTTTAGAAAATTTGGTGTATAATCACTAGGCATATGCCATAATTTGGTGATATTAAAGATTTATTCATTTATTTCCCATAAACCTTGTTCAGACATTTAGATATGTTTAGTGTGAGGATATTTTATGTCAATAATGACTTAATTGTTCTTTCATTATTCATTTTATGTTATACAAGCAATAAAAAAAAGTTACCCTTGATTTTGAGAGTGCGAAACTCAAAATTCTTAATGGGTAACCACCATTTTTTAAATTAATATATTGTAATGTGACCAGATTATGCAGGTGGCTCTTATTTCTTATAGACCATTCCAAGTTTTGGTTTCCGTGTTATAACGTGGGATAGCCTATTCTGATCGAAGTCCCAATTTGCCCGTTTTATTAAACAAATAGGGATCCCAATTCCAGTATAATTAGAGAATTCCTAGTCTGATTGTCTTTCAATTTCAATACTGACAGCTCTCACCTGATGGAAAGTCTGGTATGGTTGTTGGCTGTGTAGGTGCCACTTAACTATTTTCATTAAAACTGTGATAGTTCCCATTCGATAACTTTCAAATGTCTCCTTTGATCACACTCAACTGATATAAAATTTCATTAGCAAATTATGTCGCCCTTTTATGTTATTTTGTGGTACCGAAGACTGGCACTCCAATAATAATTTTCTGAGATCGCGCAGCGCCCGACCCAAGTCTAGTGTAGTTTCTCGTGTGGTGTTAGTGAGCTTTGAGAGAGCTCGGAGAGAATGAGAATGTTTACTGGTGCGTTTTGTGCCATAGTCAGTACGAGTTTTGTAGGGATGGGTGAGTTTGTCTGGGGTGAGTGTGTTTGTTGTGTGGGAGAGGTGTGTTTGTTGTCTAGGACAAGTGTGTGTGTGTGGGATGAATGTTTCTTTGAAAGGAATGTGTTTGTTGAGTAAGTAGGATAGGAGTGTCGTGTGGGACAGGTGAGCTTGCTGTGTGGAACAGGTGTGCTTGCTGTGTGGAACAGGTGCGTTCGTTGTGTGAAAAAAGCTTGGTTGTTTTGTGAAACTGGTGTATTTGTGTTGAACAGGTGTCTGTTGTGAGGGACAAGTGTGTTTGTGGAGCAGGTGTTTTAGTGTGGAAAAGGTGTTTGTGTGGGACAGGTGGATTTTGTGTAAGAACAGATGTCTTGTGTGAGATAGGTGTTTTGTGTAGGTTATTTTGTGTGGGGACAGGTGTTTGTGTAGGACAGGTGTATTGTGTGGAGCTGTGTTTTGTGGAGCAGGTGTGTTGATAGCTTGGGCCAGGTGTGTGTGTGTGTGAGGGGGGGGTGGGACAGGAGTTTGTGGGGTGTGTGTTGTGTGGTAGGAGTGTTTATGTGGAACAGGTATATTTGTTTTGTGGGACAGCTGTTTTTATTGTTGTGGGGACAGGTGTGCTTTATGGTGCATATGTTGTGTGCGCGACAGGTGCATTTGTGCGATACAGGTGTGTATATGGGGCAGGTGTAGCTATGTGGGACAGGTGTAGGTTTGTGGAACTGTTGTTGTTGTTGTGTGGAACACTTACACACGAACATACATACAACAGATACACAACGCACGGACACATACAGCAGACATGCAACACACACACACACACACACACACACACACACACACACGGGGCCAGGAGCTGAGTATCGACCCCTGCAACCACAATAAGGTGAGTACACACACACGGGGCCAGGAGCTGAGCATCGACACCTGCAACCACAATTAGGTGAGTACACACACACACACACATACATATAGATATACACACATACATGCACACACACATACACACATATACACACACACACATATACACACACACACATACACACACACACACACACACACACACACACACACACACACACACACATACACACACATACACATACACACACATACACACACACACACATACACACATACACAGACACACACACACAGACACACACACACAGACACACACACACAGACACACACACACACACACACACACACACACACACACACACACACACACACACACACACACACACACACAAACAGGAGGAGAAAAAAATGATTGAAGGCATCATGAAAACAATAGGTGAGGGCGATATGACCCAGGTGACAAATTTTCAGAGAATTGGGTGGTTTGCGAGTGGAAGGATACGGCCTGTCAGAGTAACTTTCAAGGAAGAATCAGTTCGAACCAGGATTCTGCAAGAGAAAGCAAGACTGAGGGACAAACAGGGGTACCAGAGAGTATACCTCGACCGCGACAGAACACAAGAAGAAAGGACTACACTGAAAGAGAGGGTACAGAGACGCATGGAGGAACGAGAGGCAATGACGAAAATGAGCAGGACCCAGACACAGGAGGAAGGGCAAACACACCCCACAGAATCTCCCACCAAAAGACTCCAACCGCGACATTCCCAACGCAACTGAGCAACCTATACTACAACCCACTCACTGTTCCCTCTGCCACCAACCCCCATATCAAAAACCTCACCCCAACAGCTGTCCCTTGTGGGCATTCTGACCCCACCCCCATCATCACAAACCCCACCAACACCACAGCCCCATATAGGCCCCCACCAAGGCTCTCGCTCCCCCAACCCCAATATTCTTGCATGACCACAATGATAGAAAAGAAACTGAAAGTTTGGTACACAAACACGGATGGAATAATGAATAAACATGAGGAGTGGAACGAAAGAATCAGTGAAAAATCCCCAGACATCATAGCAGTCACAGAAACAAAACTCGCTGAGACAATAACAGACACAATCTTCCCAACGGGATATCAGATCCTGAGGAAAGATAGAAGGAGTAGAGGGGGAGGAGGGGTTGCACTGCTCATAAAACACCGATGGGGATTTGAGGAAATGGAAGGCATGGACATGATTGGAGAAAGAGACTACATTGTAGGTACAATTCAGTCCGGAGAACATAAAGTAGTCATTGGAGTGATGTATAACCCACCACAGAACTGCAGGAGGCCAAGAGAGGAGTACGAAGAAAACAACAGGGTGATGGTGGACACACTGGCTGAGGTGGCAAGAAGAGCTCACTCGAGCAGAGCAAAGTTACTGGTAATGGGCGATTTCAACCACAGGGAGATCGACTGGGAAAACCTGGAGCCACATGGGGGTCCCGAAACATGGAGAGCCAAGATGATGGATGTGGTACTTGAAAACCTCATGCATCAACATGTCAGGGACACAACCAGAGAGAGAGGGGAGGATGAGCCAGCAAGACTGGATTTTGTGTTCACCCTGAGCAGTTCAGACATTGAAGACATCACTTATGAGAGGCCCCTTGGAGCTAGCGATCACGTGGTTCTGAGTTTTGATTATATAGTAGAGTTACAAGTGGAGAAGGTAACAGGAACTGAAGGGGACAGGCCAAACTATAAAAGGGGGGACTACACAGGTATGAGAAACTTCCTGCAGGAGGTTCAGTGGGACAGAGAAATGGTAGGAAAATCAGTAAACGAGATGATGGAATATGTGGCAACAAAGTGCAAGGAGGCAGAGGAAAGTTTTGTTCCCAAGGGAAACAGAAATAATAGGAAGACCAAAACGAGTCCTTGGTTTACCCGAAGGTGTAGGGAGGCAAAAACTAAGTGCAACAGAGAATGGAAAAGGTACAGGAGGCATAGGACCCAGGAAAACAAGGAGATTAGTAGAAGAGCCAGAAACGAGTATGCACAGATAAGGAGGGAGGCCCAGCGACAGTATGAAAACGACATAACATCGAAAGTCAAATCTGACCCGAAACTGCTGTATAGCCACATTAGGAGGAAGACAACAGTCAAGGACCAGGTGATAAGGCTGAGGAAAGAAGGTGGAGAACTCGCAAGAAACGATCAAGAGGTATGTGAGGAGCTCAACACGAGATTTAAGGAAGTATTTACAGTAGAGACAGGAAGGACTCTGGGGGGACAGACCAGATGGGGACACCAGCAAGGAATACACCAACAAGTGTTGGACGACATACATACAGATGAGGAGGTGGTGAAGCAACTGCTAAGGGACATCGATACCTCAAAGGCAATGGGACCGGACAACATCTCCCCGTGGGTCCTTAGAGAGGGAGCAGATATGTTGTGCGTGCCACTTACCACAATCTTCAACACGTCCCTGGAAACTGGGCAACTACCTGAGGTATGGAAGACGGCAAATGTAGTTCCCATTTTTAAAAAAGGAGACAGAAAAGAGGCACTAAACTATAGACCTGTGTCATTGACGTGTATAGTATGCAAAATTATGGAGAAGATTATCAGGAGGAGAGTGGTGGAGCACCTGGAACTGAACAAGAGTATAAATGCCAACCAGCACGGATTCACGGAAGGCAAATCCTGTGTCACAAACCTTCTGGAGTTTTATGATAAAATAACAGAAGTAAGACACGAGAGAGAGGGGTGGGTTGATTGCATCTTCTTGGACTGCAAGAAGGCCTTTGACACAGTTCCTCACAAGAGATTAGTGCAGAAGCTAGAGCATCAGGCGCATATAACACGAAGGGCACTGCAATGGATCAGAGAATACCTGACAGGGAGGCAACAACGAGTCATGGTACGTAATGATGTATCACAGTGGGCACCTGTGACGAGCGGGGTCCCACAGGGGTCGGTCCTAGGACCAGTGCTATTTTTGGTATATGTGAACGACATGATGGAAGGGTTAGACTCAGAAGTGTCCCTGTTTGCAGATGATGTGAAGTTAATGAGGAGAATTAAATCTGATGAGGACCAGGCAGGACTTCAAAGAGACCTGGACAGACTGGACACCTGGTCCAGCAAATGGCTTCTCGAATTTAATCCTGCCAAATGCAAAGTCATGAAGATAGGGGAAGGGCACAGAAGACCACAGACAGAGTATAGGCTAGGTGGCCAAAGACTGCAAACCTCACTCAAGGAGAAAGATCTTGGGGTGAGTATAACACCGAGCATGTCTCCGGAAGCACACATCAATCAGATAACTGCTGCAGCATATGGGCGCCTGGCAAACCTGAGAACAGCATTCCGATACCTTAGTAAGGAATCGTTCAAGACACTGTACACCGTGTATGTCAGGCCCATAATGGAGTATGCAGCACCTGTTTGGAACCCGCACTTGATAAAGCACGTCAAGAAACTAGAGAAAGTACAAAGGTTTGCCACAAGGTTAGTTCCAGAGCTAAGGGGAATGTCCTATGAAGAAAGATTAAGGGAAATCGGCCTGACGACACTGGAGGACAGGAGGGTCAGGGGAGACATGATAACGACATATAAAATACTGCGTGGAATAGACAAGGTGGACAAAGACAGGATGTTCCAGGGAGGGGACACAGAAACAAGAGGCCACAATTGGAAGTTGAAGACACAAATGAGTCAGAGAGATATTAGGAAGTATTTCTTCATTCACAGAGTTGTAAGGCAGTGGAATAGCCTAGAAAATGACGTAGTGGAGGCAGGAACCATACACAGTTTTAAGATGAGGTTTGATAAAGCTCATGGAGCGGGGAGAGAGGGGGCCCAGTAGCAACCGGTGAAGAGGCAGGGCCAGGAGCTAAGACTCGACCCCTGCAACCACAAATAGGTGAGTACACACACATACACACACACATATACACACACATACACACACACATATACACACATACACACATACACATACTGTGGAGAAATTTTCTTCAGGAGGGGGGTATCAGCCCCTTTCAGCCCTGAGGGGCCCAGCCCTCTCAGAAGGGGCAACAGTGAGTAATTGATCGCAGATGCAGTATGAGCATGCGACGTGGTCAAGCGACCACTGCTCCTTGCAGTCCAGTGTTGCAGAGTGTATTTTAATAAGGACAGTACATCTCTTACTTTAGCAGGACAATTAAGGAAAATCCTGCTCCCACTTTATTACCATAGTAAAGATAGTGGACATTGTTGTCTATGATTAAGACAGAAAGATTTAAACATTCTGCTTTGCTTCATCGAGGAAGTGGCAAGGAAGCAAAAGTACTAGGTCAGCTTTTCGTTTGTGCTGGGGGCAGTGACGGCGTGGGGTGCTGTGGCATCTTCAGATTACTTTTGACTCTACTGAGAGTGACACTGACGCCAGGATAACCAACAAAGAACGATCTGTGCGTTAGTGTGAACAAAGTGTCTCACAAAACACAATGAACACTTACAGAGAAGTGTGATCAGCTTCTTCAGTGATATTGTGTGAACAATTATTGATGAACAGTGTAACAACGAGTGTTGCGATCCAACAGTGTAGTGCGACATTCTTCAAGGAACACTATTCTTCAATCAACTCAACGGATATCCGGGCGTAATTACGAGTCAGATACATATACCCAGGTAAGTGTTCTAACTCGTGATGTGCTTCTATTGACTGCGCAATTGAGTATAAAATTGTGAGTTAGTCACTTATAAACCCCGGTGATATGCGGACCTTTGAGTCCACACACGTAAGTTTGTCAGCAATCAGTGAATTAAATATGCTGACATAACACCCCCTAGGTGTAATTTATAATCTTACAAATTATAACTCATTTACAGCCCGTTGAGAGATGACTTAGACAGCTTCTCAAGAACTCGTCTGCAGGGGCGGCTGTGCAGGCGATGAGATGTCTTTCTAAGTTAAGTTTCCCTATATTTAAACTTTGGTAATCCCATTTCTCAACATATTGGTCTTGCTCGAACCGGATAAAGGCCACACTGTGGTCCAAATATGTTGTACTACAGTGTACAAATAACTACGAGCCAAGGTCCTTCGAAAAAAGCTGTAAAACTAGTGTTTTACAATTTAAATCAGTATAAATGAGTCCCTCCAGACTCAATCACAGAGAATGGGCAGCCAAAAGAAAACGGGCGCTCACCCAGCGTTCACCCAAAGAAAACGGGAGCTGGGTGACTCACCCAACAAGAAAACGGGGGATGGCACCCGGCATCCACTGCTCCAATCTCGAAAATCGCTGACTACAACAACCCAACTGATGTTCAGTTTGTCTGAGTGTATATACACATAGTGTTTATAATGTTTATAGACAGAAATTAAGAGACAAGATTGTGTTAAAGTTTGTTTCTTATAGATCTACCTATTACATTAAAGGAACTTATTTATAAAGTGTAAGCTTTCAAATACATACTAACAGTGACATTTATATATGTGTAAGTAATATTCACATGTGATTTACAGTTATACAGTGACATTTATAGTGTATAGTGAATGAAGTGTATAACATCGTTATTTACGA
The DNA here is from genome assembly GCF_038502225.1 of Cherax quadricarinatus. Lineage (NCBI taxonomy): Eukaryota > Metazoa > Arthropoda > Malacostraca > Decapoda > Parastacidae > Cherax > Cherax quadricarinatus. The sequence continues at coordinate 8,317,361 of NC_091347.1, read as the reverse complement.
TTAATCATCGTGGTCAGGCTGACACAGCAAACTCAAGCCATAAACACCAGACACATGTACTGTGTACCCTTCATGGTCATTGACCCTGAGGTTAAGCTTAGTGGGTCAGTAGTGTCTGACTCGATTATTGCTGACTTAAGCATAACAAAAACTCAGCTGTTTATAGCAGTACAGTGTTTTTTAAACACTTTAAGTGTGGTGCTGGAATTTTCAGTATACCATTAAAATGGCTTGTTTGAAAACTCAGTTTCAGTCTTTACAGACTAAGATTACACAATTAGAAAATCTAATTTCAGTCTGTATAGGATTAACTCAAGATACAAACATAGATTTTGATGATTTTGAGGTCAAATTTGAATTACTTACACAACGTCTGAAAATAATTAATTCAGACTATACACATTATGAAAAGAATTTTCTTGAATCAGATCCAACTGAGGATGAAATTAAAAATGTTTTGGATACTTTTAGTAATCAACAATTAAGGTGGACAGGAGTACAGGCTATCTGCCGCAAAACTCTGTCACAGAGACCTACTGTAACTAGTGGTCAAGCACCTGTTACACCTGTAACAACAAGAAGTGTCCCATTACCAAGCTTACCTACATTGTCATTACCTATTTTCCAAGGTCATAATTATGAAGAATTCATTAGTGGTTTTCAATCCATAGTAAATTCACGAACTGACATAGATGAGATTGCTAAGTTCAATTACCTTAAATGTCTTGTGAAGGGAGAACCCTATGAGCTGATTAAGTCATTTCCGGTGGTTAAAGGTAATTATCAAATAGCCTTACGTGTCTTAGCAGACAATTTCTTTGATGCTGACAAGGCCAGAGTTAGACATGCAGTCTTAATATCAAGCTTGAAGCCACCCAAACATTGTTTTTTCAGACTTACAGGCATTTAGAATCACATTAGACAATAGCCTCAGATCTCTAGATGCTAAATATGACCTAAGACAATGTGATTGGTTTATCAGTGGTATTGTACAAGATAAGTTGTCACCACAAACTATTGAACGATTAAATATTATGTTCAATAAACGCTATTTCACTTGTGAAGAAATTAGCAATGGTTTACAAACAATAGTTTCATGCATGCAAGCAACGAGACAAGATGAAAAATCCACAAATCTAGTGGATAATAAACCTTCAACTCGGTATAAAAAGAGTAAACCTACTCCCACTAAACCACAGAATGGGAAATCCCATATAGGCATTTATCAAGCTGTGAATACAATAGACAGTAAACAAACTGTCACACATAAACGTACTCCAAAATGTGTACTTTGTGATGGAACACATTGGGCACAGTATTGTATTCAATACACATCAATGGAGGCACGTAAACAACGTGTTCATCAGCTGAAAAGGTGCATCAAGTGTTTAGGTGAACACAAGGGAGGAAAATGCTCACTGAAGAAGTGTTTTAAATGCAAGGGTATGCATCATACAGCAGTATGCCCAAATACTTTTGCTGAACAGCAGAAGACTTCCACAAAATCAGGAAGTCAACAAGCAACAGCATTAAATGTGAGAGATAAGTTTAAAGCAACTGCTCTCCCGATAGCTCGAGTTGAGTTATCTAATAAATTACACAAAACCAATGTGCTAACATTATTTGATCAAGGCTCACAAAGGTCCTTCATAAGAAGAACAGTGTTGCAGAAACTGAATAAACAACCCTATGCCAAAATACAGTTAGATATAGCTGGTTTTTTCCACAATTCTGGTAAACAGACATATGACCTAGCCAAAATCACTGTTGGTCTAGGAAACAGGAAAAAGACAGTAGAAGCTGTGGTAGTAGATGATTTGCCTAAGTCTGTGCAGATCCAGGGATTAAAAGAAACAGTTGCAGCACTGAAAGCAGCTAAGGTCAAGTTAGCCTGTCCTGACATACAGACGGACACAATTAGTCCAATTGATTTAATCATTGGAAGTGATTATTATCACTGTTTTGTGCAAAATATAGTAAGTAAACATGATGTTCACTTGCTGAAAACAGCAGGAGGCCACATGATATGTGGTCCCATTCCCTCTCAAAGTGGGAAAGAAGCTGATATTGATTCAGTGGAAAATGTACTAGTTACAAGAATAACCGCTGATCATGTACCACAGCAAAAATTGTCATTACTGGAAGAAATGAACCAGTTGATCAGTTGTGGGATTTAGATGCGATAGGTATTGATGTAAATAAACCAAGCCCACAAGAGTCTCAGACTTATAACCAATATTTGGACACTGTCAAGTATGAAGATGGACAGTATTGGGTTAGATTACCATGGAAATTAAATCCACCACATCTGCCTAGCAATTATCGCATGGCTTTCGGACAGATGAAAGCACAAATACATGAGCTCAGGAAGAATCCAAAGCTACTGACTGTCTATGATAATATCATACAAGAACAGTTGGACAATAAATTCATTGAGGAAATAGTCGAAGATAAGTTGAAGACAGAAGCTCATTATCTCCCGCACCATGGAGTCAGAAAAGATTCTGAAACCACTCCACTACGTGTTGTATATAATTGCAGCGCACGTGCAAATAAAGATGTAGCAATTCTTAATGACTGTCTGATGACCGGACCCTCACTAACTGAGAAGCTTGGAGACGTGCTTATGAAATTTCGCACAAACCCATATGCCTACACGGCTGATATTTCCAAAGCTTTCTTGAGAGTAGGACTACCAGAAATAGATAGAGATTATACTCGATTCTTGTGGCCTGAAAATCCACATGATCCTCAAAGTCCTGTGAAAACTTATCGTTTCAAATCAGTATTATTTGGTGCAACATCCTCTCCATTCTTACTAGAAGCTACTCTAAATACACATTTGAAGAAATCTGAAAGTCCCTTCAAAGAAATCTTAAAGAAAAGTTTCTATGTGGACAATCTTCAAGGTACTGTGAATAAAGAGGAGGATTTGAAATCCTTATACAGAGAAGCTAACAAGGAGATGAAAGAAGCAAATATGCCTCTAAGTATGTGGAATACAAATTCAAAGCAATTAAGGGAACTTATCAAAGAAGATTTCCCTGAAGCTGAAATTCCTGATTGCAACAATATGCTGGGACTTAATTGGAACACACAGGAAGATACTTTGGGTCTCAAAAAGATAAATAATAAATCATGCAGTACACTCACTAAACGTAGTTTACTGTCAGAGCTATCACAATGTTTTGATCCTCTAGGACTCGTCTCACCAATTACCATAAAGGGTAAAATGCTTATGCAAGATGCATGGAAGCTCAAAATTGGATGGGATGAGAACTTGCCTCTAGAAATGAGTCAAGCATGGGATGAAATATCTAGGGAGTTTAAGCAACTTCATCAAATTAAATTTCCCAGACAAATAGGTCAAGAGGGAAACAAGTACACATTACATGTGTTCTGTGATGCGTCAACCAGAGGTTCTGGCGCTGTAGCTTACATGAGGAATGCTGAAGGAAGTGCACTAATTACTTCAAAGGCCAGGGTAGCACCCTTGAAGGTCAGAACAGTACCACAATTGGAACTGACAGCACTCTAGGTACAAAATTAGCTGTCTATCTCAACAAAGTACTTGATCGTCTCACTATTGAGAAAACCGTGATCTGGAGTGATAATGAAGCAGTTCTCCAGTGGTTAAGAAATAATAAGAGTAAGCTGGTCTATGTACAGAACAGAGTAGCAGAAATAAAAGAGATGCAGAGAGATTATCTCTTTCTCCACGTCTCTACCCAAGAGAATCCAGCTGACTTGTTGTCACGTGGTGTCCCACTCAAGAAATTTGTGGATAATAAATTATGGCTCCACGGACCGAACTGGCTCTCTAGTGAAAATAACTGGCCTCAGCAAAAGGCTCACATTATGCCAGAAGAAACAGTCTGCTTGAACAAAGCAGAAATAAGTTGTGTAAATCCTGCAGACAACAGAAATAGTCATTGATGGACCTAAATACTCATCTTTGGGTAAACTCTTAAGAGTTACAACTCTTGTCTTTAAATTCATTAAAGGAATAAAACCTGATTATGAATATATTGAACCCATTAAATGCTGGGTGAAACTAATACAGAAAGATGTTTTCTCTACAGAATATAAATTTCTAGAAACACAAGATAAATCCCCAAAGAAACCTGTTATGATTAATTCTCGACTCAGAAAAGATTATAAGATGTCGAGGAAGAATTCATAATTCTTCACTACCTAAAGAAGCCATACATCCAGTATTGATCCCCAAGAATCATTGGCTAACAAAACTGATTGTGCAAAACGCCCACAGTAACGTGTTACATGGTGGGGTAGCTGACGCACTTTGTCATATACGACAATCCTACTGGATACCTCAAGGTCGACAAAGTGTGAAAAAACAAATAAAGGACTGTATTACTTGTCGTCACTACGATATGCGAGTATGTCTGTATCCAGGTCCACCTCCATATCCCTCTGAAAGAGTTTGTCATATCACTCCATTTGAGGCGACAGGTGTAGATTACACTGGACCAATAATTTTAACCAAAACAGTTGACAAAGTTCCCATCAAGGTGTACATCTGTTTGTTCACTTGTGCTACAACTAGAGCAGTACATCTAGAAGTAGCCACTGACATGTCTGCTGAAACATTTATCAAATTATTCAGAAGGTATGCAACCAGAAGGGCATGTCCCAGACTGATGATTTCAGATAATGCAACGAACTTTGTTGCTGGTGCTGCTTATATAAGCAAGATCTTTGATCAACCAGAAGTACAGCAGATGCTGAATCAACGCAGTTGTCGTTGGAGATACATTCCTCCTAAATCTCCATGGCACGGCGGATTTTATGAAAGAATGATCGGCATTGTAAAACGTTGTTTAAGGAAGACTCTTCATCGTCAGAGAATCGACTTAGAAGAATTCCGTACAGTTGTGACTGAAATAGAAAATAGAATCAACAACAGACCTCTAACTTATGTTACCGATGATCTGGACAATTTAGAAGTGTTAAGTCCATCTCATTTACTCCATGGCAGAAGGCTCGAACCTGTTCCTCCCATGAATGATAAAGAAATCATAGAGGATCCTTCTTATTTCGAACCTGAGCAACTCAGACGTAAATTCAAACACCTTAATAAAGTGATTGAACGTTGGGAGAAAATTTGGCGAGAAGACTATCTCACCTCATTGAGAGAACACTTCTATGGAGCTGGTGTTCCTGAAAATCATAAGTTATTAAGACCTGGCGACATAGTGATTATCGACAATGATGGTCCGAGGTCCCAATGGCCACTTGGAAAAATTGTGACCATATATCCTGATGCAAATGGAATCATCAGGACAGTTGATGTTTTAAGCAAAGGTGTAGTGAATAAGCGGACAATAAATAAACTAGTGCTGTTAGAATTACACAGTGTTGAAAACAAAATTAGTGATTCTCCAGAAACCACACAGACTAAAGCTGTTCAGAAAAGACAAGCAGCAGTGGTGGCGAGTGAGAAAATCAAATTAATGTTAAGTGATGAATAGTTCACCTGTAGCGAACCTCCGCCGCCCCCCAGTGTGGAGAAATTTTCTCCAGGAGGGGGGTATCAGCCCCCGTCAGCCCCCTTCAGCCCTTTCAGCCCCTTTCAGCCCTGAGGGGAAAACCCTCGCAGAAGGGGCAACAGTGAGTAATTGATCGCAGATGCAGTACGAGCATGCGACGTGGTCAAGCGACCGCTGCTCTTTGCAGTCCAGTGTTGCAGAGTGTATTTTAATAAGAGACAGTACATCTCTTACTTTAGCAGGACAATTAAGGAAAATCCTGCTCCCACTTTATTACCATAGTAAAGATAGTGGACATTGTTGTCTATGCTTAAGACAGCAAGATTTAAACATTCTGCTTTGCTTCATCGAGGAAATGGCAAGGAAGCAAAAGTACTAGGTCAGCTTTTCCTTTGTGCTGGGGGCAGTAACGGCATGGGGTGCTGTGGCGTCTTCAGATTACTTTTGACTCTACTGAGAGTGACACTGACGCCAGGATAACCAACAAAGAACAACGATCTGTGCGTTAGTGTGAACAAAGTGTCTCACAAAACACACTAAACACTTACAGAGAAGTGTGATCAGCTTCTTCAGTGATATTGTGTGAACAATTATTGATGAACAGTGTAACAACGAGTGTTGCGATCCAACAGTGTAGTGCGACATTCTTCAAGGAACACTATTCTTCAATCAACTCAACGGATATCCGGGCATAATTACGGGTCAGATACATATACCCAGGTAAGTGTTCTAACTCGTGATGTGCTACTATTGACTGCGCAGTTGAGTATAAAATCGTGAGTTAGTCACTTATAAACCCCGGTGATATGCAGACCTTTGAGTCCACACACGTAAGTTTGTCAGTAATCAGTGAATGAAATATGCTGACATAACACCCCCTAGGTGTAATTTATAATCTTACAAATTATAACTCATTTACAGCCCGTTGAGAGATGACTTCGACAGCTTCTCAAGACCTCGTCTGCAGGGGCGGCTGTGCAGGCGATGAGCTGTATTTCTAAGTTAAGTTTCCCTATATTTAAACTTAGCTGGTAATGCCATTTCTCAACACATACAGGAGCTTGGACTCGACCCCTGCAACCTCAACTAGGTGAGTGTACACACACACACACGCAGCTAACATACACACATACAAGCAGCTAACATACACACACACATACACGCACACGCAGCTAACATACACACACATACACGCAGCTAATATACACGCACACGCAGCTAACATACACACGCACACCCCCAGGCCAAGTGTCTCTCGACAAGTGCCTCTGACAACTAATAACTAACACGCGCGCACACGCAACCACAAGTAGGTAAGTACAAGTGAGTTCACCAGACAAATACCAAATTACACAGGCGATTATGTAGACTGTTATGCCAGCCTAGTGAGAGTTGTTTACTAGCAGTGCGGTTCCACTTGCTTGTTTAGCATAATAATCAGCTGGTTCATCTCAAAGCTCGAATTGTTCAGTTGGGTCATTGAAAGGCCGCCAGCTCTAACGAGCAGATTAACGAGGATTGTTACGAAATGTTCTGATATCTGATGTCATGGAGAGCAGCAGCCAAATGCAGGAAAACACTGGAGAGAGAGTTATTCCTACTGGAATTTTTCTTCGACACAAGTCACAGAAGTCTTGAGACGTTTCTCTCTGAGCAGAGCCTTATCATGTCATGACTTTATAAAGCTCAACAGAGAAGGAAACGTTGTTCTGTGATGAATACCATTTCGGTAATGAATATAGTTTCTTCACTAATGGCTGCAACATACGTTATGTAATAATATACAAGTATATGTACAACGTATACAGACGTCGCTGATATCATTGTCATACTATATAGAAAGCCCCTTGTTATGCAGAGTATATCGGGCAAATTAAGTTAATTTTGCCGTCAAGATGCGACCCACACCAGTCTACTAACAATCAGGTACCTATTTACTGAAAAGTGGACAGAGACAGCAGATCTCTTAAGGAAACACGCAGTAATGTTTCCACCTGTACTGGGGATCGAACCGCAGACCTCAATATGTGAGCTGAGTGCGCTACCAACCGAGCTACGGGACACCCTGTAATGATTCACGAAATCGTAGTAACACGATTGCAAACAAATCACAGAACGGATGGTTATCGAACTCGTAGCAGACGAGTCTCAAAACGCGCTTGCCTGCGAGTTTTCAGCCACTCCAGTTATGAAGTTCAGGTCCACCAGTAGTGTCGTTTGTTGTATATGCAAGATAAGGAAGCAGAGAGGTGCTCCCGTGTCCCATCTTCCTCATTATACATTATATTGAAACTTGCATAATGCATATTACCTGCCCTTTTAGGTTAAGTAAGATTCGCCAGGAAACAGGACAAGTCTTACTCATATGATGACCCGCCACTGGAGCTTTTGCTCATCTGGCAGAGACCTTCCACTGGCTTACCAGTACACCCATTTGCAAAATAATTTTTCACTATTTGAGGTTACAGCCTATATTACTTCTAATTCACTACCAGAGGTGATTGCATACATTTCCCTTTTTTAATCTATTAGAGAAAATGCACACACTAACTTTAATCCATTTACGACATCTGTAACTCTAAAAAATGTATGATTTTTCTTGTCTTATAAGCACATATTCGTAATTACATACGTATCCTGTGTCATGCAGCGAGTAAGTTACATTTATACAGAGTGCATCACATACCCACTTCTTGCATTTCCTTTAATTATTTAAGTCGGCATTTATGACTGTACTGTCGTAGGGAACATTTATGACTGTACTGTCGTAGGGAACATTTATGACTGTACTGTCGTAGGGAACATTTATGACTGTACTGTCGTAGGGAACATTTATGACTGTACTGTCGTAGGGAACATTTATGACTGTACTGTCGTAGGGAACATTTATGACTGTCCTGTCGTAGGGAACAATTATGACTGTGCTGTCGTTGGGAACATTTATGACTGTACTGTCGTAGGGTACATTTACGACTGTACTGTCGTAGGGAACATTTATGACTGTACTGTCGTAGGGAACATTTATGACTGTACTGTCGTAGGGAACATTTATGACTGTACTGTCGTAGGGAACATTTATGACTGTACTGTCGTAGGGAACATTTATGACTGTACTGTCGTAGGGAACCCTGATGATTGTACTGTCGTAGGGAACATTGAAACAATAACAAACGTCATCTCCAGGAAAATCCAGGTTGTCAGTAACAATTTTACTCAGATGTTCACACAGACACACACATGTAGATACCTGGAAACAGTGAGAGGGAATACAGTGAAGATCAAACAGTGAAAGGGAATACAGTGAAGATCAAACAGTGAGAGGGAATACAGTGAAGATCAAACAGTGAGAGGGAATACAGTGAAGATCAAACAGTGAGAGGGAATACAGTGAAGATCAAACAGTGAGAGGGAATACAGTGACGATCAAACAGTGAGAGGGAATACAGTGACGATCAAACAGTGAGAGGGAATACAGTGACGATCAAACAGTGAGAGGGAATACAGTGACGATCAAACAGTGAGAGGGAATACAGTGACGATCAAACAGTGAGAGGGAATACAGTGACGATCAAACAGTGAGAGGGAATACAGTGACGATCAAACAGTGAGAGGGAATACAGTGACGATCAAACAGTGAGAGGGAATACAGTGACGATCAAACAGTGAGAGGGAATACAGTGACGATCAAACAGTGAGAGGGAATACAGTGACGATCAAACAGTGAGAGGGAATACAGTGACGATCAAACAGTGAGAGGGAATACAGTGACGATCAAACAGTGAGAGGGAATACAGTGACGATCAAACAGTGAGAGGGAATACAGTGACGATCAAACAGTGAGAGGGAATACAGTGACGATCAAACAGTGAGAGGGAATACAGTGACGATCAAACAGTGAGAGGGAATCCAGTGACGATCAAACAGTGAGAGGGAATACAGTGACGATCAAACAGTGAGAGGGAATACAGTGACGATCAAACAGGGAGAGGGAATACAGTGACGATCAAACAGTGAGAGGGAATACACGATGACAGTGAGAGGGAATACATGACGAAACAGTGAGAGGGAATACAGTGACGATCAAACAGTGAGAGGGAATACATTGACGATCAAACAGTGAGAGGGAATACATTGACGATCAAACAGTGAGAGGGAATACAGTGACGATCAAACAGTGAGAGGGAATACAGTGACGATCAAACAGTGAGAGGGAATACAGTGACGATCAAACAGTGAGAGGGAATACAGTGACGATCAAACAGTGAGAGGGAATACAGTGACGATCAAACAGTGAGAGGAATACATTGAATACAGGGAATACATTGACGATCAAACAGTGAGAGGGAATACAGTGACGATCAAACAGTGAGAGGGAATACAGTGACGATCAAACAGTGAGAGGGAATACAGTGACGATCAAACAGTGAGAGGGAATACAGTGACGATCAAACAGTGAGAGGGAATACAGTGACGATCAAACAGTGAGAGGGAATACAGTGACGATCAAACAGTGAGAGGGAATACAGTGACGATCAAACAGTGAGAGGGAATACAGTGACGATCAAACAGTGAGAGGGAATACATTGACGATCAAACAGTGAGAGGGAATACAGTGACGATCAAACAGTGAGAGGGAATACAGTGACGATCAAACAGTGAGAGGGAATACAGTGACGATCAAACAGTGAGAGGGAATACATTGACGATCAAACAGTGAGAGGGAATACAGTGACGATCAAACAGTGAGAGGGAATACAGTGACGATCAAACAGTGAGAGGGAATACAGGGACGATCATACAGTGAGAGGGAATACAGTGACGATCAAACAGTGAGAGGGAATACAGTGACGATCAAACAGTGAGAGGGAATACAGTGACGATCAAACAGTGAGAGGGAATACATTGGCGATCAAACAGTGAGAGGGAATACAGTGACGATCAAACAGTGAGAGGGAATACAGTGACGATCAAACAGTGAGAGGGAATACAGTGACGATCAAACAGTGAGAGGGAATACAGTGACGATCAAACAGTGAGAGGGAATACAGTGACGATCAAACAGTGAGAGGGAATACAGTGACGATCAAACAGTGAGAGGGAATACAGGGACGATCAAACAGTGAGAGGGAATACAGTGACAATCAAACAGTGAGAGGGAATACAGTGACGATCAAACAGACATCCCTCTAAGTCGCTTTTGAAACATGCGAAATTTAAAAATTAAGTTTAATGTAATGAAACACTTAAACAAGTACATTACTTGCCTCGAAAAACTCTCCTCAGTTTCAGTTGCGAATTAAACGATCTAAAAACTCCTAAGCGCTTAACTCGCAGGTCCATCTCAATGAACACAGGAGCTGGTTGCAGCGTTGCTTCACTGGTTGTAGCGTTGCTACACTAGTTGTGGCGTTGCTACACTGGTTGTGGCGTTGCTACACTGGTTGTGGCGTTGCTACACTGGTTGTGGCGTTGCTACACTGGTTGTAGCGTTCCTACACTGGTTGTAGCGTTGCTACACTGGCTGTAGCGTTGCTACACTTGTTGTAGCGTTGCTACACTGGTTGTAGCGTTGCTACACTGGTTGTAGCGTTGCTACACTTGTTGCAGCGTTGCTTCACTGGTTGTAGCGTTGCTACACTAGTTGTGGCGTTGCTACACTAGTTGTGGCGTTGCTACACTGGTTGTAGCGTTGCTACACTGGTTGTGGCGTTGCTACACTGGTTGTGGCGTTGCTACACTAGTTGTGGCGTTGCTACACTGGTTGTGGCGTTGCTACACTAGTTGTGGCGTTGCTTCACTGGTTGTAGCGTTGCTACACTAGTTGTGGCGTTGCTACACTAGTTGTGGCGTTGCTACACTGGTTGTGGCGTTGCTACACTAGTTGTGGCGTTGCTTCACTGGTTGTGGCGTTGCTACACTGGTTGTGGCGTTGCTACACTGGTTGTGGCGTTGCTACACTGGTTGTGGCGTTGCTACACTGGTTGTGGCGTTGCTACACTGGTTGTGGCGTTGCTACACTGGTTGTGGCGTTGCTACACTGGTTGTGGCGTTGCTACACTGGTTGTGGCGTAGCTACACTGGTTGTGGCGTTGCTACACTAGTTGTGGCGTTGCTACACTGGTTGTGGCCTTGCTACACTGGTTGTGGCCTTGCTACACTGGTTGTGGCCTTGCTACACTGGTTGTGGCCTTGCTACACTGGTTGTGGCCTTGCTACACTGGTTGTGGCGTTGCTACACTAGTTGTGGCGTTGCTTCACTGGTTGTAGCGTTGCTACACTGGTTGTGGCGTTGCTACACTGCTTGTAGCGTTGCTACACTGGTCGTGGCGTTGCTACACTGGTTGTGGCGTTGCTACACTGCTTGTAGCGTTGCTACACTGGTTGTGGCGTTGCTACACTGCTTGTAGCGTTGCTACACTGGTCGTGGCGTTGCTACACTGGTTGTGGCGTTGCTTCACTGGTTGTGGCGTTGCTACACTGGTTGTGGCGTTGCTACACTGGTTGTAGCGTTGCTACACTGGTTGTAGCGTTGCTACACTGGTTGTAGCGTTGCTACACTGGTTGTAGCGTTGCTACACTGGTTAACTGTGTAACTGATTTGTTCAGTACAAACTTGTTCTCAACCTCCCCTTCTAAGAAGAAAGTTTGGAAAAAGAGTTAATGAGAATGTATGAAATTGTTGATATTGTTTAAGCAATTAAACACTGTGGGTTTGGATTATGAGACTTTCTTCTGTACAGGTTATTTTCCCTCTAACTTTCCCAAATCAAGGATAACAGAAACCGTCCTGGGTCTTTTTTTTTTTATTAAATAGATCTAGTTGCAATTTGAGCTTCATTTCTGTATTCATTGACTCAAAATTTGCAAAGAATGGTTAGTTTTTACTTTTGAAGCATTTTTGCTGTTGATGTTTTCTGTTGTCATAGATGTTTTCTGTGCAGAGAAAGATGTTCCCTAGTGTTGTATATGTTATCATATATTTACTGCAGAAAATATAATGTTATAACATCAGTGTGATGTCATGCGAGTTCATGCTACGTTGTTTCATGCAGCACATTTGGTGTAGCCAGATGCTTAGTGTGTCTGTGTAAACTCGGTGCAACAGAGGTCATCCAGTTGATAAGCTTGCATGGTTGCCTGGCCCAGGGTTAACCCTTCTTGTTAATTCTTTTGTCTCACGAAATGTTTCGGACATTTGATAAGAGAGTTGTTCTTGAGTACTGAATTAAGCAAATGGGGATTTCACTCCCGACGGATTTTATATATAACGAAGCTCTGCTGGATAATACACACACTCTCAGGCGTATTTGGGTTTCTAGGAGAGTGGCAACGTGCTTGCACTCCTCTCATGCGTATATACCTTGTGGCTTCGCGTTGATAGCATACATTTGCTGTCATCGCTGTCTTCTGCTATAGTATCTCCCGAGGTTTTATTACACTTCCTTGTTGGTGAAGCAGGGAACTGAATTTGCTGTCTTATTTTTGTGGTATCTAGGGTAATAGTGAGTAACTTGTGGAGCCAATTAATGCTGCAGTCATTGACTGAACCTGGTCATTAACCTCCTTATTGTTGTAAAAGATATTTGTAGTCATTCTTCACAGTCAGGATTATAGAATGGTATTCATACTTATGACACAGTGTGGGAAGTAGTCTCTCACTATCGATTAATAATTCCAGAGAGATCCATAACTGTATATATTTATCCGCACGCTTAGTTCATAAATAAAATTGTTATATTTCTCTATAACCCGGATTAACTGAAATATGGACAATTTAATTGTAATTTAATTTTAGTGCCAATTGAATTTTGTAAGTAGTTTTCAACATTAGTATACTTGTCTATTAATCCTAAAGCATATGCGTACTATCAGACCTTATATACCGGTGTAGAAGTGAGGTCGTCTTTATCTTCTTCAGGTGTGAATTTCATGGTGTTGTATACTCCATGGTGAGTAACGTACGTTGTATATACTTGTATGAATCAGTATGCAGGTTCTAGAAAGAAGCTTTTTACGTTGGTTAGTCTTGAATATGTTGTTGTTAAACGATTTACAGGCACTTCTGGTGATATGCTTCAAGATATGCTTCCGGATCTATCTCCTTACATAAAATGCAGTCTGGAGGAGAGCTGCTGCAGACGTGTCAAGAAAAACATTTGGGAGAAATACTCCCAAATATTTCTCCCTACACGTGTGTAGCAGTTCTCTTCCCTGGTTGTATTCCGTGTCCGGATGTCTCAGTCCCACTCGTATTTTCTTTACTTTGCACCTTCTAAGCTGCAGTATTGGCCGTTTTTACAGCTTGTTCAAATCTTATTTGAATCTGCCTCTACCTTCTTCAAGTGTTATCCGGGTTATTTATTTCACATTATCCGCAGGTACTCTAACATATGATTCAGTTATCATTGGC
>NC_091347.1:8175941-8298441 GCF_038502225.1 Cherax quadricarinatus | reverse complement strand
GGGAGTTATGGAACACTTGCAGGCAAATTATTTCCTGTATAATTAGCACACATTTAGATTTGACATATCTCGCTAGGAAGCCGAACAGTTCTATGACAAACCCCGAGCGGGGATTGAAATTATTCGCCACGAGTTCAATTCCCGCCCGCTGTATGGTTAGTTCTCTGACAAAGTAAAAAAAAAACGAGGCTGGAGAGAGAGGGATGGGTGTATTGCATATTCTTTGACTGCAGTGAAGCAGTTGACATTGTGCCTCAACAGAACCTGGACAAAAATTTGACGAACAAGCAGGGATAATAAGGAATGTACAACATTGGATCAGAGAGTGATTTATGAGGAGAGAGAGCAAGTGTTGGAGAAGTGATATCAGAAAGGAAAATTGTATGATGCATTTTTACAGTCACTGCCGTTTGTTATGTTACATGCCAAAAGAGAGAGTCAGATGTATCCCTGCTTGCTGCAGGATTAATCAGACAAGTGACTATTGGAAATTATTCCATGCAAATTTACGAATAAATTAAGGATGAGACAACGCTGGAAACTAAGTATAGACTCCTGGCAAAGGGCGTAAACTTCCCTCAAGAAGAGAATGAGCGTAGTACCAAGCATATTGCCCGAGTCACACATCAACCGAATAACCTTTGCAGCGAATGCTCTAAGAGCATCTTTCAGGAATTTTAACAAGGAGTCATTTCTCTGCCCTGTATACATGTGTATGACTCTTGGAGACTGCAGCACCAACATAGAGCCCTCGCCTGATGAAGAAAGTTAAGAAAGGGGAGGTGTATAGGTATGCAGTGAGATTAATCTCAAAACTAAGAAAAATGAGAAGTGAGAAGAGACTCGAGGGACTGAACCTTACGACATTAAGGGATAAAAGAAGCAAGGGGAGACATGAAAACGGCATTCATAATACTCAAATGAATTGATCAGGTAGACAGGACTATCAGGAAGTATTAATTTAGCCTCAGGGTGGTCACGAAGTGAAATAACCTGGCCGAAGTACTGGAGCTATGTTTCATACATAGTGTTAGGACTAGGTATGGACCAGGAGCTGAGATTCAACCTCTGCAGCCACTAATACTTAAGGAGGGGTGACTAAAAGCACACAAACGATTACACCCCTACGTGCACGCATGCACTCACAAGCATGCACTCAGGCACGCACACGCAGACGAGTGAAGTTGCTCTCTCTCTCTCTCTCGCTCGCTCGCTGGCGCACGCACGCACGCGCGCACACACACACACACACACACACACACACACACACACACACACACACACACACACACACACACACACACACACACACACACACACAGCTAACATGCACACACAAAAAAAAGCACACCCACAGGCCAAGTGTCTCTCGACAAGTGCCTCTGACAACTAGTAACTAACACAGGAGCTGAGGCTCAACTTTTGTAATCACAAATAATTGAGGGCACACAAATGCACGCGCGCGCGCGCGCTCATATCAAACAATTCGACATCAACAAGTGACAAATATTCAAACATTAATTACATTTCATAAATTAATATAATTATACAATATTTTCACTCGTGCCAGGCAAATTGCAAATGATGTATTATGGACAATAATATATTACTGGACACACAGACAATTTGAAGCTTTTGAAAGAGAGAATTGTATAAAATATAATCTGTTGGTGTCATGGTGGGCGAAACGTCTGGCTTCCACAAGTCTATTTTTGATTCTGTAACCACTTGTTTCCATGTTAGTCTGGAGATATAATGTCGTGCTGAATAGGTAAAATTTGTCGTTTAAAATTAAATCCTTTCTAAATATTTCTCTTATTCGTTTAAAAATATTTTTTTTTTCATTTATGTTAATGTAAAAATTAATAATTTTGTACCAAAATCTTTGAAAACTTGCCTAACCTTATTATAAGAAGCACAATTTAATTTAGCCTAATTCGGCTAAATATATTTTAGACAAGTTAACAATTTAATGAACAAACACAATGAAATATATTTTTTTCAGTAGATTCAGAACGATTTTTGCAAAATTATTTCGTACACAAATTTTCCCTTGCCTTGTTCGGCAAGAAGAGCGTTGCTATTTAAGCCTAAATCACCAGTTTTAGCTATTTTGCACGACATATTACATAAAAAATAAAATAAGATTACTTTATCAAGATGCTTGAAGTATTGATTATTATTATTATTATAATCAAGGGGGAAGCGCTAAACCCGGAGGATTATACAGCGCCTGGGGTGGGGGGATATGTGGAAGGCATTCAGGCTTAATTCGGGGAACTGGAGCACAGATCCAATTCCCTAAATCAAGAGCCCCTCACCAACATCAAGGAACCTTCCTTGAGGGGTTGAAGTATTGAAAAAGGGGAAAATTTAGGTAAAAATTTCAGTAATTTTCCAGGTGAACCCATTACCAGGATCTTATTCGGAGAGGAAGAAGACATAGGATGGCACCCAGGATGGCACCCAGGATGACTCCCAGGATGACTGTTGGACCTGTACCCAAAATGACTTCCAGGCTGGCACCCAGGATGCCTCTTGGACCGGCATCTAGGATCACTCTTGGACCGGTACCCAAGTTGGCACCCAGGATGACATCAGGGCTGGCACCCAGGATGCCTCTCGGACCGGCACCCAGGATGACTCCAGTAATCAAAGTGGTATCACATACTATTTTTAACAGATTCTAGAGCGCTAGCTGAACACAGCAGGGAAGCAATACTTCTGTTTGGGAAGCATGAATTCACAACATCAGCGGATGTTTAGCAAGAAGATCCTCTTTCCATTTTTCTTCTGCATAGCGGTTAAAAAATTCATTATCAACCTGACCTGTACACTGAACATCCAGTTCCTAGATAATGGCATAAATGCAGACACAGAGGAGTCCTTTCTAACAGATCTTAAATGAATGATAACGCAAGACCTGGCCACGGTACTCAGCCTCAAACTATGAAAAGGTGACCCAACCTACAAGCAGTTGGGTCATTAAGGTCTTTAAGTACATCAACCATTGTTCACACCCATAGCATCCTTCATGGAGTCCCTCTAGGAACTAATGCCACTAACGCAGTTCTCGAGGGCAAAGTAGACGACATGAGAGATGGAATAATGAATAGGTCATCTAGATGGCCATGATGCTCTGTACTTTCTCACAAAGGGCTTGAGTCTGCCCAGGTTAACATATTTCCTGAGATGTTCACCCTCATATGACAACTCAAAACTAAAATAGTTTGACAGTCTACTGAGGTCAATATTAAGAGCGCTCAATCTTTCTCTATAAGACGAATACTAAAACCAAGTTACACTTCGTCAGATTAGGAGTCATGAGTGCCCGCGGTGCATCACGGACACAACTTCCTGCATTCCTGTTTAAATATAGCTTCCAGTAAGCTTGAAACAGCGATTCTCCTGAAAGACCTTAGGGATAGTGTTGATGTTTAAGACCCAATGTTCATTATTGGAGCCAGACACCGGGATACTGTCATGATCCTTAACCGGACGAGCTCCCTCTAACAACAGACAGTCGCACTGGGATAGCTTGATAGTGGAATCTATAGCCTAAGTAATGTTTGAGTGTGTGTCCGGGTAAGACAGAGCTCGTCTCTTGGCAGTGACAGTTCCTCAAGCATGGGATTATCTATTGGCTATCCCCAGTTCCTCTCTAAAGACACTCCTCGACCCACAGACCATTTGTTGGTGTTGTACTTCACCTTGCTGCTCCTGTTCTCGCCGAGCACAGGTTTGTCCTCGGTAGTGCATCGAGGGACCAATTCAGGTACAGTGGTCATTTTGCCATAGGTCTGAGGGAAAGCTTGCAAGGTATGAAGAGGTTAATATCATGAGAAGCCTTGCAGCAGCTAGATGCCGAGCAACACGTTAGCCGCCTCGACTCTGCAGTTCCGACAAGCTTAAACAGGTGGCAAGTGGTGTGGAACTAAACATACGCGTCCACACTGGCTGACACGCTGCGCCAGTACAGCAGGAATGAAGGAGGCGCAACTGCCAACTTGAGGGAGTCCCAAAAGCCTGGAATGTGTAATGGGCTTGCACATTATAGGTTCCCAAAAGTTCAGAGAACTCTGCTCATGGGAAAAGAGCGCATCCATGTTCATCAAGAAAACGGGAAAAAGGCTTATTAGGGTAGCTAAAGTTCCCAGAGAATCTTGCTTTATTTTATTCCAGGTCTGAGGAGCTGGACGAAGTTTTTGGTATTTAAATGTTGACACACACACCTGTTTGTTCGTTATGTCTCTCTCAAACTTTTATTATTTTGTATTTCGTACACTATGCTAATCATCACCTGCCTTGTACCATCACTGTATCGTGTAAAAGTATATTTATTAATAAAAAATATGGTAGAAGTATAATTAAGCAGCTTGAAGGAAAAATCTCATTTTCTCTGTATCCTTTATATTCATTTTCCGAGGATATGGATCAACACATTTGCACATTACAATTTGCCACTTTTAGAATATAATGAATTTCTCATTACGCGAATGAAGCTGAAGACACGAAGCTTGTATGATGTCAGAAATTGTCTATAAACACCAGATTACAAGTTAGAAACTTCTCACACTAAATTCTTTTGAACAACTAAAGTCTGTGGTATGGGTGGTTAGAGGTGTAGGTGATGGTTGGAGGGTGGAGGTGGTTGGGAGTTTAGGTGGTAGTGGGCGGATATGCAAGTAGTGGTAGTTGACAAGAGAAGGACGAGAATAGTAAGAGCTGACCGGTTATTGTAGTTGGCTGGTATTACGCGCAGAGGTGCAGACTATTGGTCTGCACATCTTGCCGTGGCAAGATAACCGATTAGGAATGAGAAAAAAGGCAGCAGAGAAAATAAGTGTATTTCCTTCAAAAATAGAATGGTATTTACAGTGTATATTGCCCATGTACAGTATTTGCTTCACGAGCGTCGCACGTCGCTTCACAGCTTTGGCGGGCTTCCATGTGATTGGCTGGTTGAACCAAGGTACTGGTATAACGACGGTGCTCCTTTGATCATTAGCATCTGGTTCGCTGGTCGGGAGGCAGCCTATACGGGTGTGTGACGTACGCCGAATAAAATGCAGCATACTCTTAACATTACCAACTTTGGCATGTTGTTTGCCTGATGTTGCTAGATGTCACGCAGGGCTGATGGTTGATATGGGAGCAAACCACTTCTACAATGTTCGGCCGGGGGGTGGGCAATACACTGGGATTTCAGAATTACATATACTCCGTCTCTCGATGGGAGACTGCCGGCATGCTAAATAAAGAAACAAATAACTCTAGGGAGCTACCACCTCTAGAACTGACTGGGGACCCACATCCTCCGAGAAGACAATAAACGTATTTCAGGGAAACCTCAGGAGGTTTCTCCCCGGAGCTGCTTGAGTATTTTCACTTCCGTACACTCACTATATGCTATGTTTGTGAATTTATTATGTCAGTGCTCAGTAGTAACCCACATGTGGGTTATTATTGAGCATATATATATTATATATAAAATATTTATTAACACTAAGGCAAGGTGGCCCATGAAAGAAGAAATGCTTTCATCATCATTTACTCCATCACTGTCTTGCCAGAGGCGCCCCTGCACTACAGTTCAAAATGCAACATCTGTCTGCCCTCTCCTTCAGAAAGCAGGCACTACTTCCCACCTCCAGGACTCAAGTCCGGCAAACCGGTTTCCCTGAATTCATTCATAAATGTTACACTGTTCACACTCCAACAGCACGTCAGGCTGGCTATAAGACTCATTCGTCTCCACTCACTCCACTCTAACACACTCCTGCTCGCTTGCTGAAAGGGTAAGCCCCTTGCACACAAAACTTTACCCCCTTCCTGCAACCTTTCCTAGAATGACCCCTACCCCACCTTCCTTAGACTACAGATTTGTACACCAGGTAATTCTAGTTCATTCCATTCTTTCTAAATGTCTGAACAATTTAACAACCCCTCCTTAGTCCTCTGGATAATACTTTTAGAAACCCAGCACCTCCTTCAAATCTCTAAGCTACGGATTTTCTGCCTAATCACACCACACATTGCCCTCGGACACATCTCCACTGCCTCCAGCCTTCTTCTTGTTGCAACATTCACCACCCATGTTTCACATCCAAATAAGAGGAATGGTACCCCTATACTTTCATACATTCCCCTCTTTGCATACATGAATATTTTTCTTTGTCTCAACAGACTCCCCAGTGTACCACTCACGTTTTTTTCCTCACCAATCCTATGATTCACCTCGTCCACTCCCAAATATTTTAATACATTCATTTCCTCCATACTCCCCCCAATCTGATATCCAGTCTTTCATTACCTAGATTTTTTATCATCACCTTGTTCTTTCTTATATTAACTTTTAATTTCCTTCTTTTATATACCCTTCCAAACTCGTCCACTAACCTCATTAACTTCAGACACTCCCAAAAGCATAGTGTCATTAGTAAAAACCAACTGTGGCAATTCCCACTTTGTCAGATTCTTTATCTCTTAATCCCACACCTTTTCCCAACACACAAGCATTCACTTATCTTACAACCCCATCTATAAATATATTGAACAACCATGGTGACATCACACATCCCTGTCTAAAGCCTACTTTTACTGGGAAATAATCTCTCTCTCTCTCCCCGAGCCTCACTATAGTTGCAAAATTTCTTAACTGCTTTCAGTAACCTACCACACATTCCATATACGTACTTGCATCATCTGCCACATTGTTTCTCTGTCCATCCTATGATCCTATCATACGCCTTTTCCAAATCCATAAATGCAAGGAAAACCTTTTTACCATGACATGAATATTGTTCGCCTATATACTTCACTGTAAACACTTGATCTACACACCCCCTACCTTTCCTAAAGCCTCCTTGTTCATCTGCGATCCTGCCCTCCGTCTTACTCTTAATTCTTTCAATAATAACTCTCTCATATCTACCATAAATATCAGGCGAGCTCTTGTTGAAATAAGAACCACAATGAAACCATTCATTGAAGAGCTTTCTTTGTATAGTAGGCACGATCAGTGAGAAAAATATTTGTTTTTAGCTAAATATTAAAACGAATGTATGTTAAAATAAATTAAAATGAGATTCATTAATACGTTAAATCATAAATTCCCATTTTCATAAAAAGTACGACACAGTAATATAATTTGAAATTAATGCATCGACGAAACTAGCATTGCGTATTAGTGCAGCCTTTTTTCGCACATTATAGGCCTACAGTAAATGTCTGCATCAAATGAAATGTTATGGCTGAAATTACTACTTCCTAAATTCTCATGTCTGGCACTCTAGTGTGCAATAAACAATCAACTGAGCAATTTCCCTGTTGTCAATTCTCGCAAAATCATTCTTATTAATGTCAGAACCTAATGTAATCCAACTGTCTCTGTGTCGTTGCAATCAGGTTGTCATTCTTGTCAGTGAATTGAAAGATGTTTCTGGTTCACAGGAATTTTAGTCGAGAAGTCAAAAGTTATTGCTTTTCAACACTGAGGAACATCGCCACAATATTTTATGCATGAAAGGTATAAAATACCGACAATATGAAAGTTAAGACACATGTGCAACATCTGGATATCTTTATTGTAGTAGACGTTTCGCCATCCAGTGGCTTTATCAATACAGATTCTAGGACATAATAGGAAGACAGTAGAACTATATACAAAAGATGAGGTAATCAGTCCCTCGGCCTTGGAGTTAGTGTTCACAGCATCGTGGTGGAGGAGAATCTGGAGCAAAGACAAGAAGACTGGCGGTTTATATACTCGTCAGTGGATAGGGACGGGCAGCAGACGAGGGCAAAGTCACTGGTAGGCGGGATTCCCCAGTGGAAGTAGGTCCTTCCCAAAGAGATGGGTTAGTTGCAGCAGCCGTGAAGGTCTTGTAGATGTCCTCTGAACCAAGATTCCATGATGTTGCAGTGTCTGACAAGTTGTGCATGAAAGGTATAAAATACCGACAATATGAAAGTTAAGACACATGTGCAACATCTGGATATCTTTATTGTAGTAGACGTTTCGCCATCCAGTGGCTTTATCAATACAGATTCTAGGACATAATAGGAAGACAGTAGAACTATATACAAAAGATGAGGTAATCAGTCCCTCGGCCTTGGAGTTAGTGTTCACAGCATCGTGGTGGAGGAGAATCTGGAGCAAAGACAAGAAGACTGGCGGTTTATATACTCGTCAGTGGATAGGGACGGGCAGCAGACGAGGGCAAAGTCACTGGTAGGCGGGATTCCCCAGTGGAAGTAGGTCCTTCCCAAAGAGATGGGTTAGTTGCAGCAGCCGTGAAGGTCTTGTAGATGTCCTCTGAACCAAGATTCCATGATGTTGCAGTGTCTGACAAGTTGTGCATGAAAGGTATAAAATACCGACAATATGAAAGTTAAGACACATGTGCAACATCTGGATATCTTTATTGTAGTAGACGTTTCGCCATCCAGTGGCTTTATCAATACAGATTCTAGGACATAATAGGAAGACAGTAGAACTATATACAAAAGATGAGGTAATCAGTCCCTCGGCCTTGGAGTTAGTGTTCACAGCATCGTGGTGGAGGAGAATCTGGAGCAAAGACAAGAAGACTGGCGGTTTATATACTCGTCAGTGGATAGGGACGGGCAGCAGACGAGGGCAAAGTCACTGGTAGGCGGGATTCCCCAGTGGAAGTAGGTCCTTCCCAAAGAGATGGGTTAGTTGCAGCAGCCGTGAAGGTCTTGTAGATGTCCTCTGAACCAAGATTCCATGATGTTGCAGTGTCTGACAAGTTGTGCATGAAAGGTATAAAATACCGACAATATGAAAGTTAAGACACATGTGCAACATCTGGATATCTTTATTGTAGTAGACGTTTCGCCATCCAGTGGCTTTATCAATACAGATTCTAGGACATAATAGGAAGACAGTAGAACTATATACAAAAGATGAGGTAATCAGTCCCTCGGCCTTGGAGTTAGTGTTCACAGCATCGTGGTGGAGGAGAATCTGGAGCAAAGACAAGAAGACTGGCGGTTTATATACTCGTCAGTGGATAGGGACGGGCAGCAGACGAGGGCAAAGTCACTGGTAGGCGGGATTCCCCAGTGGAAGTAGGTCCTTCCCAAAGAGATGGGTTAGTTGCAGCAGCCGTGAAGGTCTTGTAGATGTCCTCTGAACCAAGATTCCATGATGTTGCAGTGTCTGACAAGTTGTGCATGAAAGGTATAAAATACCGACAATATGAAAGTTAAGACACATGTGCAACATCTGGATATCTTTATTGTAGTAGACGTTTCGCCATCCAGTGGCTTTATCAATACAGATTCTAGGATATAATAGGAAGACAGTAGAACTATATACAAAAGATGAGGTAATCAGTCCCTCGGCCTTGGAGTTAGTGTTCACAGCATCGTGGTGGAGGAGAATCTGGAGCAAAGACAAGATGTTGCACATGTGTCTTAACTTTCATATTGTCGGTATTTTATACCTTTCATGCACAACTTGTCAGACACTGCAACATCATGGAATCTTGGTTCAGAGGACATCTACAAGACCTTCACGGCTGCTGCAACTAACCCATCTCTTTGGGAAGGACCTACTTCCACTGGGGAATCCCGCCTACCAGTGACTTTGCCCTCGTCTGCTGCCCGTCCCTATCCACTGACGAGTATATAAACCGCCAGTCTTCTTGTCTTTGCTCCAGATTCTCCTCCACCACGATGCTGTGAACACTAACTCCAAGGCCGAGGGACTGATTACCTCATCTTTTGTATATAGTTCTACTGTCTTCCTATTATGTCCTAGAATCTGTATTGATAAAGCCACTGGATGGCGAAACGTCTACTACAATAAAGATATCCAGATGTTGCACATGTGTCTTAACTTTCATATTGTCGGTATTTTATACCTTTCATGCACAACTTGTCAGACACTGCAACATCATGGAATCTTGGTTCAGAGGACATCTACAAGACCTTCACGGCTGCTGCAACTAACCCATCTCTTTGGAAAGGACCTACTTCCACTGGGGAATCCCGCCTACCAGTGACTTTGCCCTCGTCTGCTGCCCGTCCCTATCCACTGACGAGTATATAAACCGCCAGTCTTCTTGTCTTTGCTCCAGATTCTCCTCCACCACGATGCTGTGAACACTAACTCCAAGGCCGAGGGACTGATTACCTCATCTTTTGTATATAGTTCTACTGTCTTCCTATTATGTCCTAGAATCTGTATTGATAAAGCCACTGGATGGCGAAACGTCTACTACAATAAAGATATCCAGATGTTGCACATGTGTCTTAACTTTCACAATATTTTACTTGGATCCACCTAAAATATTTTCTTCCATTTATTAATATAATACACAAATTATTGTGAAAAGATTTGTTTTTAAATCGATTTGAAAACTTACTATTAGTCCACAGTTCATAGACTAATAGAGGCAAAAAAGCATGTATAATAAATTACTAAAATAATTTTTAATGGGGTAGACGGGTAAACCAGCGGAAGGCCTCGGTCAGATGACCTAAAGCTACAGTAGCGGATCACATGACTAAGACCTGCGTCAGGAAAAAATTATCCTGTTTCTTGGTGAATCTTACCTAACGTAAACAAGTGAGAGTCTCTCCAGAGAATAAGATTTAGGGCACAAATCTCTTACATGACAATGTTACGTATGGGAGTCGAATTTTCCGAATCACATTAGAGCGTACGTGTGTGCAGTAATATTACTGTATGAACGTCTAATTAAATCACTCTTCTGTTCTAAACTGCCACATTAGCTCAAAATTACTTTCAAGATTTTTTAGTTTTTGTACGATTTTTAATGTCCAGGTCTTTTAAAAAAAGTACACCTGATAATTTCTCTGGCATTTGAAAAAAAAGTGCATGTGCCCTCCCTGTCCCATACAGATTTACGTCCATGCTGGCTGGTAATAGTGGCCATCTTGTATTAGTAAGAGAGTTAATGGATTCTGACAGGTAATGAAAGCTGGTAGGTAATGGTAAATGGTAGATAATAGTAACTGCCATGCTGGTGATGGTACTGGCAGGTATTGCTAGCTTCCCGGTATTAGAAACTGATAAATAATAGGAGATTTAGAAAATGGTAACTGGTAGTTTAGCCAACTGTTTACTAATCTTAGCATCATTAGTGGCTTAATGTTCGTTAAGGGACGCCATTTACCCTTCATTTAGCCACATAATCTGTCAATTCTAAATTGAATTTGTAGCTTCTGTTGTTAATCAGTTTTATAAACCTGAAAATTCTTTTGTAAACTAAAAATTGAAGCCTAATTCAAATATTTTATTTATAAATTAGGCAGTAGGTTGGCAGATAGCAACCGCCAAGTGAGTGTGAATCGCAAACCAGTAATTGTTTTACATGATGGTAGGATTGCTGGTATCTTTTTCTGTCTCATAAATATGCAAGATTTCAGGTACGTCTTGCTACTTCTACTTAGGTCACACTTCACATATTTACAAGCATATACACACACACACACCTCTGGGTTTCTTGTTTCTTACTAGTTCTTGATCTTGTTAATTTCCTCTTATCTCCATGGGGAAGAGCCCCTCAAGGAAGGTTCCTTGATGTTGATGAGGGACTCTTGATCTAGGGAATTGGATCTGCTTCAGTTCCCTAAATTGAGTCTGAATACCTTCCATTCCCCTCCCACACAGGCGCTATATATTCCTACGGGTATAGCACTCCTAATGATTATAATAACCCATGGGGAAGTGAAACAGAATTCTTCCTCCGTCAGCCATGCGTGTGATAAGAGGCGACTGAAATGCCGGGAGCAAGGCGCTAATAACCCCTTCTCCCGTATCCATTACTAAAGTTAAAAAGAGAAACTTTGTTTTTCTTTTTGGGCCACCCTGCCTGGGTGGGATACGGCCGGTGTGTTGAAAGATTTTATTTATAAATCTTGTATTCAGTAAAATAAATTTAATTTATTATTATATTTACATTTATTGTGAATTTTCTCTGTGGTCTCCAAAAATTATCATGTACAATATGTCTCACCAACGTTCTGCAAATATAGTCTTAAGTTACAAACTCAAGTAGATAAAGGGGTGGTCCAGTAAGCCAGCGAAAGGCCTCGGTCAGAGGACCACAAGCCCCAGCTGGGAGTCATATGACAAAGACCAGCGTCAAGAAAAACCTGTCCTGTTTCCTAACAAATATTGAATTAATATTTTGTATTTCCTGTCTCTTGACGATTACAACACAACATTTTAACTCTTTCTCTGTTTCAAACACCTTATTCAACCCTAATATTCCTTCACAGCTTATCATAATCTGTGATCTACAGTCTTTGTGTCCTTATACTAAGATAACATTCGTTTATTTTATATTTTTAAGTTAATCTAATTACCATATATACCAAATGTCAGAAAAATTTTGATCGCTTTAATATGGTTATTTCTTACGTTGTTTGTCACAATGCTAACAGTTAAGCTACATTCATACAGACTAGCTGACAATGCTAGCTGACAATGCTAGCTGACAATGCTAGCTGACAATGCTAGCTGACAATGCTAGCTGACAATGCTAACTGGCAGGTTATGACAGCTGGCTCTAATTGGAGGCTTACACGTGATGGTAGCTGGTAGTGAACAGTAGCCAGTTGATAATAGCTGATAAAGGTGACTGTCACCTAATGATACCGTCATTAACTACTTGATGTTCGTTAATTAACAGTTTACTCTCTCGGTGACTCATTATATTTACCAATACAGTATTTCATTCTCAGTTTTAATTTATATTCTTTATTTTTTTCCTTATAATTTATAAAACAAACAATCTAAAACAATCCTTAAAACATTGAATATTGAGAGTAAAAATTTAAGGTTCGGTTACATAGGACATGTCAAGTCAGCACCGTGACATTTTCACCATTGGACAAGAATTCTTCAGTTCCTAAAATTAAGATTAAACTTAGCATATATACACACACATATCAATGTTTATATCCTGTGTTTTTTGATGCAACACCTTCGTGTCTTCCGGTGCTGTATTTGGGGCCTTTAATGCATATTTTTGCGAAAATAGTCACTTTTTTTCTTGGTGTTGCAGGACAAATGGATTTTGATATGGGAATTATAAGTTAATAGCTAATTAAAGTAATAATAATAATAATATCTTTATTTCTTCAAGTACATGTACAAGGTATATAGTCCTAGCTGACATCAGTGACATACTACTATATAGAAAGCCGCTTATGTAGAGCATTTCGGGCAAATTAGGTCAATTTTGTTCCAGGATGCGACCCACACCAGTCGACTAACACCCAGGTACTTATTTTACTGATGGGTGAACAGGGACAGCAGGTGTCTTATGAAAACAGGAAATAGGCCGTCCAATTCATTCTATTGAGGACACTAGAGCACTCCAGGATGATTTGAATAGACTGATGCAATGGTCGGAGAAGTGGCAGATGCAGTTTAATATTGACAAACGCAAAGTTCTAAATGTTGGACAGGTAAATCACTATGCCACATATAAACTAAATAATGTAGATCTGAATACTACTGATTGCAAAAAGGATTTAGGAGTTCTAGTTAGCAGTAATCTAAAACCAAGACAACAGTGCATTAGTGTTCGCAATAAAGCTAACAGAATTCTTGGCTTCATATCTAGAAGTATAAATAATAGAAATCCTCAGGTTGTTCTTCAACTCTATATATCCTTGGTTAGGCCTCATTTAGACTATGCTGCTCAGTTCTGGTCACCGTATTACAGAATGGACATAAATGCTCTGGAAAACGTACAGAGGAGGATGACAAAGATGATCCCATGTATCAGAAATCTTCCCTATGAGGATAGACTGAGGACCCTGAATCTACACTCTCTCGAAAGGCGTAGAATTAGGGGGGATATGATCGAGGTGTATAAATGGAAAACAGGAATAAATAAAGGGGATGTAAATAGCGTGTTGAAAATTTCCAACCAAGACAGGACTCGCAGCAATGGTTTCAAGTTGGAAAAATTCAGATTCAGGAAGGATATAGGAAAGCACTGGTTTGGTAATAGAGTTGTGGATGAGTGGAACAAACTCCCGAGTACAGTTATTCAGGCTAAAACGTTGTGTAGTTTTAAAAATAGATAAATACATGAGTGGGTGTGGGTGGGTGTGAGTTGGACCTGACTAGCTTGTGCTGCTGGGTCTGGCGCCGTGCTCCTTTTTTGAGTGGAGGTGACCAGACTGGGTGGGTCATTGGGCTAATCCGGGGGGGGGACATGGACCTGCTCCGCATGGGTCAGTAGGCCTGTTGCAGTGTTCCTTCTTTCTTATGTTCTTATGTAATGTTTTCCAGCCGTACCGGGGATTCGATCCGCGGACCTCAGTGTGTAAGCTGACTGCACTAGCGGTCGAGCTACGACACAAGTTATTATTTTTAATATAGCTCATTCACTACTTAGTTATCTGGAGTTTATCTGGAGAGAGTTCCGGGGGTCAACGCCCCCGCGGCCCGGTCTGTGACCAGGCCTCCTTAGGTCAGTGTCCCAGGATGCGACCCACACCAGTCGACTAACACCCAGGTACCCATTTTACTGATGGGGAACATAGACAACAGGTGGAAAGAAACACGTCCAATGTTTCTACTCTGGCTGGGAATCGAACCCAGGCCCTCGCCGTGTGAAGCGAGAGCGTTAACCACCAGGTTAACCACCAGGATCAATTTATTACTCCTCAACAATTAAGCACTTGTAGAATATCTAGTTTGTATAACTTTTATTTGCTCTACTTAGTGTACAATAAGGAAAGATGGATGCTACTCGTATTATCAAACGAAATATAATTAATCTTGACGCTTCTGGTCAAGGAAGGCTTGGGTACGCCACGACAATATTATGATGAAATATGAGGAGGATACCAGCGATATTCCAGTAATGATAAATTATGTAGAACAGGACGATAATAAACTATGCATGATTAGGGTCACAAGTGACATGGTCCTTAGGCAAATAGATAAATTAAAACCTAACAAATCCCCAGGCCCTGATGAACTGTACGCAAGGGTTCTAAAGGAATGTAAAGAGGAGCTTAGCACACCTTTGGCTAATCTTTTCAACATATCACTACAAACTGGCATGGTGCCAGATAAGTGGAAAATGGCAAATGTGATACCTATTTTCAAAGCAGGTGACGGGTCCTTAGCTTCGAACTATAGACCAATAAGCCTAACCTCCATAGTGGGAAAATTTATGGAATCAATAATTGCCGAGGCAGTTCGTAGCCACCTTGAAAAGCATAAATTGATCAACGAATCTCAGCATTCCTGCCTTACGAATTTATTAACTTTTTCACTAAGGTATTTGAGGAGGTAGATCATTGTAATGAATATGATATTGTGTATATGGACTTCAGTAAGGCTTATGACAGGGTCCCACATCAGAGACTATTGAGGAAAATTAAGGCACATGGAATAGGAAAATTTTTTTCCTGGATAGAGGCATGGTTGACAAATAGGCAGCAGAGAGTTTGCATAAATGGGGAGAAATCAGAGTGGGGAAGCGTCACGAGCGGTGTTCCTCAGGGGTCAGTGTTGGGCCCCCTGCTGTTCACAATCTACATAAACGACATAGATGAGGGCATAAAGAGCGACATCGGCAAGTTTGCCGATGACACCAAAATAGGCCGTGGCAAGTTTGCCGATGACACCAAAATAGGCCGTCGAATTCATTCTGACGAGGACATTCGAGCACTCCAGGAAGATTTGAATAGACTGATACAGTGGTCGGAGAAGTGGCAGATGCAGTTTAATATAGACAAATGCAAAGTTTTAAATGTTGGACAGGACAATAACCATGCCACATATAAACTAAATAATGTAGATCTTAATATTATGGATTGCGAAAAAGATTTAGGAGTTCTGGTTAGCAGTAATCTGAAACCAAGACAACAGTGCATAAGTGTTCGCAATAAAGCTAATAGAATCCTTGGCTTCATATCAAGAAGCATAAATAATAGGAGTCCTCAGGTTGTTCTTCAACTCTATACATCCTTGGTTAGGCCTCATTTAGATTATGCTGCACAGTTTTGGTCACCGTATTACAGAATGGATATAAATTCTCTGGAAAATGTACAAAGGAGGATGACAAAGTTGATCCCATGTATCAGAAACCTTCCCTATGAGGATAGACTAAGGGCCCTGAATCTGCACTCTCTAGAAAGACGTAGAATTAGGGGGGATATGATTGAGGTGTATAAATGGAAGACAGGAATAAATAAAGGGGATGTAAATAGTGTGCTGAAAATATCTAGCCTAGACAGGACTCGCAGCAATGGTTTTAAGTTGGAAAAATTCAGATTCAGGAAGGATATAGGAAAGTACTGGTTTGGTAGAGTTGTGGATGAGTGGAACAAACTCCCAAGTACAGTTATAGAGGCCAGAACGTTGTGTAGCTTTAAAAATAGGTTGGATAAATACATGAGTGGATGTGGGCGGGTGTGAGTTGGACCTGATAGCTTGTGCTACCAGGTCGGTTGCCGTGTTCCTCCGTTAAGTCAATGTGACCTGACCTGACTAGGTTGGGTGCATTGGCTTAAGCCGGTAGGAGACTTGGACCTGCCTCGCATGGGCCAGTAGGCCTTCTGCAGTGTTCCTTCGTTCTTATGTTCTTATGTAAGGCACTGAATGAGACAGTCCAATATTAAATACTGAATTTCACCCTCTCCCATGTTTATTCATAATTATTGGCCATAATGTAGAGTACCTAATTTACCAGAGAGTGTGTTGCTGCTAACGTTGCTTGCTTCAAATATTGGACATTCTGGTAATGAAAGCTAGTAGGACACGGAAGCTAGCTAATAATAATAGGTAGCAGATTATTGAATCTGGCTGGTAATGGTAACAAGCGGGTTGTGGTAGTTAGCTAGTAATGATATCAGGTAGGTTCTAGTAGTGTTCTATTACCGCAGCTGATAGGATATGGTAACTGGCTGGGAATATTGATAGAAAATGTATTAAGTTGGTATTATCTAGCTGGTTGTTGCACGTTGATGAGTAAACGCAAATATATATACATATATGTCGTGCCGAAAAGATAAAAACTTGCGATTTTGGCTTAAATAGCAACGCTCTTCTTGCTGGATAAGGCAAGCGAAAATTTGTGTATGCAGTTATTTCGCAAAAATCATTCTGAATATAACGAAAAAATATTTTTCATTGTGTTTATTAAATTATTATAAACTTATCTAAAATACATTTAGTTGGATTAGGTTAAATCTCTCTCTCTCTCTCTCTCTCTCTCTATATATATATATATATATATATATATATATATATATATATATATATATATATATATATATATATATATATATATATATATATATATATATAATATATATATATATATAATATATATATATATATATAGCGCTTGTTATAATAAGGTTAGGTAAGTTTTCTAAGGTTCTTTTGGTACAAAATTATTTTTTACATTAACAGTAATGAAAAAAAAATATCTTTAAACGTATAAGAGAAAATTTTAGAAAGGACTTAATTTTAAATGAGCTCTTGCTAATTGACCAATTTTACCTATTTGGCAACACACATACAGACACACACACACACACACACACACCAGGATCCATACATGGATAAAGCTCACGGTTCAGGGAGTGCTAGTAGCGACCAGTGAAGAGGCGGAGCCAGGAGCTAGGACTCGACCCCTACAACCTCAACTAGGTGAGTACAAGGTGAGTACATATATATTAACACAGCCATCTGCTACCAAGGTAGGGTGACCCGAGAAAAAAGAAAACACTTCTACTATCACTCAATCACTGTTGCCAGAGGGGTGCCGATACGACACTTATAAACTGCAAA
The DNA here is from genome assembly GCF_038502225.1 of Cherax quadricarinatus. NCBI lineage: Eukaryota > Metazoa > Arthropoda > Malacostraca > Decapoda > Parastacidae > Cherax > Cherax quadricarinatus. Next base: position 8,280,611 of record NC_091347.1, on the reverse strand, counting down.
AATCCCCACCCTTCAGAGAGCAGACACTGCATTTCCAACCTCCAGGTCCGGCTAACCGGTTTCCCCTGAATCTCTCTATAAATGTTACTTTTATCTTTACCCCCTCCCTCCAACCTATCCTAGGACGACTCCTACCCCCGCCTTCGTTTCATTGCAGACTTTTACACCCTCCAAGTCAATCTATTTTGTTCAATCTTCTCTAAATATCTGAACCACTTCAACAATCCCTCTTAAACCCTGAGGATAATACTTTTAGTAATCCCGTACCTTCTAATCTCCAAGCTACGAACTCTCTGCTAAATATTCGCACCCCACATTATCTTCAGATACAATATCACCACTACCTTCAACCTCCTCCTTACTGCAACATTCGCAAGCCATGCTCTCTCTCTCTCTCTCTCTCTCTCTCTCTCTCTCTCTCTCTCTCCCTCTCTCCCCATCTCTCTCTCCATCTCTCTCTCCCCCTCTCCCCCATCTCTCTCCCCCTCTCCCCATCTCTCTCCCCCTCTCCCCCATCTCTCTCCCCTCTCTCTCTCCCCCTCTCTCTCCCCTCTATATGTATGCATGCATGCATACACATTTCCATTTTATTAGGTACACTTGTATATCTATCTTGCTGATGCAAATATCTAATCAGTCAGCGTGGCAGCACCTCAGTGCCTAAAAGCATGAAGATATGGTCAGGAGGTTCAGTTGTTGTTCAGACCGAACAATAGAATGTGGAAGAAATGTGATCAAAGTGACTTAGGGGAATGATTGTTGGTGTCTGACGGGGTGGTCAGATATCTCTAAAACAGCTGATATCCTGGTATTCTTATACACAACAGCCTCCAGAGTTTACAGAGAATGGTGTGAAAAATAACCATTATGTGGCAGTTCTGTTAGAGAAAATGCTTTGTTAATGAAAGAGGTCAGAGAATGGTCACAATAGTTCAAGGTAGCAGGAAGGCGACAGTAACTCGACCACGTGTTCCAACTGTTGTATGAAGAGTACAGCACATCGAACCTTGAAGCGTATGGACTACAACAGCAGAAGACCACACTGGGTTCCACGCCTGTCAATTAAAGACAGTGGGCACACTCGCCAAAACTGCGCAGAAGGTTGGAAAAACGTCGCCTGATCTGACAATTCGCGATTTCTGCTGCAACATGCAGATGGTAGACTCAGAATTTCGCATGAACCTTTTGTATTTAATATTTGAACAGGAAATTTACACAATGTACAGCTAACATATATACAGCGACTATGTGATGCTATCATGTCAACGTGGACCAGAATGTCTAAGGAATATTTCCAGCACCTTGTTGAATCCATGCCATGAAGAATTCAGGCTGTTCTGGAGACAAAGAAAGGCCCTCCCAGTACTAGAAAGGTGTACTTAACAAAGTGGCACTCCAATGAGCCTCGAGCATGATCTCAACCATTTCGTTCTTTTGTATGTTCTGGCCTGAAGATACCTAATGTTATGAGGCATCTGTAGCAGAGTGGTTTAAGGCGTCAGGTTGGGAACTAGCTACATTCGTGATCTGTCAATTTGGATTTGAATCCTGCTGCATGAGAGATTTCTTTGCATAAACATTCACTAATTTCTATGAGGACCTAAAACACGTTGACCGTCATGTACTGGTTCTCCCCTCTCATTTCCAGTACCACAACAATATGCAAAAATCACATCAAAGCTGCCAGTGGAAATAGTTTCTATGCTGATTAAACAGCCCATTCCAAAATTTTGTTGGTTTTGTGTACCAGAGACCACGAGAGATTCTTCACATACAGTACCCAGTGTTAACACATCATTTCCGACCAGCAATTACGCATTATGATTGGGGGATACACTACAAAATCCCATACACATATACACTGTCGAAAACCTACTTCCTAGAAATAAGCTAAGGCATGCACTGGTATGCTAGATATACCTAGCTGCTTGTCTCAAAATATATGTTAACTCTAGTATAAACAGAAGTTGTTAGCCATTATTGAGGATCGTAACAAAGTTCATTACCCCTCGGTCCCTGAATGTGGCACGTTAATCAGCTACCTGTATAAGGGGACATCGCAGCTTTCATTACTTTAATTGTGAGATGTGTATGTCCAGGTCGTCAACTGCTATGGCAGTTTTTATTGCATTCCCTCTCGCTGGCTGTAGATCGTTTCTGGCCAACCGAAGTCTTCTATCACAACTTCACTTCTAGCTAAATAAGACTCTCTCTACTTTATAGCCTGAAAAAATGACAAAAATAGCCTAGCCTACAGTAATGAAACATTTCTTAATATGATTTTGTATTTATTCTGAGTCCGGTTTCAATGCCTTGCCCAGTCAGTCTCCTATCACGGCATCGATGATGATATTAATGGTATTTTGGGTTCCTTTGTGGGTCCTAAAGAAAAAATGGAAATTCATGTAATAGTTAAGCCTATTAGAGATTTTTTCAAAGACTGTTTTAGCTAATATTATATCGCCAATGTTATTTTTGTTAGTAGCAAAAGCAAAAATATCTACCTCACGCTTGCACTTAGAGTAATCACTTTCTCTGCACTGACTTAGAAGAGGGAAGACGTCTGCTCTGCCGAGCTGCCAGCGAGGAAATGTCAACCACTGTCTGTGAGAAATGTATTCTCTTCTGTTATGATGCAAACTTTTGATCTCATTGGTGAGAATGACATATTTCTTTTCCAGGGACTTGTTTAGAATTAGTGAATTATGAATTTTTTTCGTTGTGTCATGCGAAGGTAAACGTGATCCAGGTACAGAGTCTAATTCTCGATCTAACTTGCTCATGTTTGTATCTGCGCACTCTCGTAGTCGGGGTTTGGAAGTTGCTGAACCTATTCGGTAATTTCGGAGTTTTGGGCCCTTTTATGGAGAACAAGCTGATTGATCCCCGTTAGGTCGGTTTTCGTGTGTCTTCCTGGCCCTCTATTTTCCTGCTTATGGCTGCTTTGTGCATATTGGTGTTAGTGAACTGGTCAATTCATTTTTCAAGCAAGCTGTGCTTATTACCTCTCTGATAGAAAAAGTTTATTTAGGTACTTCCTGCTTTTCTCAGTCACATTTGCATGCCGAGTGCCATACACTGAGGGTAAACACACACACACACACACACACACACACACACACACACACACACACACACACACACACACACACACACACACACACACACACACCTTATTCTAGCACTGTTAAGTATTCTCATACAGTAACATTTCATTAGCGTATCTGTGAGTACTTTGAGTACTGACAGATACGGTAATGTGCTTAATGGTATAATATATAGACAGGAAATTAATTTCAATGAATGCAATATAACAATTAGACATAATTATTTGGTTAATTAAAGTTCTCAGACTTTTAGTAGCTGTTGTTTATTCTCTCAGTTATACTCTTACAGTGAAATCCTACTTAAAATCGCTCTTGTAAGTAAAGCTCGTCCTTCTCCGATGAGTTAAAGGATAAGTACTGGTAAATCCGTTACTTTTCAGGAACATACTAAGTGCTAGAACGGTATCAGTATGTTAATATTCCAATATTCTCTGGCAGATAATTCTGTTCTAGTTATCGTCTTGTAACACTTGGTGTGTGATGGTGAGATGCACAATGTATTCACATGTATCCGCTGCTTCGCTCCCCAGCAGATGTGTCCTTTTCATTTTGGTATGAATTTCGCCTCCACCTCCCGACACTTCCTTGTCAAGTATTCCATCATCTTATTTTTTTTTCTTTCTTTGCCAGCATTATCTTTTGTAATCGTGTGTGTGGACAAGCGCGTGTCCTTTACACACACACACACTCTCTCTCTCTCTCTCTCTCTCTCTCCATTACTTTTTCTTTTCCGCAGACCAGTTTTAGAGGCCAACAGCTGTTATCCTACCTCAGTTCATTTTATAGCCCAACCCAATCTGTAATGACAACCACAACAGTGAACTAACACCCAGGTACCTACTTACTGCTAGGTGAACAGGGGCAGCAGGTGTAAGGAAGCATGCCCAATGTTTCCATTCGTGCCGGGGATTGAACCATGAACCCTCAGTATGTGAACTGATTGTGCTATCAACCGAACCAGGGAACATCATAGTAGTAGGCAACAAGGGGGGGTTGGCCTGTATGTCAGAGTCCCTTATCTGCACGGAGTCGCTGAACACCACAAATGAGGTAGTTGAAGTTCTATCAATAAAGATCGAGAACCAAAACCTAGTCATTGTGGTTGTATACAAGCCACCAGATGCAACCTCCCAACAGTTCAAGGAACAGCTACTGAAAATCGATTACTGTTTGGAAAACCTTCCAGCTCCATCCCCAAACATCTTACTGCTTGGTGATTTCAACCTAAGGCATACAAAATGGAAGAATGTAGCAAATAATGTTATAGCTGAAACAATCCCCGGAGGTAGCGCAGATGAAAGGTCACACACACATGAGCTACTAAGTCTCTGCGAAAAACACACCTTAAGCCAGCAGATAGTGGAGCCAACAAGACTAGAAAACACACTTGACCTTATCTTCACAAATAATGAGGACCTGATAAGAGACATAAGAATATCAAAAACAACTAATTCCGATCACAATCTAATCGAAGTCCAGACGTACATGCATAGGGGTCTTGAACAGCAGAATGCATGTACCTGTGAAGGTGTCTTCACAAAATACAATTTCAACAACAAGAACATCAACTGGGACCAGGTAAACCATGTCCTAAACGAAACATGTTGGGAAGATGTCTTAAATGACATGGATCCAAACCAGTGCCTTGAAAGGATCAACTTCCTGGTAGCCGAAGCATGTTCTAGGCATATTCCCCTAAGAAAGAAGAAGAGCAGGAGTAAACTGGAGAGAAAAAGACGCTCCCTCTACAGAAGACGACGAAGAGTCACTGAGCTCCTCAGGACTGCTAGAATATCTGATACACGAAAGGAGGCGCTGACCAGGGAAGTGGAAACTATCGAACTTAAGCTAAATGACTCTTACAGGAACCAGGAGAGGCAGGAGGAGCTTAAAGCTATTAGTGAAATTGAAAGAAATTCAAAATATTTCTTTTCATATGCCAAAAACAAGGCAAATACCACATCTAGTATCGGGCCCTTACTCAGACAGGATGGGACTTACACAGACGACAACAAGGAAATGAGTGAAATATTGAAATCCCAGTACGACTCTGTGTTTAGTGAACCACTAATCGGTCTGAGGATCGACGACCCAAATGATTTCTTCATGAATGAGCCTCAAAACTCCATAAATGTATGCCAGATTTCCGACATTACCCTAACTCCGATAGATTTCGAAAAAGCCATTGACAACATGCCTATGCACTCAGCCCCGGGCCCAGACTCGTGGAACTCTGTTTTCATTAAGAACTGCAAGAAACCCCTCTTGCGTGCCCTAAGTACACTATGGAGGAGGAGCTTGGACATGGGTGAAATTCCACAGTCACTTAAAACAACGGATATAGCCCCACTCCATAAAGGTGGCAGCAAAGCATTAGCTAAGAACTATAGACCAATAGCTCTGACATCCCACATCATAAAAATCTTTGAAAGAGTGCTAAGAAGCAGGATTGCAAATCACCTGGATTCCCAAAATCTGCACAATCCAGGGCAACATGGGTTCAGGGCAGGTCGCTCCTGCCTCTCACAACTACTGGATCACTATGACATGGCCTTGGATGCACTGGAAGAAAATCAGAATGCAGATGTAATATACACAGACTTTGCAAAAACATTTGACAAATGCGATCATGGCGTAATAGCCCATAAAACACGTGCTAAAGGAATAACTGGGAAAGTGGGGAGATGGATCTTCAACTTCCTAACAAATCGAACACAAAGAGTAGTGGTCAACAGAGTTAAATCGGAGGCTGCCATAGTGAAGAGCTCTGTTCCACAAGGCACAGTACTCGGCCCCATCTTATTCCTTATCCTCATATCAGACATAAACAGAGATATACACCACAGCACCGTATCATCCTTTGCGGATGATACTAGGATCTGCATGAGGCTGTCATCTGCTGAGGACGCGGTTAACCTCCAAGAAGATATAAACAAAGTTTTCCAGTGGGCAACGGTAAACAATATGATGTTCAATGAGGACAAATTCCAACTACTCCGTTATGGAAAACTGGAGGAGATAATAACTAGAACAGAGTATACTACTGACTCCGGCCATACAATAGAGCGGAAAAATAATGTAAGGGACCTGGGAGTAGTAATGTCTGAGGATCTCACTTTCAAGGATCACAACAGTGCCACGATCGCACGTGCAAAGAAAATGATAGGATGGATAATGAGAACTTCAAAACGAGAGATGCCAAGCCCATGATGATCCTTTTCAAATCACTTGTTCTCTCTAGGCTGGAATACTGCTGTACATTAACATCTCCATACAAAGCAGGTGAAATCGCAGATCTAGAGAGTGTACAGAGATCCTTTACTGCACGTATAAGTTCTGTCAAGCACCATTACTACTGGGAACGCTTGGAAGCACTTGACTTGTACTCGTTGGAACGCAGGAGGGAGAGATATATCATAATCTACACTTGGAAAATCTTGGAAGGAATGGTCCCAAATCTGCACACAGAAATCACTCCCTACGAAAGTAAAAGACTGGGCAGGCGATGCAAAATGCCGCCAATAAAAAGTAGGGGCGCCATTGGTACACTAAGAGAAAACACCATAAGTGTCCGGGGCCCAAAACTGTTAACAGCCTCCCATCAAGCATTAGGGGAATTGCCAATAAACCCCTGGCTGCCTTCAAGAGAGAGCTGGACAGATACCTAAAGTCAGTGCCGGATCAGCCGGGCTGTGGCTCGTACGTCGGACTGCGTGCGGCCAGCAGTAACAGCCTAGTTGATCAGGCCCTGATCCATCGGGAGGCCTGGTCATGGACCGGGCCGCGGGGGCGTTGATCCCCGGAATAACCTCCAGGTAACCTCCAGGTACTTAGACATTTATCTTCTTTAAATTCTTTGCCTCTCATTCTCTCTGTCCTTCCTCGGCTCCCTCTCCATTCTTCCCTTCCTCCCACCCACTCCCATCCCCTTCTTCCCATCCTCTACCTCCCACCCACACTTCCTCCCAGGCTCGCCCTCCCCCCACTCCCAGTATCACCCACTTATCTTCTCCCTCCAACTTGCTCCCTCCTACCAACTCCCTCCCAGCCCTTCCATCTCTTCCCTCCCCTCCAATCCCCTCCATCCCTCCCGTCTCCTCCCTCCCAGCAACCCCCCATCCCCTCCCTCACATCTACTCTCAGCTTCAGTCCCTGCGCATCTCCCGTTGCCTTACCCCTGCCATTCCCCTGCCCCTGTCCTTCCCCAAGTCCCTGCGCCTCCCCCTCCCCTGCGCCTCCCCCGGCCCCTCCTCACCTAATACCCCACCCCGTGCCCCTCCGGATGTCTCCCCCTCCCTGTACTAGCTGTGTTACCTCCAAAGGCTATTCAGGCGTTCTCCACCCACCACAGAAACTCCTCCGTAAACCAACACTTTTAATGACATACTTGGCCGCTGGTGCACAGCTCCTAGCAGTGTTTGTAGCTCCCAGCTCTCCTTGCAATGTTTGTTGCTCCCAGCTCTCCTAGGAGTGTAGTTCCCAGCTCTCCTAGCAGTTTTTGACTCTCCTAGTAATGTATGCGATAACCAGTTCTCCTGAGACGGTTTATGAGAACCATCCTTTCTTTTAAAGTCTAAACCATCGGTCTCGTGGTTTCGAGACACTGGTCTCGTGGTTTCGAGACACTGGTCTCGTGGTTTCGAGACACTGGTCTCGTGGTTTCGAGACACTGGTCTCGTGGTTTCGAGACACTGGTCTCGTGGTTTCGAGACACTGGTCTCGTGGTTTCGAGACACTGGTCTCGTGGTTTCGAGACACTGGTCTCGTGGTTTCGAGACACTGGTCTCGTGGTTTCGAGACACTGGTCTCGTGGTTTCGAGACACTGGTCTCGTGGTTTCGAGACACTGGTCTCGTGGTTTCGAGACACTGGTCTCGTGGTTTCGAGACATTGGTCTCGTGGTTTCAAGTCTTTGCACTCGTGTTTTCTTTCAGTATATTCCAGTGGAGTCAAGATTGATTTGTTCCCGGTGGACAGTGTTTGTTGTTGAAATTGAATTTGTTGAAAACTCTCACGATATTTTGTTTGGCTATTTTCCTCACGATATTTTTTTCTGGCTACTCTACCCACGATATTTTTTCTGGCTACTCTACCCACGATATTTTTTCTGGCTACTCTACCCACGATATTTTTTCTGGCTACTCTACCCACGATATTTTTTTTCTGACTACTCTACCCACGATATTTTTTTTGGCTACTCTACCCACGATATTTTTTCTGGCTACTCTACCCACGATATTTTTTCTGGCTACTCTACCCACGATATTTTTTCTGTCTACTCTACCCACGATATTTTTTCTGGCTACTCTACCCACGATATTTTTTCTGACTATACCCACGATATTTTGTCTGGCTACTCTACCCACGATATTTTTTCTGGCTACTCTACCCACGATATTTTGTCTGGCTACTCTACCCACGATATTTTGTCTGGCTACTCTACCCACGATATTTTTTCTGGCTACTCTACCCACGATATTTTCTGGCTTCTCTACCCACGATATTTTCTGGCTACTCTACCCACGATATTTTCTGGCTACTCTACCCACGATATTTTCTGGCTACTCTACCCACGATATTTTCTGGCTACTCTACCCACGATATTTTCTAGCTACTCTACCCACGATATTTTCTGGCTACTCTACCCATGATATTTTGTCCGGCTACTGTACTCGGGCGTCTTTGTAGGAGTGAACTCAAATTGTTTATGGGAGTGTGGGTCAAGCTGCTGCTTCCAGGTCCTTGAGCTGTATGATCCACATGGGTTTACCGCTTTACATCAAGAATTTAACTAGAAAACGCGATACGTACGTTGACCTGCTGTAAAATATGAAGCTGACGAGGGGAGGACTTGAGTGGGTTAGACTGTTTACCTTGTGATAGTTGAGTTACCACAGTGATAGTCTCCCCTCACTACAGTGAGTATCCCCTCACTGCAGTGATAGTGTTCCCTCACTGCAGTGACAGTGCTCCCTCACTACAGTGACAACCCTTCACTACAGTGACAGTCTGTCTTCCCTCACTACATTGTGCAGACAACGTGTTCCAGGCGATTACTTCTCGCTAAGCACCATTATGAAAGTGGCTGGTTAGAAAGGCTACATCACCTGGCCCCTCCTCAACAGGCCTAGGTGAAAACAGGCATATTCTTCCACTGAATGGGTTAACATAAAAGTTACCTGAAGACTATTCTGGTGGTCACCATTCCCGCATCCCGGTTCTAGAGCAAGCCTGCTGGTTTAAGGCCTAACAAACCAGGCTATTGGTGCTAGCCAATTGCTGTCCAGCTTTATTAAATTCTAACTGATCAGTAATGACTTGAGAAACTAGTGAAGGTCTCGATGGCAGCCAAGTGGCTCTTAGTAGTTCCTCATACAATAAAAGGACTGACAAATATTGGTCCCTTTTTCACCTAAGTTTTTTCTTAGTTATTTTACACAGTCTGCCTTAGGAAGTAATTTTCACGGTGTGAAATACAATGACTTATTCGCCTATATACTTGGGAATAATATTAAGAGCCTTAAGGAATTTCAAGTAATTTAAGTGATTCACTGATTTTATTTGGGCTGTGAAGTTCTCTGTACATTTGCCTGTTTTAAAAGGGGCTGTTGGTGCTCAGTAATATTACAGCCTAGACAGCACCGGTGACTGCAACACTACTGTCAATTGGGTGGTATTTCTTTTTAGGAAAACTAGTTATCCAACCTAGCAATACACTTTTGTGATAGTAACACTGCTGTCATATTATGTTTGTGATAGTAACACTGCTGTCATATTATGTTTGTGATAGTAACACTGCTGTCATATTATGTTTGTGATAGTAACACTGCTGTCATATTATGTTTGTGATAGTAACACTGCTGTCATATTATGTTTGTGATAGTAACACTGCTGTCATATTATGTTTGTGATAGTAACACTGCTGTCATATTATGTTTGTGATAGTAACACTGCTGTCATATTATGTTTGTGATAGTAACACTGCTGTCATATTATGTTTGTGATAGTAACACTGCTGTCATATTATGTTTGTGATAGTAACACTGCTGTCATATTATGTTTGTGATAGTAACACTGCTGTCATATTATGTTTGTGATAGTAACACTGCTGTCATATTATGTTTGTGATAGTAACACTGCTGTCATATTATGTTTGTGATAGTAACACTGCTGTCATATTTAAATGCAAAATCGTATGACATCATCGCTCCCAGGTTCCTCACATTTCCCTTCCACTGGGGAGGTTCGAGTGTGTTTTATATTTCATTCCAGTTTTTATTACCTATTTTTTCTAAACTGAAATTTGTCTTCACTGAACATTACATTGTTTCCTGTAGTCTAATAATTGTTAATACCATTTTAGAGATCTGCAGTGTTTTCAGTGGATCTCACCTCGTGTAAATTCTATGATGGTCTACAAAGGATGATACAGTGCAACAGTCTGTGAAGAATTTAAGGAAAATATTGGATTTTATTGAAATTTATTGAAAAGTATGGTATTTTATGGGTATTTTCTATGGAGTTATTGTAAATACGGGGTAATTTCTGTGAAGATTTATTGAGGACTTATGTCTTTGTTTATACTTAATACGAGAACGAAAAAGAAAATTGGGGCCATTAATGTGCATGTATCAAGAGTTTTTCACTGTGGTCGACTCTGATACTAAGTTGTTGACTGTTATTCATCGTTTCCTATTTATTAGATAATAAAAAATCTTGACACTTTTACATTTATTACTTTTGCAGGTATTTCATGTGTTAATACACTTTTAACACACTTGCCGCTGAAGACCTTCGCAATGTCGGCGTATACTACGTCTGCATTCATTTTGTTTTCCGGTGCAATTCACGCCCATGTCATAATGATCCAAGAACTTTGAGAGGCAGACATGAATTTCTGTAATTCCATGTTGCCCTCGGTTGTGAAGTTGTGAAAGGCGATAGTTTTTCTTTAGCATATATTACCGCCATCAGAAAGTATGTACAAATCTCTACACTATGTAAAATGGGTGTGGACCAGTTAAACCGAGTAACAGTGAAGAGAGTTTGGAGAAAGCTAGAGTAAGAACACTCGCTGCCACACCTACACACCATGTGGCTTGCTCCTTCAATTTCGTCTCGTAGAAAAAGCACGTCATTAGCCGCCTTCTGGTACTGTTTATTGCTCCCAGAAGACCTCCAGCTCGTTTTCTATGACAGTTTGCTCTGCTTCGCCTACGATAGCTTCTTCCTCGGAGCGCCTGAGAGCAGGAAGGCGCAGGCTTGTTGCTCCAAGCTTCCTTCTGCCTCTCCCCTCACTACAGTTACAGCCTCTCCCTACTCCTTGTTCCACTGATAGTGCACTCAGCTCACACAGTGAGTGTCCGTGGTTCGATACCCGGTACGGGTGGAAACATTGGGTGTGTTTCTTTACACCTGCTGTCCCTGTTCACTTAAAAGCAAGTAGGTACTTGGGTATTAGCCGACTGGTGTGGGTCGCATCCTAGGGGGCAAGACTAACGTAAGTTGTTAAAATGCTTTGCATAACCCGGGACGTTGTATATTATATGTCACTGATGTCAGCTATGGTCTGTATAAGTTGTATCATGTACTTGTAGAAATAACGATTATTTTTACATGTCCAAGGTATACAGACCTAGCTGACAGTAATGACATACTACTAAATAAAAAGTCGCTTGTTATGCAGAACATTCCAGGTAAATTAGGTCAGTTTTGTCCCAGGATGCGACAAACGCCCAGGTACCTATTTTACTGATAGGTGAACATTGACTGTAGGTGTCTTAAGTAAACACGTTCTAATGTTTCCACCCGTACCGGGAGATCAACCCCCCGAACCTTAGCGTGTGAGCCGAGTGCTCTAGGAATCGAGCTACGGGACTCCTGACCAGCCAGGCTGTGGTTCGTACGTCGGTTTGCGTGCGGTCAACGGTAACAGACTGATTGATCAGGCTCTGATCCACCACGAGGCCTGGTCACAGACCGGACCACGGGGCCGTTGATCCCCGAAACCCTCTCCAAGTATACTCCAGGTATACCCATCAACCAATAACAAAATACCTTAAATCATTGGGGTCCTCACAGAGTCAAATGAAATGTTTCCTATTTTCACACCATTATCAACGAAAAATCAAAAGTTGTTTGGCCACTTATCTCTCCTCTCTACTCCTTCACCCACTTCCATCCTTCTATACCTTTTCTTTTTACCAGGGCGCTGGTCACAGTTAAATTTCAGGAGTCTTCCCTTACTGCAGTGACAGTTTCCTCTCTCACTACAGTAACTCATTATCGCCTGACTACAGCACCAGTCTTTCCTCGCTACAGACAGTTCTCTCACAGGAGGCCTGGTCACAGACCGGGCCGCGGGGGCGTTGACCCCCGGAACTCTCTCCAGGTAAACTCCAGGTAAACTGACAGTCTTTTCCTGACTTGGTGAGAAACTTCCTTCACCTCAGTGACGGTCTCCAGTGAGGGGAGACATATATCTTTACTACAGTAACAATCATCCCTCATAACAGTGACCTCTTCTCATAACAGTGGCAACCTCCCCTCATAACAGTTACAACCTCCCCTCATAAGTGACAACCTCCCCTAAGTGACAACCTTCTCTCATAACAGTGACAACCTCCCCTCATAACAGTGACAACCTCCCCTCATAACAGTGACAACCTCCCCTCATAACAGTGACAACCTCCCCTCATAACAGTGACAACCTCCCCTCATAAGTGACAACCTCCCCTCATAACAGTGACAACCTCCCCTCATAACAGTGACAACCTCCCCTCAACAGTGACAACCTCCTCTCATAACAGTGACAACCTCCCCTCATAACAGTGACAACCTCCCCTCAACAGTGACAACCTCCCCTCATAACAGTGACAACCTCCCCTCATAACAGTGACAACCTCCCCTCATAACAGTGACAACCTCCCCTCATAACAGTGACAACCTCCCCTCATAACAGTGACAACCTCCTCTCATAACAGTGACAACCTCCCCTCATAACAGTGACAACCTCCTCTCATAACAGTGACAACCTCCCCTCATAACAGTGACAACCTCCTCTCATAACAGTGACAACCTCCTCTCATAACAGTGACAACCTCCCCTCATAACAGTGACAACCTCCCCTCATAACAGTGACAACCTCCCCTCATAACAGTGACAACCTCCCCTCATAACAGTGACAACCTCCTCTCATAACAGTGACAACCTCCCCTCATAACAGTGACAACCTCCTCTCATAACAGTGACAACCTCCCCTCATAACAGTGACAACCTCCTCTCATAACAGTGACAACCTCCCCTCATAACAGTGACAACCTCCTCTCATAACAGTGACAACCTCCTCTCATAACAGTGACAACCTCCCCTCATAACAGTGACAACCTCCCCTCATAACAGTGACAACCTCCCCTCATAACAGTGACAACCTCCCCTCATAACAGTGACAACCTCCTCTCATAACAGTGACAACCTCCTCTCATAACAGTGACAACCTCTCCTCACTACAGTAACTCTCCACTTACTGCAATGTCATTTTCCCCTTATTACACTAACAATCTTCCCCCGCTACCTGGAAGCTACCTGGAGACGCTTCCGGTGGTCATCGCCCTCTGGGCCCGGTCCTAGACCAGGCCTCTTGTTTGCAGGACTGATCAGTCAAGCTGTTAGTGCCACCCGCCTGCAGTACAAAGTGTGCTCCACTTTCCGGCTGATCAGGAAATGGAACTGTTTTAAGGAATATGTCGAGTTCCCTTTTGAAGTCAGTCAGGTTCGTTGGTAATATCCCTTAGGCATCAAGTGAGAGGTTGAAGAGTCTTGGTTCTTTCACACTTATTGAGTTTGTACTCATCGCTCCCCAGCTTATCATTGGCGTATCTTACACTGCCATGCGTTTTTAGCTCTTAAGTAGTAATTTCGGTGTGCAGGTTTGGGACTAGTTTCTTCACTGTTTTCCAGGCGTAGATTATGATGTATCTTTACCACCAACATTCTAACGGTACAGTTCAGTGGACTAGGAGCTCTCCCAGTAATTTACTGAAAGTGCCAGAATGAATTTATTCGAGTTATAAAGGTTCTCTGTACATTTTCCAGCTCAGTAATTTCGCTTGTATTGAAGGGAGCCGTTATTAAAGAGCAACATTCCTGCTGAGAGAGAGAGAGAGTGACCTGATGAATGTCAACATTGGCTTGGCATCTCTTGTTTTGAAAGTTCTGGTTATCCCACTTTTCATTTTTTTTTTTTTTTTTTTTTTTTTTTTTTTTTTTTTGAAGTTGAGATATGAGAAGCAGAGAGAATCGGGTTGAATACCCTGCCTTAGAGGACACAAGTTTTCACAAAATACTGCTCCGTAACAGGTTTTCATTGTTAGTGAGTAATAGGTATACAACATTTTCTAGTCTGGGCGGTTTCGCTGTTCGCTGGCGCAAGATGAATTTGTTGCAGTCTTAAGAGTTGAAGTGAGATTGTTCATCCAAACTTGCTCCTGAGATCTTCTCTCCTATTACATTATTTTTAGTCTATGATCCTTAGGAATTTTAAATTGAAGTTTCTAACCAATAGTGAGTCTCCCCTCACTACAGTGACAGTCTTCCCCCTCACTACAGTGACAGTTTTCCCCCTCACTACAGTGACAGTTTTCCCCCTCACTACAGTGACAGTCTTCCCCCTCACTACAGTGACAGTCTTCCCCCTCACTACAGTGACAGTCTTCCCCCTCACTACAGTGACAGTCTTCCCCCTCACTACAGTGACAGTTTTCCCCCTCACTACAGTGACAGTTTTCCCCCTCACTACAGTGACAGTCTTCCCCCTCACTACAGTGACAGTCTTCCCCCTCACTACAGTGACAGTTTTCCCCCTCACTACAGTGACAGTTTTCCCCCTCACTACAGTGACAGTCTTCCCCCTCACTACAGTGACAGTCTTCCCCCTCACTACAGTGACAGTCTTCCCACTCACTACAGTGACAGTTTTCCCCCTCACTACAGTGACAGTTTTCCCCCTCACTACAGTGACAGTCTTCCTCCTCACTACAGTGACAGTCTTCCCCCTCACTACAGTGACAGTCTTCCCCTTACTACAGTGACAGTCTTCCCCCTCACTACAGTGGCAGTCTTCCCCCTCACTACAGTGACAGTTTTCCCCCTCACTACAGTGACAGTTTTCCCCCTCACTACAGTGACAGTCTTCCCCTTACTACAGTGACAGTCTTCCCCCTCACTACAGTGGCAGTCTTCCCCCTCACTACAGTGACAGTTTTCCCCCTCACTACAGTGACAGTTTTCCCCCTCACTACAGTGACAGTCTTCCCCCTCACTACAGTGACAGTCTTCCCCCTCACTACAGTGACAGTCTTCCCCTTACTACAGTGACAGTCTTCCCCCTCACTACAGTGGCAGTCTTCCCCCTCACTACAGTGACAGTCTTCCCCCTCACTACAGTGACAGTCTTCCCCCTCACTACAGTGACAGTCTTCCCCCTCACTACAGTAACAGTCTTCCCCCTCACTACAGTGACAGTCTTCCCCTTACTACAGTGACAGTCTTCCCCCTCACTACAGTGGCAGTCTTCCCCCTCACTACAGTGGCAGTCTTCCCCCTCACTACAGTGACAGTCTTCCCCCTCACTACAGTGACAGTCTTCCCCCTCACTACAGTGACAGTCTTCCCCCTCACTACAGTGACAGTCTTCCCCTTACTACAGTGGCAGTCTTCCCCTTACTACAGTGACAGTCTTCCCCCTCACTACAGTGGCAGTCTTCCCCTTACTACAGTGACAGTCTTCCCCCTCACTACAGTCAGTCTTCACCTCACTACAGTGAGTCTTCCCTCACTACAATGACAGTCTTCCCCCTCACTAACGTGACAGTCTTCCCCCTCACTAACGTGACAGTCTTCCCCCTCACTAACGTGACAGTCTTCCCCCTCACTAACGTGACAGTCTTCCCCCTCACTAACGTGACAGTCTTCCCCCTCACTAACGTGTCAGTCTTCCCCCTCACTACAGTCAGTCTTCCCTCACTACAGTGACAGCCTACCCTCACTGCAATGACAGACTACCCTCACTACAGTGACAGGCTACCCTCACTACAGTGACAGGCTACCCTCACTGCAGTGACAGACTACCCTCGCTACAGTGACAGGCTACCCTCACTACAGTGACAGTCTTCCTTCACTACAGTGACAGGCTACTCTCACTACAGTGACAGGCTACCCTCACTACAGTGACAGGTTACCCTCACTACAGTGACAGGTTACCCTCACTACAGTGACAGGTTACCCTCACTACAGTGACAGTTTACCTTCACTACAGTGACAGGTTACCTTCACTACAGTGACAGGTTACCTTCACTAGAGTGACAGTCTTCCCTCACTACAGTGACAGGCTACCCTCACTACAATGTCAGGTTACCCTCACTACAGTGACAGTTTACCTTCACTACAGTGACAGGTTACCTTCACTACAGTGACAGGTTACCCTCACTACAGTGACAGGTTACCCTCACTACAGTGACAGTTTACCTTCACTACAGTGACAGGTTACCTTCACTACAGTGACAGGTTACCCTCACTAGAGTGACAGTCTTCCCTCACTACAGTGACAGGCTACCCTCACTACAGTGACAGGTTACCCTCACTACAGTGAAAAGCTACCCTCACTGCAGTGACAGTCTACCTTCACTACAGTGACAGTCTTCCTTCAGTACAATGACAGGTTACCCTCGCTACAGTGAGAGGTTACCCTCACTACAGTGACAGGTTACCCTCACTACAGTGACAGGTTACCCTCACTACAGTGACAGGCTACCCTCACTACAGTGACAGGCTACCCTCATTACAGTGACAGGCTACCCTCACTACAGTGACAGGTTACCCTCACTACAGTGACAGGCTACCCTCACTACAATGACAGGCTACCCTTACTACAGTGTCAGGCTACCCTCACTACAGTAACAGGTTACCCTCACTACAGTGACAGGTTACCCTCATTATAATGACAGGTTACCCTCACTACAGTGACAGGCTACTATCACTACAGTGACAGGTTACCCTCACTACAGTGACAGGTTACCCTCACTGTAGTGACAGGTTACCCTCACTGTAGTGACAGGTTACCCTCACTACAGTGACAGGTTACCCTCACTACAGTGACAGGTTACCCTCACTACAGTGACAGGTTACCCTCACTACAGTGACAGGCTACCTTCACTACAGTGACAGGCTACCCTCACTACAGTGACAGGCTTCCCTCACTACAGTGACAGGCTTCCCTCACTACAGTGACAGGCTACCCTTACTACAGTGTCAGGCTACCCTCACTACAGTAACAGGTTACCCTCACTACAGTGACAGGTTACCCTCATTATAATGACAGGTTACCCTCACTACAGTGACAGGCTACTATCACTACAGTGACAGGTTACCCCTCACTATAGTGACAGGTTACCCTCACTGTAGTGACAGGTTACCCTCACTGTAGTGACAGGTTACCCTCACTACAGTGACAGGTTACCCTCACTACAGTGACAGGTTACCCTCACTACAGTGACAGGTTACCCTCACTACAGTGACAGGCTACCTTCACTACAGTGACAGGCTACCCTCACTACAGTGACAGGCTACCTTCACTACAGTGACAGGCTACCCTCACTACAATGACAGGCTACCCTCACTATAGTGACAGGTTACCCTCACTATAGTGACAGGTTACCCTCACTACAGTGACAGGCTACCTTCACTACAGTGACAGGCTACCTTCACTACAGTGACAGGCTACCTTCACTACAGTGACAGGCTACCCTCACTATAGTGACAGGCTACCCTCACTATAGTGACAGGCTACCCTCACTATAGTGACAGGTTACCCTCACTACAGTGACAGGTTACCCTCACTACAGTGACAGGCTACCTTCACTACAGTGACAGGCTACCCTCACTACAGTGACAGGCTACCCTCACTACAGTGACAGGCTACCCTCACTACAGTGACAGGCTTCCCTCACTACAGTGACAGGCTTCCCTCACTACAGTGACAGGCTACCCTCACTACAGTGACAGGCTACCCTCACTACAGTGACAGGCTACCCTCACTATAGTGACAGGTTACCCTCACTATAGTGACAGATTACCCTCACTTCAGTGACAGGCTACCTTCACTACAGTGACAGGCTACCCTCACTACAGTGACAGGCTACCCTCACTACAATGACAGGCTACCCTCACTACAGTGACAGGCTACCCTCACTACAATGACAGGCTACCCTCACTACAGTGACAGGCTACCCTCACTACAATGACAGGCTACCCTCACTACAGTGACAGGTTACCCTCACTACAGTGACAGGCTACCCTCACTACAGTGACAGGCTACCCTCACTACAATGACAGTCTACCCTCACTACAGTGACAGGCTACCCTCACTACAGTGACAGGCTACCTTCACTACAGTGACAGGCTACCCTCACTATAGTGACAGGCTACCCTCACTATAGTGACAGGCTACCCTCACTATAGTGACAGGCTACCCTCACTACAGTGACAGGTTACCCTCACTACAGTGACAGGCTACCTTCACTACAGTGACAGGCTACCCTCACTACAGTGACAGGCTACATTCACTACAGTGACAGGCTACCTTCACTACAGTGACAGGCTACCCTCACTACAATGACAGGCTACCCTCACTACAGTGACAGGCTTCCCTCACTACAGTGACAGGCTTCCCTCACTACAGTGACAGGCTTCCCTCACTACAGTGACAGGCTACCCTCACTACAGTGACAGGCTACCCTCACTACAGTGACAGGTTACCCTCACTATAGTGACAGATTACCCTCACTTCAGTGACAGGCTACCTTCACTACAGTGACAGGCTACCCTCACTACAGTGACAGGCTACCCTCACTACAATGACAGGCTACCCTCACTACAGTGACAGGCTACCCTCACTACAGTGACAGGCTACCCTCACTACAGTGACAGGCTACCCTCACTACAGTGACAGGCTACCCTCACTACAGTGACAGGCTACCCTCACTACAGTGACAGGCTACCCTCACTACAGTGACAGGCTACCCTCACTACAATGACAGGCTACCCTCACTACAGTGACAGGCTACCCTCACTACAGTGACAGGCTACCCTCACTACAGTGACAGGCTACCCTCACTACAGTGACAGGCTACCCTCACTACAGTGACAGGCTACCCTCACTACAGTGACAGGCTACCCTCACTACAGTGACAGGCTACCCTCACTACAGTGACAGGCTACCCTCACTACAGTGACAGGCTACCCTCACTACAGTGACAGGCTAGCCTCACTACAGTGACAGGCTAGCCTCACTACAGTGACAGGCTAGCCTCACTACAGTGACAGGCTAGCCTCACTACAGTGACAGGCTAGCCTCACTACAGTGACAGGCTAGCCTCACTACAGTGACAGGCTAGCCTCACTACAGTGACAGGCTACCCTCACTACAGTGACAGGCTACCCTCACTACAGTGACAGGCTAGCCTCACTACAGTGACAGGCTACCCTCACTACAGTGACAGGCTACCCTCACTACAGTGACAGGCTACCCTCACTACAGTGACAGGCTACCCTCACTACAGTGACAGACTACCCTCACTACAGTGACAGACTACCCTCACTACAGTGACAGGCTACCCTCACTACAGTGACAGAATACCCTCACTACAGTGACAGGCTAGCCTCACTACAGTGACAGGCTACCTTCACTACAGTGACAGGCTAGCCTCACTACAGTGACAGGCTACCCTCACTACAGTGACAGGCTACCCTCACTACAGTGACAGGCTACCCTCACTACAGTGACAGGCTACCCTCACTACAGTGACAGGCTACCCTCACTACAGTGACAGGCTACCCTCACTACAGTGACAGGCTAAGCGGAGAAGCACAATGGTTCATGGCTCAGTATACCTTTATAATGATCTGCAAACAACGAGGGACATAAGCAGAGAGATACCCGAGGTAGGGGACGTAGCGGGGAAGAGAGGGAGGGGGAGAGGATGGAGAGAGTATAAGAGGATGGAGAGAGGGAGGGGAAGATGGAGGGAGAAAGGGATGGAAAGTTAATAATAACAATAATTTTTATTTCTACACGTACATGTACAAGGTACACAGACCTAGCTGACATCAGTGACCTACAAGGTACACCGACCTAGCTGACATCAGTGACCTACAAGGTACACCGACCTAGCTGACATCAGTGACCTACAAGGTACACCGACCTAGCTGACATCAGTGACCTACAAGGTACACAGACCTAGCTGACATCAGTGACCTACAAGGTACACCGACCTAGCTGACATCAGTGACCTACAAGGTACACAGACCTAGCTGACATCAGTGACCTACAAGGTACACCGACCTAGCTGACATCAGTGACCTACCGTTATATAGAGAGACTGGTTTTATGAAGAGTATTTCTGGCAAATTAGGTCGATTTTTGTCCCCAGGATGCGACCCCCACCAGTCGATTATACCCAGGTACCTATGTTACTGATAGGTGAACATGGATAGCAGGTGTCTTAAGGAAGCTCGTACTAATATTTCCACCCGTACCGGAGATCGAACCACCGGCCTCAGTGTGTGAGGTGAGTAGTACCCTAGCAATCGAGCTACGGGAGGAGGCAGTAAATTAGGAGTGAGGGAAGGAGGCAATAAAGAATATAAGTGGAATGGAGGAATTAAAGTTGGAAAGAGGGAATGAAGGATTAGAGGAGGAAAGAGAGAGACAATTAGACAGTGAGGCGAGGAAGGGTAGTGGAAATAAGGAAGGGTAGTGGAAATAAGGAAGGGTAGTGGAAATAAGGAAGGTTAGTGGAAATAAGGAAGGGTAGTGGAAATAAGGAAGGTTAGTGGAAATAAGGAAGGGTAGTGGAAATAAGGAAGGTTAGTGGAAATAAGGAAGGGTAGTGGAAATAAGGAAGGTTAGTGGAAATAAGGAAGGGTAGTGGAAATAAGGAAGGTTAGTGGAAATAAGGAAGGTTAGTGGAAATAAGGAAGGGTAGTGGAAATAAGGAAGGTTAGTGGAAATAAGGAAGGTTAGTGGAAATAAGGAAGGGTAGTGGAAATAAGGAAGGGTAGTGGAAATAAGGAAGGGTAGTGGAAATAAGGAAGGGTAGTGGAAATAAGGAAGGGTAGTGGAAATAAGGAAAGTTAGTGGAAATAAGGAAGGGTAGTGGAAATAAGGAAGGGTAGTGGAAATAAGGAAGGTTAGTGGAAATAAGGAAAGGTAGTGGAAATAAGGAAGGGTAGTGGAAATAAGGAAAGGTTGAAGAATTGAGACACTTATGCAACACATGGGAATCTTTATTGAAGAAACGTTTCGCCACACAGTGGCTTCATCAGTCCAATACAAAGTAGAAATGGGTAAGGAGAGTAGAAGTTTGAGGTAATCAGTCCCTCAACCTGGAATCGATGTGTTCAGTCCATCACTCTTGTAGGAAGTGCAGCACAGGGCCAGAGAGGTGGCTTATATACTGCGGTGAGATGAGTTGAAGCAGGAGGAGGCGGGATCACAGTGGGACCTGCCACTAGTGTAAGTAGGTCGTCGTCCAAAGGTTGGGCAAGCGTTGAAGTCTTTGTACCAAGATCCCACTGTGTGGCGAAACGTTTCTTCCATAAAGATTCCCATGTGTTGCATAAGTGTCTCAGTTCTTCAACTTGTCGGTTTTCAAAACCATTCATCACATAGGGAAAGGTATTGGAAATTAGGAAGGTTAGTGAAAATAAGGAAGGGTAGTGGAAATAAGGAATGGTAGTGGAAATAAGGAAGGGTAGTGGAAATAAGGAAGGGTAGTGGAAATAAGGAAAGATATTGGAAATAAGGAAGAGTAGTGGAAATAAGGAATGGTAGTGGAAATAAGGAAGGGTAGTGGAAATAAGGAAAGATATTGGAAATAAGGAAGAGTAGTGGAAATAAGGAATGGTAGTGGAAATAAGGAAGGGTAGTGGAAATAAGGAAGGGTAGTGGAAATAAGGAATGGTAGTGGAAATAAGGAAGGGTAGTGGAAATAAGGAAGGGTAATGTAAATACGGAAGGGAGGGAGGGAGGGTGTGTTAAAAATATTACGCTCTGAGAAGTACTTAAATATTTTATTGGAACGATAGCAGTAGATCCTATTTGTTGCTGCTGCCAGGTATTCCACCCCTACTGTTCCTACTATTTAATGTACCACTACTATTACTACTACTACTATCAACTTTCTAAGACTATTACTTATTCTTCCACTAATTATTCTATCACTATCATGCCTTTACTTAAGTAACGGACTGACAGACGAGGTCCCGCACCCCCGGCTGGTCACTGTATTATATTTGCTTGCAGCTCATACGTGGAATTTTTTGTCCAACCTGTTCTAGTAGAACTCATTTGTTCTAGTTATAGTTCAGAGGGACCTATGTTTGTTCCAGTGATCTATAACATTAGTGTTGTTCCTCTATCCTTGGAGTTCCATGAGATTGTTTTGTGTTCTTCACTTATTCACCACTTCCAATGACACACACACACAGCAACAAGGGATATACCAAGTGTTGGATGAATTACACACAACTGAGGAGGAGGTGGAGAAGCTCCTAAGTGACCTTGATACCTCAAAGACGGTGGGACCAGACATCTCTTCATGGGTCCTTAGAGAGGGAGCAGGGACACTACATGTGCCACTAACCAAAATCTTCAACACTTCCCTTGAAAATGGACAACTACCTGAAGTATGGAAGAAGGCAAATGAAGTCCCCATCTTTAAGAAGGGAGACAGAAATGAAGAACTAAATTATAGACCAGTGTCACTGACATGTATAGTATGCAAAGTCATGGAGAAGATTATCAGGAGGAGAGCGGTGGAGCACCTGGAGCAGAACAAGATTATAAACGACAGCCAGCACGGATTCATGGAAGGCAAATCCTGTGTCACAAACCTACTAGAGTTTTACGACAAGGTAACTGAAGTAAGAAATGAGAGGGAGGGGTGGGTTGATTGCATTTTCTTGGACTGCAAGAAGGCCTTCGACACAGTTCCTCACAAGAGATTAGTACAGAAGCTAGAGGAACAGGCACGTATAACAGGAAGGGCACTGCAATGGATCAGAGAATACCTAACAGGGAGGCAACAGCGAGTCATGGTCCGTGATGAGGTATCACGGTGGGCACCAGTGACGAGCGGGGTCCCACAGGGGTCAGTCCTGGGATCAGTGCTATTCTTAGTATATGTGAACATGACGGAAGGGATAGACTCGGAAGTGTCCTTGTTTGCAGATGACGTGAAGTTAATGAGAATTAAATCAGACGTGGACCAGAGAGGTCTACAAAGAGACCTGGACAGGCTGGATGTGTGGTCCAGAAACTGGCTCCTAGAATTTAACCCCTCCAAATGCAAAGTCATGAAGATCGGAGGAGGGCAAAGAAGACTGCAGACAGAGTATAGGCTAGGTGGCCAAAGGCTGCAAACCTCACTCAAGGAGAAAGACCTAGGAGTGAGTATAATACCGAGTACATCGCCAGAAGCACATATTAACCAGATAACTGCTGCGGCATATGGGCGCTTGGCAAACCTGAGAATAGCGTTCCGGTACCTCAGTAAGGAATCGTTCAAGACTTTATACACTGTGTACGTCAGGCCCATACTGGAGTACGCAGCACCAGTTTAAAACCCACACCTGGTCAAACACGTCAAGAAATTAGAGAAAGTGTAAAGGTTTGCAACAAGGCAAGTTCCAGAGCTAAGGGGAATGTCCTATGAAGAAAGGTTAAGGGAAATCGGTCTGACAACACTGGAGGACAGGAGGGTCAGGGGAGACATAACGACATACAAAATACTGCGTGAAATAGACAAGGTGGACAGAGACAGGATGTTCCAGAGATGGGACACAGAAACAAGGGATCACATTTGGAAGCTGAAGACTCAGATGAGTCAAAGGGATGTTAGGAAGTATTTCTTCAGTCATAGAGTGGTTAGGAAGTGGAATAGTCTGGCAAGCGATGTAGTGGAGGCAGGAACTATACATAGTTTTAAGACGAGGTATGATAAAGCTCATTGAGCAGGGGGAGAGAGGACCTGGAGGTTACCTGGAGGTTACCTGGAGGTTATTCCGGGGATCAACGCCCCCGCGGCCCGGTCCATGACCAGGCCTCCCGATGGATCAGGGCCTGATCAACTAGGCTGTTACTGCTGGCCGCACGCAGTCCAACGTACGAGCCACAGCCCGGCTGATCCGGCACTAATTTTAGGTATCTGTCCAGCTCTCTCTTGAAGGCAGCCAGGGGTTTATTGGCAATTCCCCTAATGCTTGATGGGAGGCTGTTGAACAGTTTTGTGCCCCGGACACTTATGGTGTTTTCCCTTAGTGTACCAATGGCGCCCCTACTTTTTATTGGGGGCATTTTGCATCACCTGCCCAGTCTTTTACTTTCGTAGGGAGTGATTTCTGTGTGCAGATTTGGGACCATTCCTTCCAAGATATTCCAAGTGTAGATTATGATATATCTCTCCCTCCTGCGTTCCAACGAGTACAAGTCAAGTGCTTCCAAGCGTTCCCAGTAGTTAAGGTGCTTGACAGAACTTATACGTGCAGTAAAGGATCTCTGTACCCTCTCTAGATCTGCGATTTCACCTGCTTTGAATGGAGATGTTAATGCACAGCAGCATTCCAGCCTAGAGAAAACAAGTGATTTGAAAAGGATCATCATGGGCTTGGCATCTCTCATTTTGAAAGTTCTCATTATCCATCCTATCATTTTCTTTGCACGTGCGATCGTGGCACTGTTGTGATCCTTGAAAGTGAGATCCTCAGACATTACTACTCCCAGGTCCCTTACATTATTTTTCCGCTCTATTGTATGGCCGGAGTCAGTAGTATACTCTGTTCTAGTTATTATCTCCTCCAGTTTTCCATAACGGAGTAGTTGGAATTTGTCCTCATTGAACATCATATTGTTTACCGTTGCCCACTGGAAAACTTCGTTTATATCTTCTTGGAGGTTAACCGCGTCCTCAGCAGATGACAGCCTCATGCAGATCCTAGTATCATCCGCAAAGGATGATACGGTGCTGTGGTGTATATCTCTGTTTATGTCTGATATGAGGATAAGGAATAAGATGGGGCGAGTACTGTGCCTTGTGGAACAGAGCTCTTCACTATGGCAGCCTCCGATTTAACTCTGTTGACCACTACTCTTTGTGTTCGATTTGTTAGGAAGTTGAAGATCCTTCTCCCCACTTTCCCAGTTATTCCTTTAGCACGTATTTTATGGGCTATTACGCCATGATCGCATTTGTCAAATGCTTTTGCAAAGTCTGTGTATATTACATCTGCATTCTGATTTTCTTCCAGTGCATCCAAGGCCATGTCATAGTGATCCAGTAGTTGTGAGAGGCAGGAGCGACCTGCCCCGAACCCATGTTGCCCTGGATTGTGCAGATTTTGGGAATCCAGGTGATTTGCAATCCTGCTTCTTAGCACTCTTTCAGAGATTTTTATGATGTGGGACGTCCGAGCTATTGGTCTATAGTTCTTAGCTAATGCTTTGCTGCCACCTTTATGGAGTGGGGCTATATCCGTTGTTTTAAGTGACTGTGGAATTTCACCCATGTCCAAGCTCCTCCTCCATAGTGTACTTAGGGCACGCGAGAGGGGTTTCTTGCAGTTCTTAATGAAAACAGAGTTCCACGAGTCTGGGCCCGGGGCTGAGTGCATAGGCATGTTGTCAATGGCTTTTTCGAAATCTATCGGAGTTGGGGTAATGTCGGAAATCTGGCATACATTTATGGAGTTTTGAGGCTCATTCATGAAGAAATCATTTGGGTCGTCGATCCTCAGACCGATTAGTGGTTCACTAAACACAGAGTCGTACTGGGATTTTAATATTTCACTCATTTCCTTGTTGTCATCTGTGTAAGTCCCATCCTGTCTGAGTAAGGGCCCGATACTAGATGTGGTATTTGCCTTGTTTTTGGCATATGAAAAGAAATATTTTGAATTTCTTTCAATTTCACTAATAGCTTTAAGCTCCTCCTGCCTCTCCTGGTTCCTGTAAGAGTCATTTAGCTTAAGTTCGATAGTTTCCACTTCCCTGGTCAGCGCCTCCTTTCGTGTATCAGATATTCTAGCACTCCTGAGGAGCTCAGTGACTCTTCGTCGTCTTCTGTAGAGGGAGCGTCTTTTTCTCTGCAGTTTACTCCTGCTCTTCTTCTTAGGGGAATATGCCTAGAACATGCTTCGGCTACCAGGAAGTTGATCCTTTCAAGGCACTGGTTTGGATCCATGTCATTTAAGACATCTTCCCAACATGTTTCATTTAGGATATGGTTTACCTGGTCCCAGTTGATGTTCTTGTTGTTGAAATTGTATTTTGTGAAGACACCTTCACAGGTACATGCATTCTGCTGTTCAGGACCCCTATGCATGTACGTCGGTGAAGAGGCGGGGCCAGGAGCTGAGTTTCGACCCCTGCAACCACAATTAGGTGAGTACACACACACACGCAACGGGGCCAGGAGCTTGGACTCGACCCCTGCAACCTCAACTAGGTGAGTACACACACACTCCCACTCTCACACTCATACACACACACTCCCACTCTCACACTCTTACTGTCTCACGCTCCCACTCTCTTACCGTCTCACTCTCCCACTCTCTTTCTCCTACTCTCACTTTCTTCCTCTCGCTCTCCTCTTCCTCCTCCTCCCCTCCACCCCCCTACTTCTACCTCGCCCTCTCCCTCCCCTACTCCCTCTATCTGCCCCTTTCTCTCCCTCTCCCCCCTTTCCCACTCCACCTCCCCATCACTCTCTCCTCCTCCCTCCCTCTCTCCCTCTCCCCATCTCTCTCCCCCATACAACTCCTCCACCCCTACACACGCACACCTAGCCAAGCACGTAAGGAAATTAAAGAAAGTGCAAAGGTTTGCAACAAGACTAGTCCCGGAGACAAGGGGTATGTCCTACGAGGAGAGGTTAAGAGAAATCGACCTGACGACACTGGAAGACGGGAGAGTTAGGGAGGATATGATAACGACATATAAAATACTGAGAGGCATAGACAAGGTGGACAGAGATAGGATGTTATAGAGATGGGACACAGCAACAAGGGGTCGCAGTTGGAAGCTGAAGACT
Source organism: Cherax quadricarinatus (assembly GCF_038502225.1). Taxonomy (NCBI): domain Eukaryota; kingdom Metazoa; phylum Arthropoda; class Malacostraca; order Decapoda; family Parastacidae; genus Cherax; species Cherax quadricarinatus. The sequence continues at coordinate 8,253,362 of NC_091347.1, read as the reverse complement.
CGGATGAACCACAGGGATGTTAGGAAGTATTTCTTCAGTCACAGAGTTGTTAGGAAGTGGAATAGCCTGGGTAGTGATGTAGTGGAGGCAAGATCCATACATAGCTTTAAGAAGAGGTATGATAAAGCTCACAGAGCAGGAAGTGTGACAGGGTAGCGGCCAGTTGAAGAGGCTGGGCCAGGAGCTGTGATTCGACCCCCCCAACCACAACTAGGTGAGTGTATACACACACACACAGGCCTAGTGTCTAATCGACATGTGCCTAGGACAAAATGGTAACTAACTAACTAACTAACACACACACACACACACACTAGCACACCAAACCAGCCAACCTACAACAACCGTTACTAGCCCCTGCCCTAAATAACACACACACACACACACACACACACACACACACACACACAGGAGCTCGGACTCGACCCCCGCAACCTCAACTAGTTGAGTACACACACTAGGCCAAAAACTGTAACTCGACCCCTGCAACCACGCTTAGGTACTGGACACTTCACACCATCTGAAATTTGACCATCACCCCCCTCAGCACCCCTAATTAAACCCTCAACCCTCTCCACTCCTCCACTCGGCCTTTGCCTTATACTCCCTCTACTTCCCCTCTACCTCCCTTCTCCCCTCCCACTACCTCCCCTCTCTCTCCCCCTCTCCCCTCTACCACACCCCTCTCTCCCTCTCTCTCATCCCGTCTCTCCTACCCTCTCTCCCTTACTCTTCCCCCCTCCCTTCCTTCCCTTCTCTCCCTTTTCCTTTTCTTTTGTCTCCCTCACACACACCTCCCTAGTTTCCCTTTCTGTCCCTATCTCACACACAAAATAAAAATGGGGGCTCAGAGGGAAAGTTGAAGACTCAGGGGATCAGAGGAAAATGGACCTGAAAAGGAAGAATGGATGGAAGAGCAATGCAAAAGGATGAAACAAGAGTGGGAAAACAAACTAGGTGAGCTTTCTATGAAAATGGAGAAGAGAATGGAGGCAGAGAAAAAGAAATGGAAGTCACGAGCTGAAGCTGCAGAAGCTAGGATACATGCCCTAGAAGATGAGGTAAATATGCTGAAACGAGTTACAGAGATATTGCCCAAAGAAGACATGGCATCAGAAACATGAACCTTCCTATTAAGCGAGGGGCCAAGTGGAAAGGAAGGAGGCAAGACTTATGCTAAGTCCCTATCACTCGATCAGCAAGCGTTGAGGGGCAAGCAGACAGAGAAGATGACAGGTTCCATGCAGAAAGACGGCCAAGCCACCAAGAGTTACAGGAAAAAATAAGGGAGACAATGGCTGTTTACAAACGAGACCCAGAAGCACAGAGCGAAAGGTAATGGGAGGAGGAGAGGGAGAAGTCATTGTTTATTCAGGGGATTCAGGAGAGTGAAGGGAGGACACAATGAAAGACAGAAAGAAAAACAAGAGATTGAAAAATCAAAGAAATAGTTGGAGGAGGACATGACTCGGTGTTGGAGAGGAAACTGAAGTACACCAATGCTGATGGAATAACGAATAAGTAGGAGGAGTGGCATGAATGAATTCGTCATCACCGTCCATTACAGCTCTCACAGAAAGCAAGCTCACAGAAATGATAACAGATACCATCTTTTCAACTGGATATCAGATCCTGAGGAAAGGCAGAGGGTACAGAGGGAGTGGAGGAGTGGCACTGCTTATCAAAAATCAATGGGATTTTGAGGAGCTGCAGAGAGGAGACAGATGAAAGAGACTACATAATAGGAACACTTCAGTCTGAAGGTCCCAAGGTGGTAATTGTAATGATGTGTAACCCGCCACAGAATAGCAGGAGGCCAAGACAAGAATATGATGAGAGTAACAGAGCAGTGGTTGACACACTGGGTGTAGTGGCCAGAAGAGCCCTTATGGGCAGAGTAAACTACTGGTTGTGGGTGACTTTAACCACAAAAAAAAAGTCTGGGAAAACCTGGAGCCACATGAGAGCCCAGAAACGTGGAGGGATAAGACGTTGGAGGTGGTACTGGAAAACCTCATGCATCAGTATGTTAGAGACACTACCAGAGAGAGATGAGCAGATAAACCAGAAAGACTGGACCTAGTATTCATCTTAAGTTGTGCAGATATAGAGGACATCACATATGAAAGGCCCCTCAGAGCTAGTGATCGTGTGGTTCTGAGCTTAGAAATACATAGTTACTAGTGGAGAGGGAAGCGGCAAGTGCAGAGCAGAGGAAGCCAAATTACATGAAAGGGGACTACATAAGGTTTGAGGAACTTCCTAAACGAGTTTCAGTGGGACAGAGAACTGGCAAGGAAATCAGTCAATTAAATGATGGAATGTGTGACAATATGCAAGACAGCAGGGGAGAGGTTTGTACCCAAGGGCAAAAGAAATTCATTCAGAGGTGTAGAGAGGCCAAAAATCAATGTGCTAGAGAATGGAAGTATAGGAGGCAAAGAATCCAGGAGAATAAGAAGAGTAGTCGAAGAGCCAGAAATGAATACACACGGGTAAGAAGGGAGGCCCAATGACAATACGAAAATGATAGCAGCGAAAGCCAAGTCCAATTCAAAGCTGCTGTATAGTCACATCAGGAGGAAAACAATCAAGGACCAGGTAATCAGCCTGGGGAAAGAAGGAGGTGAGATCACAAGACATGACCGAGAAGTATGTGAGGAGCTCAACGTGAGATTCGAAGAAATATTCACAATAGAGACAGAATGGACTGAAACATGGAGTGGTGAGGTACACGACCAAGTGCTAGACACAATACATACAACCGAGGAAGAGGTGAGGAGGCTGCTAAGCAAGCTAGATGCTTCAAAGGCGATGGGGCCGGATTACATCTCTCCATGAGAGATGTTATTCGTGAGAGATGTTATCCTGAGAGAGGGAGAACAGAGACACTGTGTACACCACTAACGACAATCTTAGCACATCTTTTGAAACAGGGCAACTCCCTCAGCAAATGTAGTCCTAATTTAAGAAAAAAAGACACGCAGCACAGACCAGTATCACTGACATGTATAGTATGCAGAGTCATGGAGAAGATTATCAGAAGAGTGGTGGAGCACCCATAAAGAAATGAGCTTATCAACAACCACCACCACAAATTTAGGGACGGGAAATTCTGTGTCACAAATCAACTAGAGTTCTATGGCAGTGACAGCAGTAAGACAAGAGAGGGGTGGGTAGATGGCATTTTCTTGGACTGTAAGGAGGCGTTTGACACAGTTCCACGCAGTATTAGTGCAAAAGCTGGACGACCAGGTAGGTATAACTGGGAAGGCACTGCAATTGATCAGAGAATACCTGACAGGAAGGCGGCAGCGTGACGAGCCTCGGCCACTCCGTCACCTAGGACTGGTACTGTTTCTGGTATATGTGAATGACGTGACGGAAGGAATAGACTCAGAAGTCTGTTTGCAGACGACGTGAAGTTAACAAGAATCCAATCGGAGGACCAGGCGGGACTACAAAGGGATCTGGACAGGCTATAGGCCTGGTCCAGCAAGTGGCTCCTGAAGTTCAACCTCTCCAATTGCAAAGTCATGAAGAATCGGGGAAGAGCAAAGAAGACCACAGATAGAATACAGTCCAGGGGGCCAGAGACTACAAACCTCACTCAAGGAAAAGGATCTTGGGGTGAATATAACACCGAACACATTTCCTGAGGCGCACATCAGCCAAATAACTGCTGCGGCATGCGGGCACCTAGTAAACCTAAGAATAACATTCCGACATCTTAATAAGGAGTCGTTCAAGACTCAGGCCCATATTGGAGTATGCAGCGCCAGTTTGGAACCCACGCCTGGCTAACCACGTCAAGAAATTAGAGGGAGTGCAGAGGTTTGCAACGAGACTAGTAACGGAGTTAAAGGGCATGTCCTACGAGGAGAGGTTGAGGGAAATTGACCTGACGACACTGGAAGACAGGGGGGGGGACATGGTAACATAAAATACTGAGAGGAATCGACACGGTGGACAGGGATATGAAGTTTCAGAAATGGTACACACCAACAAGGGGTCACAGTTGGAAGTTGAAGACTCGGATGAGTTACAGGGATGTTAGGAAATATTTCTTCAGTTATAGAAAGTGGAATAATCTGGAAAGGGGGGTGGTGGAAGTATGATCCGTACATAGCTTTAAGAAGAAGTACGAAATAGCTCACAGGGCATGGAGGGAGTGACCTAGTAGTGACCATTGAAGAGGCTAGGGCCAGGAGCTATGTACTGACCCCTGCAACCACAATTATGCGAGTACAATTAGGTGAGTACACACACACACACACACACACACACACACACACGTACGTCAGAAAGTGGAATAGTCTGGATAGTGAGGTAGTGGAGGCAGGTACCATACATAGGTTTAAGAAGAGGTACGATAAAGCTCATGGAGCACGGAGAGAAAGTAAACCTAGTAGCGACCAGCAAGGTGGCGGGAACCAGGAGCTGTGACTCGACCCCTGCAACCACAAACCACAAACTGGTGAGTACACGCGCACACGCACCAACACTCGACACAAAGCCGTGGTAAACATCTCGGTTTAATATCGAAGCATCATCTATAATCCAAACGCTTCGATGTATCAATTTCCATCAATGCTAAAACAATTGAGAACAATTACCAAGCAGTATAGCTGGTAATAGTTCTTAACTGTTCTAGCACTGAGGATGGAGTTTGAGACTAAAACGTTCAGATATTAGATATAGATGTTTCGATATTAAACGATATTTACCACGTCTTGTCCTTCTATTCCTTATATCTTTTATTCCTACGAGGAAGAGCTCGTTTGGAATATATGCATATAATGTATATCTTGTGATATATGTCGTGCCGAATATGTAAAACTGGTCAGTTAGCAAGAACTCGTTTAAAATTAAGTTCTTTCTTAAATTTTCTAGTATACGTTTAAATACATATTTTTTCACTAATCTTAATGTAAAAATTTATAATTTTGCACCAAAGGAATCTTAAAAAACTTGCCTAAACTTATTTCAACAAGCTCAATTAATTTTAGCCTAATCCAACTAAATATATTTTAGATACGTTTACAATAATTTAATAAGACAAACACAATGAAATATATTTTTTTGTTAGGTTCAGAATGATTTTTGCGAAATTATCGCATACACAAATTTTCACTTGTCTTGTATGGCAAGATGACCGTTGCTATTTAAGCCAAGATCGCAAGTTCTGCCTAATCGGCACGACATATATATATATATATATATATATATATATATATATATATATATATATATATATAATGTTAATATTCATGTAATTACTAGAGAATAACTTACGGTCTGCTTCAAACACTGAGGTGTTGGTCAGTCTTAATTGGAAGATTTTTTTATTGAAATTAAGATTAAAATGTGCTTATGTGGCTATTTTATAGAATAAAAAATAATTTTCTATTATAGGATTGTAGAGGATTTTAAATTGAACGTAAATGTGCAAAATAATTTTAGAAATAATTGAAACTCACGTTTTTAAACAGTTTTGAATTTTTAAAACTTTAGTGAACTCTTAAAAATTTTCTGCCAGAGCTGACAGTGTTAAGAACAATGTTCTCATCTTTCACAAACTTCTTCCAAGTCTCCAAGTCTTGCCTTCATAACTTCAGAACGCCTTAATCAATTGGGTTCACATTTTGAACCCTGGTGTTTTATTACTAGATGAAGATTCAGAGAACAAGTGTAGATGAAAGAATTAGTGTATGGAATACCTGGTAGTATACTAAAAGCAGATAAGAGTTTTAATGACGATACTGAGGCTCTGGGTATGTTAGAGAGAGAGAGAGAATATTTTCCAGTAAAAATAGGCGTTAGAGAAGGATACGGGAAGTCACCATGGTTGTTTAACATTGTTCTAGATGGAGATGTTAAAGAAATGAATGCTAGGATGTTAAGAAGTGTAGAATTTAAAGATAAAAGTATAATACGAAGTGGAAGTTGTCAGGTGCTTTTTTGCCGATAGGAAGGATCCGGAACTACTATTGTTGGTGCCTCTGACGGAGTATAATACAGCAAGTATTAGTCCTAATCCTTCCTATTAGAAGCCTGACTAGTCTATTCTTAAACACCTGAAGACATTCACTTCCTCCATACTCCATCCTTGCGATCTGATATAGAATCTTTCATTTCCTAATTTTTTTCTTACCCTCATTACCTTGCTTTTTCCTATGTTCACTTTTAATTTCCTTCTTATATATACCCTCTCAAATTCGTCCAACAATCTTTGCCATTTCTATTTGGAATCTCCCAAAAGCACAGTGCCATTGGCAAAGAGCAACTGTGACAACTCCCACTTTGTATCGATATTTTATATTTTAATCCCACTCTCCTCAACACCATAACATTCACTTCCTTTACAGTCACATCTATAATTGGTAAACAACAATGGTGACATCACACATCCATGTCTAAAGCGAACCTTTACCCGGAAAATAATTTCCCTCCTACATTACCTAACCAGAGCCTTACTGCCCTCATAAAAACTTAACGACTTGAAGTAAACTGCATCAACCACATTGTTCCCCTTTCCACTTTACCAGTTGCGGTTTCTAAATCCATAAATATAATGAAAACTTAATTCCTTTTATAAATATTGTTCACTTATAGGCTTCAAGGTAAATACTTGATCTACACATCACCTACCCTTCCTCAAACCTTGTTTATCTGCGATCATGCTGTGTCTTACTCTTAATTCCTTCAGCAATAACTGCTTAATGCTTAAATGTGAGATACAAGACTCTCATTTAAGCAGATTTTTATAAATATTTACTGATAAAAGTTAGTATATCATTAGAGAGCGAGAATGATACAAATACCACAGACAAGTTCTCTAAGTTAGTCTATACACAGCACACTAACGAAGCAGCCAGATTTAGCCTCATCACTGACTCAGGCCCTTACTGGCTCTCAGCTCCTCCCTATTACAATAATTTAGATTTCGTTATTAAAAAGTTGCTCACACAAAAAGTGGTTTGCACTTGGAACGCGATTTATTACAGGACTGGATCCCACATAAACTCCAGAAGGCAGAGAAATTAGCCTTTTCGCTGACACTAAACTCTAAAGTCATCCTCCAAAAGACGCTAGAACCCGCCGAATTACACTGGCACTTGCTGATACACAGACCATAAACTAGACGGAACGTAAATTTAATTACGAAAAAAATATATGATAATTCAGCACTCATCACACTTCCATTTGTCCCCCATTATAAAATAGACGATTACGAGGAGAATCTTCAGTTGTTCCAAGTTCTGAAATTATTTTATCCAGCCTTAATATCAGTTAAGTAATGTGCATAGTTTATTCTTTATCCCTTGATTCTTGTTATTTTTCCTTAAGTATATGGTATTGTAAATTGCACAATGTTGAAATGCACGTTTTAGTAACGTTTATTATGCTACGTTGAAGTGCTGAGTGGTAATGTCACTGATTATTCTAAAGTATAGTAAATATTAACTGTTAGTACTGTTAGGTATTAGAGGAATAATGTCGAGCAGACCTTCCTCAAATCCATTCCCCTCTCTCTTGCAAAAGTATAAGAATACAGGTTTAGTTATATTTAAGATTGCTTGCTAATATTTTGACTAAATTTACACATGGAAGAACTCACTAGCTGGAAAACAGACTGGTCATAAGGATATGGAGGAGCCATTTATGCAGCAGGCCTGCTGGCTCATGCTAGGGTGGTCCAACTCTGTTCCCACCCACACGTATTTGTTCAGCCTATTTTTTTAAGCTGCCCAAGGTTCTTGCCTCAGTGATGCTACTAGCGAGTTTCTGGCATTGTTTGCTTGAGAACATTTGTCCATATTACACTGCATCTGCCATTTCTCCCACCACATCAACCTATCTGGGTCATTCTGTAGTTCGTCTTTATCGGAATTTGACGGCTTGTTTTAGTGTCACCGGCAAACTTGCTGATCACTTTACTCCCTCAGTTAAGTTTATTGTGAACAATAAGTCTGGAGAAATTACTTATGAGGGAGGAGCAAAGGGGTCATGACCCCTCCCTCTTTCTCTCACTGCAAGGGAGAGGGGGGAGTCGCATAACATACTCCGTGTAGCCCAAACAAGACAATCTTCTGCCAATTAGGATTTGCAGAACAACTCAGTCAAGTGTAGTAATGGGTCCCCATTAATTTTTTCCCCATTTATTCAACCTTTGTTGTCTGTCAGTTGTTACATTAGGTTTTCCTTTTATTTTCAAAAATTATTTAGCACATAATCATGTTAATTTTGGATAATTTACATAGCTCAAAGTAATGCTAAAATAAGTACCCTGGGAAGATTCCTAAATCTGAATGCTGCCATAATGTACTGTAGCAACATATTACCTGGACAGGGTTTTGGGGGTCAGCGCCCCTGCGGCTGAGACCAGGCCTCATGGTGGATCAGGGTCTGATCAACCAGGCTGTTACTGCTGGCCACATGCAAACTGACCTACGACCCACAGCCCGGTTGGTCAGTTACTGACTTTAGGTGCCTGTCCAGTGCCTTCTTGAAGACAGCCAGGGGTCTATTGGTAATCCCCCATATGTATGCTTGGAGGCAGTTGAACAGTCTTGGTCCCTGGACACTTATTGTGTTGTCTGTGTTCGTGATGCCCCTGCTTTTCATTGGGGAAATGTTGCGTCTTCTGCCGAGTCTTACTTTCATAGGGAGTGATTTTCTTGTGCAAGTTTGGTACTAATTCCTCTATGATTTTCCAAGTGTATATTATCATGTATCTCTCTCGCCAGATCAAGGGCCTTCAACTGTTCCCAGTAATTTAGGTGCCATATCGTACTTGTGTATGCCATGTAAGTTCTTTGTACACTCTCCAGGTCAGCAATTTCGCCTGCCTTGAAGGGGCAGTTAGTGTAAAGCAGTATTCCAGCCCAGAGAGAAGCGATTTGAGGAGAATCATCATGGACTTGGCGTCCCTAGTTTTGAAGGTTCTCGTTATCCATCTTCCATAAATGGAAGACAGGAATAAATAAAGGGGATATAAATAGCATGCTGAAAACATCTAGCCTAGACAGAACTCGCAGCAATGGTTTTAAGTTGGAAAAATTCAGATTAAGGAAGGATATAGGAAAGCACTGGTTTGGTAATAGAGTTGTGGATGAGTGGAACAAACTCCCGAGTACAGTTATTGAGGCTAAAACGTTGTGTAGTTTTAAAGATAGGTTAGATAAATACATGAGTGGGTGTGAGTTGGACCTGATTAGCTTGTGCTACTAGGTCAGTTGCCGTGTTCCTCAAGTGAATGTGACTTGACCTGACTAGGTGGGGGCATTGGCTTAAGCCGGTAGGAGACTTGGACCTGCCTCGCATGGGCCAGTATGCCTGCTGCAGTGTTCCTTCTTTCTTATGTTCTTATGTTGTCAGGCTACTTTATCGTAACCCCTAAAGCTATCACGTAACCTATAACACACACATGTTGCTGTGTCCGACCGGAATGTAGACGAATGGTAGACCTCTCCTGCCTACAGTATATAAGCTACGTCTTCGCAGGTATGCTGTATTCTTTTCAAGATTGATGGACTGGCCACATCGACTTCTCAAGGCTGATCGACTGATTACCTCAAACTACTCCTGTTCTTCCCCGTTCTCCTTTGTATGGACTGATGAAGCCACTGTGTGGTAAAACGTTTCCTCAATATAGATAACCAAGTGTTGCACATGTGTCTAATTTATCAACTTGTCGGTTCTCTGAACCATTCGTCTATATTAAATTGTTGTTCTCATTGTATTTATATTTTCATTGCAAATTGCATCGAAAAGAAATAGTCCCATGAAGAACCGAGCCAGTGATTGTTTTACAGTACCAACAACTAATTTTGCACTCATTGAGTACTCCCAGAGTTGATAAATTAGACACATGTGCAACTCTTGGGTATCTTTATTGATACCCAAGAGTTGCACATGTGTCTAATTTATCAACATGTCGGTTCTCTGAACCATTCATCTACAAACTCCCAGAGTACACATTGCCACAGACTCCCTCAGCTACTCCCTCTAGTGATATCCCTCAACTTTATGCAAATTTTATAAATACACAATGATAATCACAATATTTATATTTCACCCAGTTAAGTATTAGTTTATCTCTAACACTTTATATTATTTTGTTTATCCGCTGTTGCTGGATTCCCTCCTTTAATTAATACGGTATATTGTGTGTATCATCCCTACCTTACATACTCGAGCAATGCCAAAATTGAATACGAGTGAGCATGTCCCATATATATGGAAATTAGGTATCCCAGTGGAGTATTGAAGATAAGGCAATACTGGTTGGTCAGGAGGGTATTCCCAACTATTCAGTATGCTTACATAATAGTATATATACCTCTACGAGTGTATTGTAAAACTGGGAACAAAGATTAAACATTGGCTTATAGTATTATGCAAGGAGGGTGTTTGTGTGTGTTTGTGTGCGCGCGTTTGTACTCACCTAGTTGAGATTGCGGGGGTCGAGTCCGAGCTCCTGGCCCCACCTCTTCACTGATCGCTACTAGGTCACTCTCCCTGAGCCGTGAGTTTTATCATACCTCTGCTTAAAGCTATGTATGGATCCTGCCTCCACTACATCGCTTCCGAAACTATTCCACTTACTGACTACTCTGTGGCTGAAGAAATACGTCCTAACATCCCTGTGATTCATCTGCGTCTTCAACTTCCAACTGTGTTCCCTTGTTACTGTGTCCAATCTCTGGAACATCCTGTCTTTCTCCAACTTGTCAATTCCTCTCAGTATTTTGTATGTCATTATCATGTCCCCCCTATCTCTCCTGTCCTCCAGTGTCGTCAGGTTGATTTCCCTTAACCTCTCCTCGTAGGACATACCTCTTAGCTCTGGGACTAGTCTTGTTGCAAACCTTTGCACTTTCTCTAGTTTCTTTACGTGCTTGGCTAGGTGTGGGTTCCAAACTGGTGCCGCATACTCCAATATGGGCCTAACGTACACGGTGTACAGGGACCTGAATGATTCCTTATTAAGATGTCGGAATGCTGTTCTGAGGTTTGCTAGGCGCCCATATGCTGCAGCAGTTATTTGGTTGATGTGCGCTTCAGGAGATGTGCCTGGTGTTATACTCACCCCAAGATCTTTTTCCTTGAGTGAGGTTTGTAGTCTCTGGCCCCCTAGACTGTACTCCGTCTGCGGTCTTCTTTGCCCTTCCCCAATCTTCATGACTTTGCACTTGGTGGGATTGAACTCCAGGAGCCAATTGCTGGACCAGGTCTGCAGCCTGTCCAGATCCCTTTGTAGTTCTGTCTGGTCTTCGACCGAGTGAATTCTTCTCATCAGCTTCACGTCATCTGCAAACAGGGACACGTCAGAGTCTATTCCTTCCGTCATGTCGTTCACAAATACCAGAAACAGCACTGGTCCTAGGACTGACCCCTGTGGGACCCCGCTGGTCACAGGTGCTCACTCTGACACCTCGCCACGTACCATGACTCGCTGCTGTCTTCCTGACAAGTATTCCATGATCCATTGTAGTGCCTTCCCTGTTATCCCTGCTTGGTCCTTCAGTTTTTGCACCAATCTCTTGTGTGGAACTGTGTCAAACGCCTTCTTGCAGTCCAAGAATATGCAATCCACCCACCCCTCTCTCTCTTGTCTTACTGCTGTCACCATGTCATAGAACTCCAGTAGGTTTGTGACACAGGATTTCCCATCCCTGAAACCATGTTGGCTGCTGTTGATGAGATCGTTCCTTTCTAGGTGTTCAACCACTCTTCTCCTGATAATCTTCTCCATGATTTTGCATACTATACATGTCAGTGACACTGGTCTGTAGTTTAATGCTTCATGTCTGTCTCCTTTTTTAAAGATTGGGACTACATTTGCTGTCTTCTATGCCTCAGGCAATCTCCCTGTTTCGATAGATGTATTGAATATTGTTGTTAGGGGTACACATAGCGCCTCTGCTCCCTCTCTCAATACCCATGGGGAGATGTTATCTGGCCCCATTGCCTTTGAGGTATCTAGCTCACTCAGAAGCCTCTTCACTTCTTCCTCGGTTGTGTGCACTGTGTCCAGCACATGGTGGTGTGCCCCACCTCTCCGTCTTTCTGGAGCCCCTTCTGTCTCCTCTGTGAACACTTCTTTGAATCTCTTGTTGAGTTCCTCACATACTTCACGGTCATTTCTTCTTGTCTCTCCTCCTTCCTTCCTTAGCCTGATTACCTGGTCCTTGACTGTTGTTTTCCTCCTGATGTGGCTGTACAACAGTTTCGGGTCAGATTTGGCTTTCGCTGCTATGTCATTTTCATATTGTCTTTGGGCCTCCCTTCTTATCTGTGCATATTCGTTTCTGGCTCTACAGCTGCTCTCCTTATTCTCCTGGGTCCTTTGCCTTCTATATTTCTTCCATTCCCTAGCACACTTGGTTTTTGCCTCCCTGCACCTTTGGGTAAACCATGGACTCATCCTGGCTTTTTCATTATTCCTGTTACCCTTAGGTACAAACCTCTCCTCAGCCTCCTTGCATTTTGTTGCTACATATTCCATCATCTCATTAACTGGCTTCCCTGCCAGTTCTCTGTCCCACTGAACCCCGTTCAGGAAGTTCCTCATTCCTGTGTAGTTCCCTTTCTTGTAGTTTGGCTTCATTCGTCCTGGCCTTCCTGCTTCTCCCTCCACTTGTAGCCCTACTGTGTATTCGAAGCTTAAAACCACATGGTCACTGGCCCCAAGGGGTCTTTCATATGTGATGTCCTCGATATCTGCACTACTCAAGGTGAATACTAAGTCCAGCCTTGCTGGTTCATCCTCTCCTCTCTCTCTTGTAGTGTCCCTTACGTGTTGGTACATGAAGTTTTCCAGTACCACCTCCATCATCTTAGCCCTCCATGTATCTTGGCCCCCATGCAGGTCCAAGTTCTCCCAATCGATCTCCTTGTGGTTAAAGTCACCCATGATCAGGAGCTTTGCCCTGCATGCATGAGCTCTTCTGGCCACTCTAGCCAGTGTGTCAACCATCGCTCTATTGCTCTCGCCTTGGCCTCCTGCTGTTCTGTGGTGGGTTATACATCACTGCTATTACCACCTTGGGACCTCCAGAGTGAAGCGTTCCCGCTATGTAATCACTTTCTTCTCCGCTGTCTCTGCTCTCCAGCTCATCAAAATTCCAGCGTTTTTTGATCAGCAATGCCACTCCTCCACCCCCCCTGTTCCCTCTGTCTTTCCTCAGGATTTGGTATCCCGTTGGAAAGATGGCATCTGTTATCATACCTGTAAGCTTGGTTTCTGTGAGAGCTATGATGTCCGGTGATGGTGTTGTGCGTGTGTGTTTGTGTGTGTGCGTTTGTGTGTGTGTTTGTGTGTGCGCGTTTGTGTGTGTGTGAACATCACCGAGACGCTGGAACACGAAACTAGTTGCTCTGAGGTCTTCAGTGCGTCTGTTGAATTTTGTCTTAATTCCTTCCTGAAAGTGAATGCGCTCATTTCCCATGAGCTTAGATTCTCTGAACCTATAAGGACAAATATACGTGTGTGCCTAAACACACACGCACACACACACACACATACACACACACACACACACACTAGCACTCGCACAATTGGTCACGATTGGAAATTGAAGACTCGGATGAGTCAAAGGGATGTTAGGAAATATTTCTTAAATCATAGTGTTGTCAGGAAGTTGAATAGTCTGTCAAGTGATGTAGTGGAGGCAGGAACAATACATAGTTTAAGACGAGGTTTGATAAAACTCATGGAGCAGGGAGAGAGAGAGAGGACCTAGTAGCGATCAGTGAAGAGGCGGGGCCAGGAGCTATGAATCAACCCCTGCAATCACACACATACATATCGTGCCTAATAAGCGGGTCCAGTATAGCCTATTTGCCGAATAAGCCGATTTTTATGTTTTTCCTATAAATCAATGGAAATCGATCTGAGCATAACGAAAGGAGGAACACTGCAGCAGGCCTGTTGGCCCATACTAGGCAGGTCCTTTACAATTCATCCCACTAACAAACATTTGACCAACCCAACTTTCAATGCCACCCAAGAAACAAGCTCCGATGTGCAAGTCCCACTCAAATCCAACCCCTCCCACTCATGTACTTATCCAACCTAAATTTGAAACTACCCAAAGTCCTAGCCTCAATAACCCAACTAGGTAGACTGTTCCACTCATCAACTACCCTATTTCCAAACCAATACTTTCCTATGTCCTTTCTAAATCTAAACTTATCTAATTTAAATCCATTACTGCGGGTTCTCTCTTGGAGAGATATCCTCAAGACCTTGTTAATATCCCCTTTATTAATACCTATCTTCCACTTATACACTTCGATCAGGTCTCCCCTCATTCTTCGTCTATCTTCGTCAATCTTTCTTCATAAGGAAGATTTCTAATGCTATGTATTAATTTAGTCATCCTACGCTGAATGTTTTCTAACGAATTTATGTCCATTCTGTAATATGGAGACCAGAATTGAGCTGCATAATCTAGGTGAGGCCTTACTAATGATGTATAAAGCTGCAGTATGACCTCTGGACTTCTGTTGCTTACACTTCTTGATATAAATCCCAGTAATCTATTTGCCTTATTACGTACGCTTAGGCATTGCTGTCTTGAACATTAAAATGGTATAAAATACCGACAGGTTGTTAGGTAAGACACATATGCAACAGTTAGGTATCTTTACTATGAAACGCCTCGCCCACACAGCAGGCTTCTTCAGTCGAGCACAGAAAAGCTGACAGAAGCAGAAGACACCCGAAGACGACGCAATCAGTCCACCACCCCCAAAGTTTTGAGGTGGTCAGTCCCTCATTGTTTCATACTATGGAACAATGCTCTTCTCCAGACTGAGGGACTGACCACCTCAAAACTTCAAGGGCGATGGACTGACCACATCGTCCCCAAGTATCTCCTGCCTCCATCAACCCCTCCGCACTCGACTGAAGAAGCCCACTGTGTAGGCGAAACGTTTCACAACAAAGATACCCAACTGTTGCATATGTGTCTTACCTAACATTGCTGTCTTGGTTTAAGGTTGCTGCTTACCATGACCCCCAAGTCCTTTTCGCAATCTGTATGGCTAAGTTCTATATTATTTAACTTATAAGTGCTAGGGTTATGGACACTCCCGAGCTTCAGAACCTTGCATTTATCTACATTGAACTGCATCTGCCACTTTTCGGACCAAGAGTAGAGTTTGTCTAAATCCTCCTGAAGTTCCCTAACATCTACGTTTGAATCAATTATCCTACCTATCTTCGTGTCATCGGCGAATTTGCTCATATCACTAGTAATTCCTTCATCAAGGTCATTGATATATGGAAATATAAACACAAATGCAGTATAATGTGATCCTTTATTGACTACGTTTCGCCCACACAGTGGGCTTTTTCAAGTCACAAACAGATATAATGGAATATTAAATATATTTAAGTTGACCAGTGATATAAATAGCAGAATTTAGCTAAAAAATAAATGATAGTTTTAGGGAACTTAGATAAGGTTTCGAATTTAGTTTTGGTTCGAAAATAAAAATCATTATATCATTGTTAATAAAAAAAATAGCTATTAATGTGTGCAAAAAAAAATTTAAGAAAAGTTTAAATTTTTAAGTGCCTACCATTGCTGATAAACAAATTACTGATTAAGCTAAAAAAAAACTTAAATGTGAAACAAATGACATAGAATGAGTTGTTATAGACATTTTAACCTAAATATAAATACCGTATATTGAATAATAATAGAATGCATTTAAAATATTTTTCGAAAAATTCAATTGTCTAACTATTTTTATGAAAGAACTTCATGTATT
Source organism: Cherax quadricarinatus (assembly GCF_038502225.1). Classification (NCBI taxonomy): domain Eukaryota; kingdom Metazoa; phylum Arthropoda; class Malacostraca; order Decapoda; family Parastacidae; genus Cherax; species Cherax quadricarinatus. Next base: position 8,237,573 of record NC_091347.1, on the reverse strand, counting down.
TTATAAGTGCATGGAGATGTCGGCTGCCATTGGCCAACTCAAAGGGTGAAGTTAAGGGCTTTTTCTAATCTGATTTGGGGGCAAAAGTAACTTTTAAAACAGCCTGAATTTTTCTCCTACAGCTCCTCACCTTCTCTGAACCAGCCCCATCACCTGACCTAAGATTATAAATACGTTTGAGGCTTCATTATTGCCTCATTTTATGGAAGAATAATTTTTTTGTAAACAAAGGTTAAATGGGAATATGACTTTTCCATGAGACGGAGCCTATTATTCAGCGCCATCTTCGTTAATGAGATGATCCATTTCAGTGTCAGACGTCCGCCGCTTGACTCGACGTTATATAATGTTCATTGTTGTGGCTTGTCACACTCCCGTCCTGTTGCCACTAATGCTTAATATAACTCAGCAATAATTGGTTTTACATTTTAATATAAAATACCGAGAAATATATGATTTCTGTATGAAATTAATTTACATCGGGAACGTACATATTTGTTTAACTAGTCATTTATATGCAATATGCACATTCAAGCTTGGGAATGTTTTCCATATTGCAGGTAATTCGTCCTTCATGGTCGCGTGTGCTATTTAAATATGATCCATCTCCCTGGGCGGGTTTCAGTGTCATATTCCACGTCCCTGTACGGGTTTCCCTGTCATATTCCATCGCTCTGGGGGGGTTTCAGTGTCATATTCCACGTCCCTGTACGGGTTTCCCTGTCATATTCCATCGCTCTGGGCGGGTTTCCCTGTCATATTCCACGTCCCTGTACGGGTTTCCCTGTCATATTCCATCGCTCTGGACGGGTTTCCCTGTCATATTCCACGTCCCTGTACGGGTTTCCCTGTCATATTCCATCGCTCTGGACGGGTTTCTCTCTCATATTCAGTATCCTGTACTGGCATCCCTGTCATATTCCATCGCCCTGGATAGGTTTCCCCCATCATATTCCGTCGCCCTGAACGGGTTTCCATATCATATTCCATCGCCCTTGAAGGGTTTCTCTCTCATATTCCAACGCCCTGTATGGGCTTCCCCATCATATTCCATCCCCCTGAACGGGTTTTAGTGTCATATTCTATCTCCCTGATCAGGTTTCCCTCTCATATTCCATCGCCCTGGATGGGTTTCTGTCATATTCAATCTCTCGTGTTTGGTTTCCCAGTCATATTCCTTTTGCATTGACAGGTTTCCCTCTCATATTCTATCTCCTTGGAATGGTTTCTGTCATATTCCATCGCCCTGGACGGGTTTTCCTATCATATTCCATCTCCCTGGACGGGTTTTCCTATCATATTCCATCTCCCTGGACGGGTTTCTGTCATATTCCATCTCCCTGGACGGGTTTCTGTCATATTCCATCTCCCTGGACGGGTTTCCCTGTCATTACCCACCGCCCTGGACGGTTATCCCTGCCATTATCCACCTCTTTGGATGGGTATCCCTGTCATTATCCACCACCCTGGACGAGTATCCTTGTCATTATCCACCACCCTGGAAGGGTATCCCTGTCATTATCCACCACACTGGACGGGTATCCCTGTCATTATCCACCACACTGGACGGATATCCCCGTCATTATCCACCACCCTGGATGGGTATCCCTGTCATTATCAGCCACTCTTAACGGGTATCCCTATCATCCACCACCCTGGACGGGTATCCCTCTCATTATCCACCACTCTGGATGGGTATCCCTGTCATTATCCACCACCTTGGATGGGTATCCCTATCATTATCCACCACCCTGGAAAGGTATCCCTGTAATTATCCACCACACTGGACGGATATCCCTGTCATTATCCACCACACTGGACGGGTATCCCTGTCATTATCCACCACCCTGGATGAGTATCCCTGCCATTATCAGCCACCCTGAACGGGTATCCCTGTCATTATCCACCACCCTGGATGGGTATCCCTGTCATTATCAGCCACCCTGGACGGGTTTCCCTATCATATTCCATCGCCCTGTACGAGTTTTCTTGTCATATTCAATCACCCTGGAAGGGTTTCTGTCATATTCCATTTCCCTGGACGGGTTTCCCTGTCATTACCCACCACCCTGATCGGGGATCCCTGTCATTATCCACCACCCTGGATGGGTTTCCCTGTCATTACCAAGCACCCTGGACGGGGATCCCTGTCATTATCCACCACCCTGGATGGGTATTCGTCATTATCTACCACCCTTAACGGGTATCCCTGTCATTATCAACCACCCTGGACGGGTATCCCCGTCATTATCCACTACCCTGGACAGGTTTCTGTTATATTCCATCTCCCTTGACTGGCTTTCTTGTCATTTTACGTCGTCCTTGACGTATTTCTACTCTTTTACTCCATCGCCTTGGATGTGTTTCCCAGTCACATTCCTTCGCCCTAGAGAGGTTTCTTTGTCATATTCCATGGGAGATGACAGGTGTCCTCACCATTTTCCATCCAGCTTCCTGGGTTTCCACTGTCATTTTCCGTCACAATGGGCTGTTTTTCTGTCATAATCCATAACTCTGAACTTGTTTCTCTCTCATATTTACTCGCCCTGGACAGGTTTTCTTTTTTTCCGTCGTCATAGACGGGTTTGTCATTTTTCAATTTCCTGGACGGGTTTCCTTGTCATATTCCATCACCTGGACGGGTTTCCTTATCATTTTCAATCGCTCTGGACGGGTTTCTCAGTCATCTTCCATCGCCTTGGACGGGTTCTTCTGTTTTCCATCGTCCTGGACAGAACAACTTCTCATTTTCCATCGCCTTGGACGGGTTTTTCTTTCATTTTCTATTAATATGGAACTGTTTTTCTGTCGTTTTCTGTGCAATGGATGAGTTTTCCTGTCATTTTCTATTTCAGTAGACAGATTTTCTTGTCATATTCCCTCGCTTTGGACGGTTTTCTGCAATATTCCATCGCCCTGTACGGGTTTCCCCGTTATTTTCCATCACCCTGGACAGGCTTCTCTGTCATTTTCCATTGCCCTGAAATTGTTGCCCTGTCACTTTCCATCGCCCTAGACAGGTTTCCCTGTCATATTTCATCTCCCTTGATAGGTTTCTGTCATATTCCATCGCTCTGGTGGGTTTCCTTGCCATATTCCATCGCCCTGGACGGGTTTCCCTGTCATATTCCATCTTCCTGGACGGGTTTCCATTTCTTAGTCCATCGCGCTGGGTGGGTTTCTGTCATATTCCATCTCCCTGGGCTGGTTTCATTGTCATATTACATGTCCCTGGACGGGTTTCCCTTTTATATTCCATCTCACTGTTTTTTTTCCCTTTCATGTTCCATCTCCTTTAGCGGGTTTCTCTCTCATATTCCATCGCTCTGGACGGGTTTCCTTGTCATATTCCATCTCCCTGGGCTGGTTTCCCTCTCACATTCCATCTCCCTGGACTGGTTTCCCTGTCATATTCCATGACCTTGGACTGGTTTCCTTGAAAGGGCGAAGTTAAGAAAATTAAAGAAGAGGCAAGATTAGCGGACTCAGAACATAGACTTCAGGGACACAGCCATAAACCTCAGAGTGAAAGTCACAGAGTGATCAACCTCCCAGAATCTCGATCGAATTATTCCAGGCAATGTATGTAAGAGATGTGTTGTCTATTATGGAGTATGCAGCACCAGCATGTAACCCGCACCCCTACGAACATGTTAACTTATTAGAGAAAGTGCGGTGCTTGTTCCAGAGTTAAGAGTTACGAGCTGCGAAGGGACGTTATCAGAATGTAGATGATCCAGGAGACACACAGTTCTGTGTTTCCTAATTTTAAGTATATAATATTTTTTTTCCAGTTTGTCCAGCACACCGAATTTTCTGTTGGTCACCATTTTATTAGCAGTTTTGTAGATGAATGGTTCAGAGAACCGACAAGTTGATAAATTAGACACATGTGCAACTCTTGGGTATCTTTATTGAGGAAACGTTTCGCCACACAGTGGCTTCATCAGTCCATACAAAGGAGAAACTTGAAGAACAGGAGGAAAATGAGGTAATCAGTCCCTCAATCTTGAGTCGATGTGGTCAGTCCATCAATCTTGAATAGAATACAGCGTATGTGCGGAGGAGGAGCTTATAAACCGTAGGCAGGTGAGGTGCAGCAGTCGTAGGTGGTGTCACATTTATCCAATGTGGAAGTAGGTCGTTCCCAAGGGTTAGGCAAGCGAAGAATTCCCAAGTATTAAGATCCCAAGAAGTTGCAGTGTCTGACAGGATTGTAGATGAATGGTTCAGAGAACCGACACGTTGATAAATTACCTCATTCTCCTCCTGTTCTTCAAGTTTCTCCTTTATATGGACTGATGAAGCCACTGTGTGGCGAAACGTTTCCTCAGTAAAGATACCCAAGAGTTGCACACGTGTCTAATTTATTAGCAGTTGGTGTCAAGCTCCTGGGCTTGGTGCCATTCCTTACTTCTTGGAATGTATTAGTCGTTGTATTTGAAGTTTGTGAGGTTTCTTTTCATCGAGTACTGTGTTTGAGGAAGAAAGAGAACACAGTCATGGAATGACAATGGTCACCCTCTACTGTGTTAGCTCATATAAATCATCTATCATTAATTTTCTAGAGGAAACATCTGCACCGATTATATCTGTGATGTGACAAAAAGAGACAAAATTCTCTTTCTCATCAGGAAGAAACTTAAAAAAAAAAGAGTCGCTGAAAGAATTATCTCGGTGGAGACACCACGATCACGCAGACGTATAATACCAGCTGACTTGATTCATCTTATAAGTAACAAACGAACTTCTACCTAAAGTCTTTTACCAACAGAGTCCTGCCATTACTTTATTTCCAGCATAAACCCACCAGAGATCTTCTACCTTTAGTCTTCTGGTAACAATCCTTCCAGTAGTGTTCTTCCAGTAGCGTCCAGACTAACACACTGGAATCCTACCAACAGAATCCTAAGAAAAGAATCCTGTTAATAAGTCTTTAATCAGATATTTACCAAACATGTTACAAACAGTGTTATTAACTCTGTTGTTTCAGACTTCATACACATCACAACACAACGATGGTGGTGAAAAGCACACATAATAGCAGTACTTACTGGCTTTCTGCCATATATCGCTACAACATAGTGCACTACAACATTCAGTTAGTGGTACATTTAGTGGTACATTGATACATCACAATACATAACAACAGTATGGGAGACATTAACACACAGTCGTACTGGCCAGGTTGTGGCAACACAGTCGTACTGGCCAGGTTGTGGCAACACAGTCGTACTGGCCAGGTTGTGGCAACACAGTCGTACTGGCCAGGTTGTGGCAACACACAGTCGTACTGGCCAGGTTGTGGCAGCCACTACCAAAATTCTTATTGTCAAGAGATCGAATCATCCAAGTTGACAGTTTTTATTTCCATCACCGAAAGTTTTTATTTTGTATCTGTGGAGGTGAATGTTTTTTTTATATTAATAATAAAGAGGTGAGAGAAGTGTGTGTATGAGAACTGAGAGAGTTATTTAATAATTAATCTACTTAGTGTTATATAAGAATATCTTCTTTATCTTAACCACAAGTCTCTCAAGTTAGTCACTTCTTCACATATTTACATTTTTTCCCACATTATTTCATCAAAATATTATAACTCTCATTGCACTTTCTTAAGAAAATTTAAATCATATAAGCAAAAATGTTGTAAATTCTCTTACACAATTTATACAATATTTAATTTAATTAAACAATGCTGAGGGAGAGTGTAGATATGTCTATGATAACGTGTACACATGTATGTATATATGTGTGTTGGTAGTAGTGTTTGTAGTGATGTATGTGTACACGTGTATGTATATATGTGTGTTGGTAGTAGTGTTTGTAGTGATGTATGTGTACACGTGTATGTATATATGTGTGTTGGTAGTAGTGTTTGTAGTGATGTATGTGTACACGTGTATGTATATATGTTTGTAGTGATGTATATGTACACATGTATGTATATATGTGTTTGTAGTGATGTATATGTACACATGTATGTATATATGTGTTTGTAGTGATGTATGTGTACACATGTATGTATATATGTGTTTGTAGTGATGTATATGTACACATGTATGTATATATGTGTTTGTAGTGATGTATATGTACACATGTATGTATATATGTGTTTGTAGTGATGTATATGTACACATGTATGTATATATGTGTTTGTAGTGATGTATATGTACACATGTATGTATATATGTGTTTGTAGTGATGTATATGTACACATGTATGTATATATGTGTTTGTAGTGATGTATGTGTACACATGTATGTATATATGTGTTTGTAGTGATGTATATGTACACATGTATGTATATATGTGTTTGTAGTGATGTATATGTACACATGTATGTATATATGTGTTTGTAGTGATGTATATGTACACATGTATGTATATATGTGTTTGTAGTGATGTATATGTACACATGTATGTATATATGTGTTTGTAGTGATGTATATGTACACATGTATGTATATATGTGTTTGTAGTGATGTATATGTACACATGTATGTATATATGTGTTTGTAGTGATGTATATGTACACATGTATGTATATATGTGTTTGTAGTGATGTATATGTGTAGATGAAAGTGAAAACTAAGTAAAAAAAAATTGTATGATCTACATAATAATTCACAGTAAAGAACAGCACAGTTCCGTGGAACAGCTGCCAGTCTGGCTGACTCTGCTGTCAGTCTGGCTGACTCTGCTGTCAGCCTGGCTGACTCTGCTGTCAGTCTGGCTGACTCTGCTGTCAGCCTGGAGAGTGTTGACCATACAAGGTAAAGTTTGTCAGAATTATAATTACTGAAGTGATGATAAAGATAATATTGATAACACAGAAGAGTGACAGTTGAGAAAGTGAAGGTAATCTGTGGATCATGTGTCAACACTGAAATACTGAACTTAACAACACTTATATAAAGCAAAGTTGCACTTGGGTACACTTATAGTTGTGGAAAAGATATATGAGAGATGTTAGTAGAGTTTTGATAGCTAAAGTGTTGAATTAAGTTACAATATGCAAGAAAGATGGTAAATATTTACCACAAAAAATAGGTCTTACATAATGTTGTGTGATGTCGCCTGTGATGTTAAAGACGTGTGATGTCACTGTACTTTGCTCAGAAGACAATATATATAATATATATATATATATATATATATATATATATATATATATATATATATATATATATATATATATATATATATATATATTATATATATAAGGCAAGCCATCATGTAGACCAGAACTTTATTAACATATTCTATTAAAACTCTGTACACACATTTTACATATGCGTGCATGTATGTATATATACATATACATGTGCGTGCATGTATGTATATATACATATACATGTGCGTGCATATATGTATATATACAAACATTTGCGACCTTAGAGATTCTCACTTGACACTCATACATACACAATAACATGTACACGTGACATTCATGCACGTTATAAGCATTCATACATATGTACACATGACAATCAACACACATGTACACATGACAATCAACACACAATATGTACACATGACAATCAACACACATGTACACATGACGATCAACACACATGTGTAGATGAAAGTGAAAACTAAGTAAAAAAAAATTGTATGATCTACATAATAATTCACAGTAAAGAACAGCACAGTTCCGTGGAACAGCTGCCAGTCTGGCTGACTCTGCTGTCAGTCTGGCTGACTCTGCTGTCAGCCTGGCTGACTCTGCTGTCAGTCTGGCTGACTCTGCTGTCAGCCTGGAGAGTGTTGACCATACAAGGTAAAGTTTGTCAGAATTATAATTACTGAAGTGATGATAAAGATAATATTGATAACACAGAAGAGTGACAGTTGAGAAAGTGAAGGTAATCTGTGGATCATGTGTCAACACTGAAATACTGAACTTAACAACACTTATATAAAGCAAAGTTGCACTTGGGTACACTTATAGTTGTGGAAAAGATATATGAGAGATGTTAGTAGAGTTTTGATAGCTAAAGTGTTGAATTAAGTTACAATATGCAAGAAAGATGGTAAATATTTACCACAAAAAATAGGTCTTACATAATGTTGTGTGATGTCGCCTGTGATGTTAAAGACGTGTGATGTCACTGTACTTTGCTCAGAAGACAATATATATAATATATATATATATATATATATATATATATATATATATATATATATATATATATATATATATATATATATATATATTATATATATAAGGCAAGCCATCATGTAGACCAGAACTTTATTAACATATTCTATTAAAACTCTGTACACACATTTTACATATGCGTGCATGTATGTATATATACATATACATGTGCGTGCATGTATGTATATATACATATACATGTGCGTGCATATATGTATATATACAAACATTTGCGACCTTAGAGATTCTCACTTGACACTCATACATACACAATAACATGTACACGTGACATTCATGCACGTTATAAGCATTCATACATATGTACACATGACAATCAACACACATGTACACATGACAATCAACACACAATATGTACACATGACAATCAACACACATGTACACATGACGATCAACACACATGTACACATGATCAACACACATGTACACATGACAACACACATGTACATATGACAATTAAGACACATGTACACATGACAATCATCAACAGACATATACACATGACAACTAACATGTACACATGACACTCAATACACATGTACACATCACAATCAATACACATGTACACATCACACATGTACACATGACAATCAACACACATGTACACATGACAATCAACACACATGTACACATGACAATCAACACATACACGTGACAATCAACACACATGTACACGTGACAATCAACACACATGTACACATGGCACACATACACAACACGTGTATTTAATGTGTACATAACATGTACACATGACACAGTCCTCCACTAGCGCCTCAGTCGTGTCACATCTTTAAATATTCACAAGTTACATAAAGAATGTTGTCAAAATACTGTAAACCAACATTTTTTGTCTTATATATTCTGAATATTGATGCACATAAACATTTCCCATATATTGTCTCTGCTACATTGTTTAATCATGTGGACGAGTACATGTATGTCTATGAGAATGTGTACACATGTATGTGTACATAAGTGTTCGTGGGATGGGCTTTGGAGCGACATGTTTGTGTGTATGTATGTGTGATTTCGTACATATTATAGTGATAGGAGATAAGTGTGTACATTGTTATGTGCGTATTTGTAGTACATGGGATTGTGTGTTTTTTTTTATGCATGCAAGTGTATGTATAATGATGTATGAGTGAGGTGAATGTGTTTAAACGTGTAAATGTTTGTGAAAATACTTATATATGTGTATGCAAACAATTTCTGCGTTTGTTAGGCTTTGAGTGCCAAATGTAAAAGACGGATAAATAAACGAAAATGAAAATAGTGTAATACTTAACACAGTTATGATGGTGGTGGACAAATTAACCAACAATTGGATATTCATCTGCAATAATAAAACACTCACAAATACTTTTAAACAGCTAAATAAGTAAAAAACAACTTGTTCTTCGTATATTTTCATAGTGTAACATAAAAGGATTTCCAAAATTTATGTTAATTAGCCTCTCGGAGGTGGCCGAGCTGTGAGGCAGCTTGGTGGCGTCTAGCTGACCTACGGTCCAGGCTGTCTTGGTGGGTGTAATTACTGGACGCAGTTTTCTGTGTGTGTCACCTCCAGTAATTCCAGCCACCTGGACAGTCTCTACCGTAGACTAGCTAGACAAGACCAAGTTTCCATGCAGCGAGGTCACTGAAGGTCGCAACCGCTGACTCTGGGGAAGTGGGGAAGGGAGTCCACCTGAGGTGACACTAGTGGACTCCTGGAGACACTGATCCGGGGAAGGCACCGCTGACTCTGGGGAAGTGGGGAAGGGAGTCCACCTGAGGTGACACAAGTGGACTCCTGGAGACACTGATCCGGGGAAGGCACCGCTGACTCTGGGGAAGGGAGTCCACTCAGGTGACACAAGTGGACTCCTGGAGACACTGATCCGGGGAAGGCACCGCTGACTCTGGGGAAGTGGGGAAGGGAGTCCACTCAGGTGACACAAGTGGACTCCTGGAGACACTGATCCGGGGAAGGCACCGCCGACCTTAGGTAAGTGGGGAAGGGGAGACATCCGGGAGCGAGCGGATGGATTCCTGGATACATGAACTTAAGGAAGGTTGTTGTTGAGGCTGATCTTAGGCAAGTGGGGAAGGGGAGACATCCGGGAGCGAGCGGATGGATTCCTGGATACATGAACCTGGGTAAGGCATGAATACATGCAGTTGAGGCTGACCTTGGGTAAGTGGGGAAGGGAAGATATCCGGCGGTAGACGGAAGGATTCCTGGATACATGATCCTGGGGACGGCAAGAATACCGCTGACTTTGGGAAGTGGGGAAGGGAGTCCACTCAGGTGACACAAGTGGACTCCTGGAGACACTGATCCGGGGAAGGCACCGCTGACTCTGGGGAAGTGGGAAAGGGAGTCCACTCAGGTGACACAAGTGGACTCCTGGAGACACTGATCCGGGGAAGGCACCGCTGACTGGGGAAGTGGGGAAGGGAGTCCACTCAGGTGACACAAGTGGACTCCTGGAGACACTGATCCGGGGAAGACACCGCTGACTCTGGGGAAGTGGGGAAGGGAGTCCACTCAGGTGACACAAGTGGACTCCTGGAGACACTGATCCGGGGAAGGCACCGCTGACTCTGGGGACGGGAGTCCACTCAGGTGACACAAGTGGACTCCTGGAGACACTGATCCGGGGATGGCACCGCTGACTCTGGGGAAGTGGGGAAGGGAGTCCACTCAGGTGACACAAGTGGACTCCTGGAGACACTGATCCGGGGAAGGCACCGCTGACTCTGGGGAAGGGAGTCCACTCAGGTGACACAAGTGGACTCCTGGAGACACTGATCCGGGGAAGGCACCGCCGACCTTAGGTAAGTGGGGAAGGGGAGACATCCGGGAGCGAGCGGATGGATTCCTGGATACATGAACTTAAGGAAGGTTGTTGTTGAGGCTGATCTTAGGCAAGTGGGGAAGGGGAGACATCCGGGAGCGAGCGGATGGATTCCTGGATACATGAACCTGGGTAAGGCATGAATACATGCAGTTGAGGCTGACCTTGGGTAAGTGGGGAAGGGAAGATATCCGGCGGTAGACGGAAGGATTCCTGGATACATGATCCTGGGGACGGCAAGAATACCGCTGACTTTGGGAAGTGGGGAAGGGAGTCCACTCAGGTGACACAAGTGGACTCCTGGAGACACTGATCCGGGAAAGGCACCGCTGACTCTGGGGAAGTGGGAAAGGGAGTCCACTCAGGTGACACAAGTGGACTCCTGGAGACACTGATCCGGGGAAGGCACCGCCGACCTTAGGTAAGTGGGGAAGGGAAGATATCCGGCGGTAGACGGAAGGATTCCTGGATACATGATCCTGGGGACGGCAAGAATACCGCTGACTCTGGGAAAGTGGGGAAGGGAGTCCACCTGAGGTGACATAAGTGGACTCCTGGAGACACTGATCCGTGGAAGGCACCGCCAACCTTAGGTAAATGGGGAAGGGGAGACATCCGGGAGCGAACGGATGGATTCCTGGATACATGAACTTGGGTAAGGTTGTTGTTGAGGCTGACCTTGGGTAAGTGGGGAAGGGGAGACATCCGGGAGCGAGCGGATGGATTCCTGGTTACATGAACCTGGGTAAAGCATGAATACATGCAGTTGAGGCTGACCTTGGGTAAGTGAGGAAGGGAAGATATCCGGGAGCGAACGGATGGATTCCTAGATACATGAACCTGGGGACAGCAAGAATACAGGTTGGTGAGGCTGACCTTAGGGAAGTGAGGAAGGGGAAACATCCGGAGGCGGACGGATGGATTCCTGGATACATGAACCTGGGAAAGGCTGAGGCTGGAAGGCAGACAGAACACAGAGAGGCGAGGCTGACCTTAGGGAAGTGAGGAAGGGGAGACGTCCGGAGGCCCACGGATGAATTCCTGGACACATGAACCTGGGGAAGGCGAGGGGGGGCGGACCTTAAAGACGAACCACTGGCCTCCACGTGGCAAGGTCTGGTAACACTGGCCTCCACGTGGCAAGGTCTGGTAACTCAGAGATAACTCTGAGGCTGACAGTGGTCGCAAATATATTATAATTCATCATAATTTAATATTATTATTTTTGTTATTTTAAATTCATAATTTGGTAATTTGGATTCAAAAGCGTCAACCAGACTCCCTGACAGTAGCTACGGTGGTGTTATTCCCACTCCAGCCTCCCTGACAGTAGCCACGGTGGTGTTATTCCCACTCCAGCCTCCCTGACAGTAGCTACGGTGGTGTTATTCCCACTCCAGCCTCCCTGACAGTAGCCACGGTGGTGTTATTCCCACTCCAGCCTCCCTGACAGTAGCCACGGTGGTGTTATTCCCACTCCAGCCTCCCTGACAGTAGCTACGGTGGTGTTATTCCCACTCCAGCCTCCCTGACAGTAGCCACGGTGGTGTTATTCCCACTCCAGCCTCCCTGACAGTAGCCACGGTGGTGTTATTCCCACTCCAGCCTCCCTGACAGTAGCTACGGTGGTGTTATTCCCACTCCAGCCTCCCTGACAGTAGCCACGGTGGTGTTATTCCCACTCCAGCCTCCCTGACAGTAGCTACGGTGGTGTTATTCCCACTCCAGCCTCCCTGACAGTAGCCACGGTGGTGTTATTCCCACTCCAGCCTCCCTGACAGTAGCCACGGTGGTGTTATTCCCACTCCAGCCTCCCTGACAGTAGCCACGGTGGTGTTATTCCCACTCCAGCCTCCCTGACAGTAGCCACGGTGGTGTTATTCCCACTCCAGCCTCCCTGACAGTAGCCACGGTGGTGTTATTCCCACTCCAGCCTCCCTGACAGTAGCCACGGTGGTGTTATTCCCACTCCAGCCTCCCTGACAGTAGCCACGGTGGTGTTATTCCCACTCCAGCCTCCCTGACAGTAGCCACGGTGGTGTTATTCCCACTCCAGCCTCCCTGACAGTAGCTACGGTGGTGTTATTCCCACTCCAGCCTCCCTGACAGTAGCCACGGTGGTGTTATTCCCACTCCAGCCTCCCTGACAGTAGCTACGGTGGTGTTATTCCCACTCCAGCCTCCCTGACAGTAGCCACGGTGGTGTTATTCCCACTCCAGCCTCCCTGACAGTAGCCACGGTGGTGTTATTCCCACTCCAGCCTCCCTGACAGTAGCCACGGTGGTGTTATTCCCACTCCAGCCTCCCTGACAGTAGCCACGGTGGTGTTATTCCCACTCCAGTCTCCCTGACAGTAGCCACGGTGGTGTTATTCCCACTCCAGCCTCCCTGACAGTAGCCACGGTGGTGTTATTCCCACTCCAGTCTCCCTGACAGTAGCCACGGTGGTGTTATTCCCACTCCAGCCTCCCTGACAGTAGCCACGGTGGTGTTATTCCCACTCCAGCCTCCCTGACAGTAGCCACGGTGGTGTTATTCCCACTCCAGCCTCCCTGACAGTAGCCACGGTGGTGTTATTCCCACTCCAGCCTCCCTGACAGTAGCCACGGTGGTGTTATTCCCACTCCAGTCTCCCTGACAGTAGCCACGGTGGTGTTATTCCCACTCCAGTCTCCCTGACAGTAGCCACGGTGGTGTTATTCCCACTCCAGTCTCCCTGACAGTAGCTACGGTGGTGTTATTCCCACTCCAGCCTCCCTGACAGTAGCCACGGTGGTGTTATTCCCTCTCCAGCCTCCCTGACAGTAGCCACGGTGGTGGTATTCTCTCTCCAGCCTCCCTGACAGTAGCCACGGTGGTGGTATTCTCTCTCCAGCCTCCCTGACAGTAGCCACGGTGGTGTTATTCCCTCTCCAGCCTCCCTGACAGTAGCCACGGTGGTGGTATTCTCTCTCCAGCCTCCCTGACAGTAGCCACGGTGGTGGTATTCTCTCTCCAGCCTCCCTGACAGTAGCCACAGTGGTGTTATTCCCTCTCCAGCCTCCCTGACAGTAGCCACGGTGGTGTTATTCCCACTCCAGCCTCCCTGACAGTAGCCACGGTGGTGTTATTCCCTCTGCAGCCTCCCTGACAGTAGCCACGGTGGTGGTATTCTCTCTCCAGCCTCCCTGACAGTAGCCACGGTGGTGTTATTCCCTCTCCAGCCTCCCTGACAGTAGCCACGGTGGTGTTATTCCCACTCCAGCCTCCCTGACAGTAGCCACGGTGGTGTTATTCCCGCTCCAGCCTCCCTGACAGTAGCCACGGTGGTGTTATTCCCTCTGCAGCCTCCCTGACAGTAGCCACGGTGGTGGTATTCTCTCTCCAGCCTCCCTGACAGTAGCCACGGTGGTGTTATTCCCTCTCCAGCCTCCCTGACAGTAGCCACGGTGGTGGTGTTCCCACTCCAGTCTCCCTGACAGTAGCCACAGTAGTGTTATTCCCACTCCATCCTCCCTGACAGTAGCAACGGTGGTGTTATTCCCACTCCAGCCTCCCTGACAGTAGTCATGGTGATGTTATTCGCACTCCAGCCTCCCTGACAGTACCCACGGTGGTGTTATTCCCACTCCAGCCTCCCTGACAGTAGTCATGGTGATGTTATTCGCACTCCAGCCTCCCTGACAGTACCCACGGTGGTGTTATTTCCACTCCAGCCTCCCTGACAGTAGTCATGGTGATCTTATTCCCACTCTAGCCTCCCTGACAGTCGCCACGTTGGTGTTATTCCCACTGTAGCCTCCCTGACAGTAGCTACGGTGGTGTTATACCCACTCCAGCCTCCCTGACAGTAGCCATGGTTATGTTATTCCCACTCCAGCCTCCCTGACAGCAGCCACGGTGGTGTTATTCCCACTCCAGCCTCCCTGACAGTAGCCACGGTGGTGTTATTCCCACTCCAGCCTCCCTGACAGTAGCTACGGTGGTGTTATACCCACTCCAGCCTCCCTGACAGCAGCCACGGTGGTGTTATTCCCTCTCCAGCCTCCCTGACAGTAGCTACGGTGGTGTTATACCCACTCCAGCCTCCCTGACAGCAGCCACGGTGGTGTTATTCCCACTCCAGCCTCCCTGACAGTAGCCACGGTGGTGTTATTCCCACTCCAGCCTCTCTGACAGTAGCCACGATGGTGTTATTCCCACTCCAGCCTCCCTGACAGTAGCCACGGTGGTGTTATTCCCACTCCAGCCTCCCTGACAGTAGCCACGGTGGTGTTATTCCCACTCCAGCCTCCCTGACAGTAGCCACGGTGGTGTTATTCCCACTCCAGCCTCCCTGACAGTAGCCACGGTGGTGTTATTCGCACTCCAGCCTCGCTGACAGTAGCCACGGTGGTGTTATTCGCACTCCAGCCTCGCTGACAGTAGCCACGGTGGTGTTATTCCTATTCGACAATAACACGTCAGTGGCATGTCGCTGGTGCCACCCACGTTATCATAATCTCAAAAAATCCCCAAAAAGAAAATACTTTCATCATTGAACACTTTCACCTCACACATAATCACAGTCTTTGCAGAGGCGCTCAGATACGACAGTTTAGAAGCATGTATGAAGATATACAAGAAGATATGAAGATATATAATTTAATTTAATTTAGCCTAATTTAACTAAATGTGTTTTAGATAAGTTTACAACATGACTCACGAAATCGTAATGACACGATTGCAAACAAACCATACCACGGGCGGGATTTGAACCCGCGGTCAGAGTGTCTCAAAGCTCCAGACCGTCGCGTTAGCCACTGGACCAGCTACCCACAATAAGATTCGTCCAACTAGGTATATTTCTACGCCATAGGAAGGTTAGCATAGGCACTACTGTGTCCACAAATGCAAGTTTTTACAGACGAATCTCCTGCTAGCATGGCCTTGACGAACTCTAGCTCAAGTCCCCACAAAGCCATCAACATGACTCACGAAATCGTAATGATACAATTGCAAACAAACCATACCGCCTAGTTGGATGAATCTTATTGTGGCTAGCTGGTCCAGTGGCTAACGCGACGGTCTGGAGTTTTGAGACTCTCTGACTGCGGGTTCAAATCCCGCCCGTGGTATGATTTGGTTAAGTTTACAATAATTTAATAATAAACAAACACAATGAAATACATTTTTTTCCGTTAGGTTCAGAATGATTTTTGCGAAATTATTGCATACACAAACTTTCACTTGACTTATTCGGCAAGTGAAATTTTGTGTGTTAGTACGAGGTTATTGAAAGTTACTTTTCTTTTATATTACTGTACTTGTAAGTTATTCAACTGTTGTTGCACCGTTGTTGTATAATACTTCGATGTGCTTGCTGTGTTGTGCTTGCTGTGTTGTTGTGCTTGCTGTGTTGTTGTGCTTGCTGTGTTGTGCTTGCTGTGTTGTGCTTACTGTGTTGTTGTGCTTGCTGTGTTGTGCTTGCTGTGTTGTTGTGCTTGCTGTGTTGTGCTTGCTGTGTTGTTGTGCTTGCTGTGTTGTGCTTGCTGTGTTGTTGTGCTTGCTGTGTTGTGCTTTTGTTGTTGTGCTTGCTCTGTTGTTGTGCTTGCTGTGTTGTGCTTGCTGTGTTGTTGTGCTTGCTGTGTTGTGCTTGCTGTGTTGTTGTGCTTGCTGTGTTGTGCTTGCTGTGTTGTTGTGCTTGCTGTGTTGTGCTTTTGTTGTTGTGCTTGCTCTGTTGTTGTGCTTGCTTGTGCTTGCTTGTTGTGCTTGCTGTGTTGTGCTTGCTTCTTGTGCTTGCTTGTTGTGCTTGCTTGTTGTGCTTGCTTGTTGTGCTTGCTTGTTGTGCTTGCTTGTTGTGCTTGCTTCTTGTGCTTGCTTGTTGTGCTTGCTTCTTGTGCTTTCTGTGTTGTGCTTGCTGTGTTGTTGTGCTTGCTGTGTTGTTGTGCTTGCTGTGTTGTTGTGCTTGCTGTGTTGTTGTGCTTACTGTGTTGTGCTTGCTGTGTTGACGTGCTTGCTGTGTTGTTGTGCTTGCTGTGTTGTTGTGCTTGCTTGTTGTGCTTGTGCTTGCTGTGTTGACGTGCTTGCTGTGTTGTGCTTGCTGTGTTAACGTGCTTGCTGTTTTGTCGTGCTTGCTGTGTTGACGTGCTTGCTGTGTTGTGCTTGCTGTGTTGACGTGCTTGCTGTGTTGTGCTTGCTGTGTTGTGCTTGCTGTGTTGACGTGCTTGCTGTGTTGACGTGCTTGCTGTGTTGACGTGCTTGCTGTGTCGACGTGCTTGTGTTGACGTGCTTGTGTTGACGTGCTTGTGTTGACGTACTTGCTGTGTTGACGTGCTTGCTGTGTTGACGTGCTTGCTGTGTTGACGTGCTTGCTGTGTTGACATGCTTGCTGTGATGTGCTTGCTTTGTTGACGTGCCTGCTGTGCTGTCGTGCTCGCTCTCTTCAAGTGCTTGCTGTGTTCACGTGCTTTCTGTGTTGAATTGCTTTGTGTTTACTTGCTTGCTGTGTTCACGTGCTTGCTGTGCTGAAGTGTTTGCTGTGTTGACGTGCATGCTGTGCTGTCGTGCTTGCTGTGTTCACGTGCTTGCTGTGTTCACGTGCTTGCTGTGCTGACGTGCATGCTCTGTTAACGTTCTTGCTGTGTTGACGTGTTTGTGCTGACGTGCATACTGTGTTGACGTGCATGCTGTGTTGACGTACTTGCTGTGTTGACTTGCTTGCTGTGTTGACGTGTTTGCTGTGTTGACGTGCAAATTGTGTTCCTTGCATGCTGTGTTGACGGGCTTGCTGTTCTTCCGTGCATGCTGTCTTGACGTGCTTGCTGTGCTGACGTGCTTGATATGTTGACGTGCTTTCTGTATATACGTGTTTCCTGTATTGACTAGCTTGTGTTGACGTACTTGCTGTGTTGCCGTGCTTGCTGTGTTAACGTTGTTAACACCTTCCACAACAGTGTCTCCTACACTGGCATTATTGTCTCCTCAGGCAGGTATCTGGTGTCTCCCGCACTGGGATTACTGTCTCCCCAGGCAGGTATCTTGTGCCTCTCGCACTGGCACTACTGTCTCCCCTGGCAGGTATGTTGTGTCTCCCACACTGACATTACTGTCTACCCTGAGAGGTATCTTGTCTCCCACACTGACATTACTCTCTCTCCTGGCAGGTATCTTGTCTCTCCCACACTGGCATTACTGTCTCTACAGGCAGGTACCTTGTGTCTCCCACACCGGCATTACTGTCTCCCCTAGCAGGTATGTTGTGTCTCCCACACTGGCATTACTGTCTCCCCTGGCAGGCATGTTGTGTCTTCCACTCTGGCATTACTGTCTCCCCAGGCACGGACCTTGTGTCTCCCACACTGGCATTACTGTCTCCCCAGGCACGGACCTTGTTTCTCCCACACTGGCATTACTGTCTCCCCTGCCAGGTATGTTGTGTCTCCCACACTGACATTACTGTCTCCCCTGGCAGGTACCTTGTGTCTCCCACAATGGCATTACTGTCTCCCCTGGCAGGTATCTTGCGTCTCCCACATTGGCATTACTGTCTCCCCTGACAGGTATCTTGTGTCTCTCACACTGGCATTACTGTCTGTCCTGGCAGGTATCTTGTGTCTCCCACACTGGCACTACTGTCTTCCCTGGCATGTATCTTGTGTCTCCCACGTTGGCATTACTGTCTCCCCTGCCAGGTATCTTGTGTCTCCCACACTGGCATTACTGTCTCCTTAGGCAGGTATCTTGTGTCTCCTCCAGTAAAATTTTGGAGGTGGTACCTCATTATATATATATATATATATATATATATATATATATATATATATATATATATATATATATATATATATATATATATATATGCAAGGAATTCGCGAGAGCATGCGAAATATACACAAACACTGATCTCTGGCTGAAGGAGACTCGAACCTACGAACCTTAGGACAAGGTACGCAGTGCTTTACCAATCTACCCACACTGGACCAATACCTTGGCGTGTAGCATCCGCTACACGTTTGATCCAAGGCAGCCAGCTTTCAGGGAGATTGGTAAAGCACTGCGTACCTTGTCCTAAGGTTCGTAGGTTCGAGTCTCCTTCAGCCAGAGATCAGTGTTTGTGTATATTTCGCATGCTCTCGCGAATTCCTTGCATTGTTCAAATCTCTAGTAAGGCTGATGCATGCAGGGGATGAGATGAAAAGCTGTAAGCCTTCTCCCTGAAAGCTGGCTGCCTTGGATCAAACGTGTAGCGGATGCTACACGCCAAGGTATTGGTCCAGTGTGGGTAGATTGGTAAAGCACTGCGTACCTTGTCCTAAGGTTCGTAGGTTCGAGTCTCCTTCAGCCAGAGATCAGTGTTTATATATATATATATATATATATATATATATATATATATATATATATATATATATATATATATATATATATATATATGCAATAAGATCACAGTAAACAGGTGATTTCAGAATATGCAAAACAACCACTCTGAAAGAATAGAGAAATTCCAAGCGCTTTCGTGACTACTCACATTATCAAGGAACTATGAAAGTAAAGCATCCAAGGAAGGTATATAAGGGGTCTGGCCAACACCTCACTATCAGATCCCACAACGGTTAAACACCTGACGCGCGCCGGCCCATATATATATATGTATATATATATATATATATATATATATATATATATATATATATATATATATATATATATATATATATATATATATATCAAGCAGCAGAAACTGACGGGATCATGACAGATATGTTAAAAGCAGGGGAAGATATAGTATTGGAGTGGTTGGTATTTTTGTTTAATAAATGTATGGAAGAGGGGAAGGCACCTAGGGATTGGCAGAGAGCGTGTATAGTTCCTTTATATAAAGGGAAGGGGGACGAAAGAGATAGTAAACTAATTCCTCTATAATTTTTACAGAGGTAAGACAGAATGTAGGATTGCGGATGAGCAGTGAGGTTTCAGCGTGGGTAGAGGATGTGTAGATCAAGTGTTTACATTGAAGCATATATGTGAACAGTATTTAGATAAAGGTAGGGAAGTTTTTATTACATTTATGGATTAAGAAAAGGCATATGATAGTGGATAGGGGAGCAATGTGGCAGATGTTGCAAGTATATAGAATAAAAAAATTGGATATCACATTGGAGAGAGGGAGTATGGAAGAAGTGAATGTTTTCAGATATTTGGGAGTTGACGTGTCAGCAGATGGGTTTATGAAGGATGAAGTTAACAATAGAATTGATGGAGGAAAAAAGGTGAGTGGTGCATTGAGGAGCATGTGGAGGCATGTGGTGCATGTGGAGACAAAAAACGTTATCAATGGAGGCAATAGAGGGAATGTATGGAAGTACAGTGGTACCAACACTCTTAAATGAGTGTGAAGCTTGGGTTGTAAATGCTGCAGCGAGGAGGTGGTTGGAGGCAGTGGAGATATCCTGTCTAAGGGCAATGTGTGGTGTAAATATTATGCAGAGAATTCAAAATGTGGAAATTAGGATATGTGGAGTTAAAAGTATTAGTCAGAGGGCTGAAGAGGGGCTGTTGAGGTGGTTTGGTCATTTAGAGAGAATGGATGAACGTAGAATGACATGGAGAGCGTATGAATCTGCAGGGGAGGGAAGGCGGGGTAGGGGTCGTCCTCGAAAAGGTTGGAGGAAGGAGGTAATGGAGGTTTTGTGGGCGAGGGGCTTGGACTTCCAGCAAGCGTGCATGAGTGTTACGAAGGAGTGAATGGAGATGAATGGTTTTTGGGACCTGACGAGCTGTTGGAGTGTGAGCAGGGTAATATTTAGTGAAGGGATTCAGGGAAACCGGTTATTTTTATGTAGCCGGACTTGAGTCCTGGAAATGGGAAGTACAATGTCTGCACTTTAAAGGAGAAGTCTGGGATATTGGCAGTTTGGTGGGATGTGTAATAAGAGGGTACAGAGCCACACTGTGAGATCCATCACTGGGGCTCTGATGCTCTCTTTATATATTATATCTTTATAAATGTTTCTAAACTGTTGTATCAGGTATAACATGGTTTTATTAAAGAACACCTTGGATAATGGAGTATTGTTTCATATTAAATTATTAAGCAATATAAAAGTTTTGTGTAAGACATTATGTAGATTTATCCAGTAAAATTATGATTACGTGAGTAGATATGACTGATGTATGATACTTACATGAGTAGATATGACTGATGTATGATACTTACATGAGTAGATATGACTGATGTATGATACATGAGTAGATATGACTGATGTATGATACTTACATGAGTAGATATGACTGATGTATGATACATGAGTAGATATGACTGATGTATGATACTTACATGAGTAGATATGACTGATGTATGATACTTACATGGGTAAATATGACCGATGTATGATGATTACATGAGTAGATATGACTGATGTATGATGATTACATGAGTAGATATGACTGATGTATGATACATGGGTAGATATGACTGATGTATGATACATGGGTAGATATGACCGATGTATGATGATTACATGAGTAGATATGACTGATGTATGATACATGGGTAGATATGACCGATGTATGATGATTACATGAGTAGATATGACTGATGTATGATTACATGAGTAGATATGACTGATGTATACTTACATGGGTAGATATGACCGATGTATGATGATTACATGAGTAGATATGACTGATGTATGATGATTACAAGAGTAGATATGACTGATGTATGATACATGGGTAGATATGACCGATGTATGATGATTACATGAGTAGATATGACTGATGTATGATACTTACATGGGTAGATATGACTGATGTATGATACATGAGTAGATATGACTGATGTATGATACTTACATGAGTAGATATGACTGATGTATGATACTTACATGAGTAGATATGACTGATGTATGATACATGAGTAGATATGACTGATGTATGATACATGAGTAGATATGACTGATGTATGATACATGAGTAGATATGACTGATGTATGATACATGAGTAGATATGACTGATGTATGATACATGAGTAGATATGACCGATGTATGATACATGAGTAGATTTGACCGATGTATGATACTTACATGAGTAGCTATGACTGATGTATGATTCATGGGTATATATGACTGATGTATGATACTTAAATGGGTATATATGACTGATGTATGATACATGAATAGATATGACTAATGTATGATGAGTAGATATGACTGATGTATGATAATTACGGCTCGGTTATCAGTCATAATTCTTCCCTTACAATATATTCGGTAGCCTTACCAAATAATTTTTTATCTTTGTATAACACTGTATATGATAACTGATCGGTAATTAATTCGTGTATACATTCATAAATGTATTTTCGTATAGATGCACAGTGTGAGGGAAAAGTTCAATAGATAGGAGTAGTGAGGGAGTATATAGTAACAATAGTCTCATTGCCGGCTACTTGTTAAGGTAGGGTAAGTCCAGCTCCCGCTATTCCCCCCCTCTTTTTTCCCCCTCCCCGAAAGTGATAGTTTGATTGCCGGCTGCTTGTTAAGGTAGGGTCAGTCTAGCTCCCGCTATCCCTTCCTCTCCCTCTTCTTCCCCCCCCCCCCTCGAAAGGTGACATGTGCGGCTCCGGCCAAACAGTAATCACTCGACTCACAGCTCCCAACACTACTCTTGGAATGACAGAGAGGGTCACCTGCCAACCAACGCGAAGAATAGAAGGAGACGGACTAACGTCCTGAGACATCCCATGTTTAACCTATTGACCTGTTTTGTACGCCAACGCAGGACCTAACCCCTCATCATAGCAGTGGTAACGAACCTGTTTTCCTGTCATCTGAAGTAATTATTCACGGCTATACTCTGTGAAGAACGAGCTGGTGGTTGTCACCAACACCTGCGACCCCCCCCCTCCATCAGCAACGGCTACGATTTCAACACCAGTGTCACCAACACCAGACGCCCCAGTATCACTATATATCTTAGCGTTGAGTTCAAATGTCATTTTTTTTCTTTTCATTTTTTCTTTCAATTAGGATACCCATTCATGTTTTATTGTTTTACATTTTCCGTTTCTAAATAAAGTGTTTATCATTATCTGTTATTATTTCTTTTACTATTCATTAATTTTCCTGAGGAGGAGCCAGCCTTGGTAATACTGACTTTAGTTTTTACAGGGCTGAGTAAGCCTACACACACACAAAGTACCGGCAATTAATTTTATTGACCAATCACCATCGTCATTACAAACTGCGCTAATTCATTCATGAAATAGGCTTTAGTCATTTGTTTACTATCTTCGAGTTGCTTGACATAATTTCTGTCCAGAAGAGACTGTCCAGGAACATTGTCAACAACTGTATATTTCCCTAGTGACAGATATTCGTTAATATTTAATGATTAATGAACTTCCTAAAATGGGTGAAGTTGGATAACTTCTCCATTATCCATTATTTTGTGCCTTTCCTCACTCTAACCATTTAATTTGCTTATTTCTGGTTTAATGTCAGGTGTTCATAAGCTTATGTAACCTAATCTAATTTGATTTAAATCCTTATTTTTTTATTTACAAGGAGCATAAATCGTAATAGAACAAATGTTATGCCTAGGATGTGTGAAGACGTTGGGTATATTTCCTTAAATCTGCTGCCCATGTTAGGTACCTTGCAGTAATTAGGTACCTTGCAGTAATTAGGTACCTTGGTTAATGTAAGTTGTCTTGTGAGGGTCACTGCTTTATATAGATCAGTGATCACAACAACATGATAGGTTAAGAAAATTAATATACGTACTGAAGATCCAATATTTCTTAAAACAATTTCTTTCACTTTTCGGAGGTCTCTGCTTGTGTGGCCCGGTCCTGGACCAGGCCTCGTGGCCCGGTTCTGGACCAGGCCTCGTGGCCCGGTTCTGGACCAGGCCTCGTGGCCCGGTTCTCGACCAGGCCTCGTGGCCCGGTTCTGGACCAGGCCTCGTGGCCCGGTTCTGGACCAGGCCTCGTGGTTGCTAGCTTCATCACTCAAGTTGTTAGGTCCCCGCTGCCCACAATCCAACATACGCACCACAAATTAGCTGATCAGGAACTATTTTGAAGATTCTGAAGAGTTCTCTTTTCAAGACAGCGCGAGGTTGTTGATCCCCTTTATCGTTGAGGAGAGGCTGTTGACGAGTCGCTCTCTCAGTGCACTCGTAGCTCACCAGCTTTTCATTAGAGGTATCCTGCATCGTCTGTCTAGCATTTTCTGTTCATTATTATTATAAAGTTACCGTATTACAGAATGGATATAAATGCACTGGAGAACGTACAGAGGAGGATGACTGAGGACCCTGAACCTGCACTCTCTCGAAAGGCATAGAATTAATGGGGATATGATCGAGGTGTATAAATGGAAAACAGGAATAAATAAAGGGGATGTAAATAGCGTGCTGAAAATTTCCAGCCAAGACAGGACTCGCAGCAATGGTTTCAAGTTGGAAAAATTCAGATTCAGGAAGGATATAGGAAAATACTGGTTTGGTAATAGAGTTGTGGATGAGTGGAACAAACTCCTGAGTACAGTTATTGAGGCTAAAACGTTGTGTAGTTTTAAAAATAGGTTAGATAAATACGTGAGTGGGTGTGGGTGGGTGTGAGTTGGACCTGACTAGCTTGTGCTAGTAGATCTGATGCCTTGCTCCTTCCTTAAGTGGAAGTGACCTGACTAGGTGGGTCATTGGACTAATCCGGGGGGGGGTTATGGACCTGCTTCGTATGGGTCAGTAGGCCTGCTGCAGTGTTCCTTCTTATGTTCAAGGGACTTCAAGACTCCCAGAAATTTAGGAGCTTAATTGAGTTTATTATAGTTGTTAAAGTTCTTTATACTTTTTTCGATCTCAGACTTCCTACATTCTTACATCACTAACAATGTCTCAGACTTCCTACATTCTTACATCACTAACAATGTCTCAGACTTCCTACATTCTTACATCACTAACAATGTCTCAGACTTCCTACATTCTTACATCACTAACAATGTCTCAGACTTCCTACATTCTTACATCACTAACAATGTCTCAGACTTCCTACATTCTTACATCACTAACAATGTCTCAGACTTCCTACATTCTTACATCACTAACAATGTCTCAGACTTCCTACATTCTTACATCACTAACAATGTCTCAGACTTCCTACATTCTTACATCACTAACAATGTCTCAGACTTCCTACATTCTTACATCACTAACAATGTCTCAGACTTCCTACATTCTTACATCACTAACAATGTCTCAGACTTCCTACATTCTTACATCACTAACAATGTCTCAGACTTCCTACATTCTTACATCACTAACAATGTCTCAGACTTCCTACATTCTTACATCACTAACAATGTCTCAGACTTCCTACATTCTTACATCACTAACAATGTCTCAGACTTCCTACATTCTTACATCACTAACAATGTCTCAGACTTCCTACATTCTTACATCACTAACAATGTCTCAGACTTCCTACATTCTTACATCACTAACAATGTCTCAGACTTCCTACATTCTTACATCACTAACAATGTCTCAGACTTCCTACACTTCCTACATGTCTCAGACTCCTACATTCTTACATCACTAACAATGTCTCAGACTTCCTACATTCTTACATCACTAACAATGTCTCAGACTTCCTAACAACATTACTTACATCACTAACAATGTCTCAGACTTCCTACATTCTTACATCACTAACAATGTCTCAGACTTCCTACATTTTTACATCACTAACAATGTCTCAGACTTCCTACATTCTTACATCACTAACAATGTCTCAGACTTCCTACACTACATCACTAACAATGTCTCACTTTCTGTCTACATCACTAACAATGTCTCAGACTTCTTACATTCTTACATCACTAACAATGTCTCAGACTTCTTACATTCTTACATCACTAACAATGTCTCAGACTACATCACTAACAATGTCTCAGACTTCCTACATCACTAACAATGTCTCAGACTTCCTACATTCCTACATCACTAACAATGTCTCAGACTTCCTACATCACTAACAATGTCTCAGACTTCCTACATTCTTACATCACTAACAATGTCTCAGACTTCCTACATTCTTACATCACTAACAATGTCTCAGACTTCCAACATTCTTACATCACTAACAATGTCTCAGACTTCCTACATTCTTACATCACTAACAATGTCTCAGACTTCCTACATTCTTACATCACTAACAATGTCTCAGACTTCCTACATTCTTACATCACTAACAATGTCTCAGACTTCCTACATTCTTACATCACTAACAATGTCTCAGACTTCCTACATTCTTACATCACTAACAATGTCTCAGACTTCCTACATTCTTACATCACTAACAATGTCTCAGACTTCCTACATTCTTACATCACTAACAATGTCTCAGACTTCCTACATTCTTACATCACTAACAATGTCTCAGACTTCCTACATTCTTACATCACTAACAATGTCTCAGACTTCCTACATTCTTACATCACTAACAATGTCTCAGACTTCCTACATTCTTACATCACTAACAATGTCTCAGACTTCCTACATTCTTACATCACTAACAATGTCTCAGACTTCCTACATTCTTACATCACTAACAATGTCTCAGACTTCCTACATTCTTACATCACTAACAATGTCTCAGACTTCCTACATTCTTACATCACTAACAATGTCTCAGACTTCCTACATTCCTACATTCCTACATCACTAACAATGTCTCAGACTTCCTACATTCTTACATCACTAACAATGTCTCAGACTTCCTACATTCTTACATCACTAACAATGTCTCAGACTTCCTACATTCTTACATCACTAACAATGTCTCAGACTTCCTACATTCTTACATCACTAACAATGTCTCAGACTTCCTACATTCTTACATCACTAACAATGTCTCAGACTTCCTACATTCTTACATCACTAACAATGTCTCAGACTTCCTACATTCTTACATCACTAACAATGTCTCAGACTTCCTACATTCTTACATCACTAACAATGTCTCAGACTTCCTACATTCTACATCACTAACAATGTCTCAGACTTCCTACATTCTTACATCACTAACAATGTCTCAGACTTCCTACATTCTTACATCACTAACAATGTCTCAGACTTCCTACATTCTTACATCACTAACAATGTCTCAGACTTCCTACATTCTTACATCACTAACAATGTCTCAGACTTCCTACATTCTTACATCACTAACAATGTCTCAGACTTCCTACATTCTTACATCACTAACAATGTCTCAGACTTCCTACATTCTTACATCACTAACAATGTCTCAGACTTCCTACATTCTTACATCACTAACAATGTCTCAGACTTCCTACATTCTTACATCACTAACAATGTCTCAGACTTCCTACATTCTTACATCACTAACAATGTCTCAGACTTCCTACATTCTTACATCACTAACAATGTCTCAGACTTCCTACATTCTTACATCACTAACAATGTCTCAGACTTCCTACATTCTTACATCACTAACAATGTCTCAGACTTCCTACATTCTTACATCACTAACAATGTCTCAGACTTCCTACATTCTTACATCACTAACAATGTCTCAGACTTCCTACATTCTTACATCACTAACAATGTCTCAGACTTCCTACATTCTTACATCACTAACAATGTCTCAGACTTCCTACATTCTTACATCACTAACAATGTCTCAGACTTCCTACATTCTTACATCACTAACAATGTCTCAGACTTCCTACATTCTTACATCACTAACAATGTCTCAGACTTCCTACATTCTTACATCACTAACAATGTCTCAGACTTCCTACATTCTTACATCACTAACAATGTCTCAGACTTCCTACATTCTTACATCACTAACAATGTCTCAGACTTCCTACATTCTTACATCACTAACAATGTCTCAGACTTCCTACATTCTTACATCACTAACAATGTCTCAGACTTCCTACATTCTTACATCACTAACAATGTCTCAGACTTCCTACATTCTTACATCACTAACAATGTCTCAGACTTCCTACATTCTTACATCACTAACAATGTCTCAGACTTCCTACATTCTTACATCACTAACAATGTCTCAGACTTCCTACATTCTTACATCACTAACAATGTCTCAGACTTCCTACATTCTTACATCACTAACAATGTCTCAGACTTCCTACATTCTTACATCACTAACAATGTCTCAGACTTCCTACATTCTTACATCACTAACAATGTCTCAGACTTCCTACATTCTTACATCACTAACAATGTCTCAGACTTCCTACATTCTTACATCACTAACAATGTCTCAGACTTCCTACATTCTTACATCACTAACAATGTCTCAGACTTCCTACATTCTTACATCACTAACAATGTCTCAGACTTCCTACATTCTTACATCACTAACAATGTCTCAGACTTCCTACATTCTTACATCACTAACAATGTCTCAGACTTCCTACATTCTTACATCACTAACAATGTCTCAGACTTCCTACATTCTTACATCACTAACAATGTCTCAGACTTCCTACATTCTTACATCACTAACAATGTCTCAGACTTCCTACATTCTTACATCACTAACAATGTCTCAGACTTCCTACATTCTTACATCACTAACAATGTCTCAGACTTCCTACATTCTTACATCACTAACAATGTCTCAGACTTCCTACATTCTTACATCACTAACAATGTCTCAGACTTCCTACATTCTTACATCACTAACAATGTCTCAGACTTCCTACATTCTTACATCACTAACAATGTCTCAGACTTCCTACATTCTTACATCACTAACAATGTCTCAGACTTCCTACATTCTTACATCACTAACAATGTCTCAGACTTCCTACATTCTTACATCACTAACAATGTCTCAGACTTCCTACATTCTTACATCACTAACAATGTCTCAGACTTCCTACATTCTTACATCACTAACAATGTCTCAGACTTCCTACATTCTTACATCACTAACAATGTCTCAGACTTCCTACATTCTTACATCACTAACAATGTCTCAGACTTCCTACATTCTTACATCACTAACAATGTCTCAGACTTCCTACATTCTTACATCACTAACAATGTCTCAGACTTCCTACATTCTTACATCACTAACAATGTCTCAGACTTCCTACATTCTTACATCACTAACAATGTCTCAGACTTCCTACATTCTTACATCACTAACAATGTCTCAGACTTCCTACATTCTTACATCACTAACTTCCTACATTCTTACATCACTAACAATGTCTCAGACTTCCTACATTCTTACATCACTAACAATGTCTCAGACTTCCTACATTCTTACATCACTAACAATGTCTCAGACTTCCTACATTCTTACATCACTAACAATGTCTCAGACTTCCTACATTCTTACATCACTAACAATGTCTCAGACTTCCTACATTCTTACATCACTAACAATGTCTCAGACTTCCTACATTCTTACATCACTAACAATGTCTCAGACTTCCTACATTCTTACATCACTAACAATGTCTCAGACTTCCTACATTCTTACATCACTAACAATGTCTCAGACTTCCTACATTCTTACATCACTAACAATGTCTCAGACTTCCTACATTCTTACATCACTAACAATGTCTCAGACTTCCTACATTCTTACATCACTAACAATGTCTCAGACTTCCTACATTCTTACATCACTAACAATGTCTCAGACTTCCTACATTCTTACATCACTAACAATGTCTCAGACTTCCTACATTCTTACATCACTAACAATGTCTCAGACTTCCTACATTCTTACATCACTAACAATGTCTCAGACTTCCTACATTCTTACATCACTAACAATGTCTCAGACTTCCTACATTCTTACATCACTAACAATGTCTCAGACTTCCTACATTCTTACATCACTAACAATGTCTCAGACTTCCTACATTCTTACATCACTAACAATGTCTCAGACTTCCTACATTCTTACATCACTAACAATGTCTCAGACTTCCTACATTCTTACATCACTAACAATGTCTCAGACTTCCTACATTCTTACATCACTAACAATGTCTCAGACTTCCTACATTCTTACATCACTAACAATGTCTCAGACTTCCTACATTCTTACATCACTAACAATGTCTCAGACTTCCCACATTCTTACATCACTAACAATGTCTCAGACTTCCTACATTCTTACATCACTAACAATGTCTCAGACTTCCCACATTCTTACATCACTAACAATGTCTCAGACTTCCTACATTCTTACATCACTAACAATGTCTCAGACTTCCTACATTCTTACATCACTAACAATGTCTCAGACTTCCTACATTCTTACATCACTAACAATGTCTCAGACTTCCTACATTCTTACATCACTAACAATGTCTCAGACTTCCTACATTCTTACATCACTAACAATGTCTCAGACTTCCCACATTCTTACATCACTAACAATGTCTCAGACTTCCTACATTCTTACATCACTAACAATGTCTCAGACTTCCTACATTCTTACATCACTAACAATGTCTCAGACTTCCTACATTCTTACATCACTAACAATGTCTCAGACTTCCTACATTCTTACATCACTAACAATGTCTCAGACTTCCTACATTCTTACATCACTAACAATGTCTCAGACTTCCTACATTCTTACATCACTAACAATGTCTCAGACTTCCTACATTCTTACATCACTAACAATGTCTCAGACTTCCTACATTCTTACATCACTAACAATGTCTCAGACTTCCTAAATTCTTACATCACTAACAATGTCTCAGACTTCCTACATTCCTACATCACTAACAAGGTCTCAGACTTCCTACATTCCTACATCACTAACAATGTCTCAGATTTCCACATTCTTACATCACTAACAATGTCTCAGACTTCCTACATTCTTACATCACTAACAATGTCTCAGACTTCCCACATTCTTACATCACTAACAATGTCTCAGACTTCCCACATTCTTACATCACTAACAATGTCTCAGACTTCCTACATTCTTACATCACTAACAATGTCTCAGACTTCCTACATTCTTACATCACTAACAATGTCTCAGACTTCCTACATTCTTACATCACTAACAATGTCTCAGACTTCCCACATTCTTACATCACTAACAATGTCTCAGACTTCCTACATTCTTACATCACTAACAATGTCTCAGACTTCCCACATTCTTACATCACTAACAATGTCTCAGACTTCCCACATTCTTACATCACTAACAATGTCTCAGACTTCCTACATTCTTACATCACTAACAATGTCTCAGACTTCCCACATTCTTACATCACTAACAATGTCTCAGACTTCCCACATTCTTACATCACTAACAATGTCTCAGACTTCCCACATTCTTACATCACTAACAATGTCTCAGACTTAACAACATTCTTACATCACTAACAATGTCTCAGACTTCCCACATTCTTACATCACTAACAATGTCTCAGACTTCCCACATTCTTACATCACTAACAATGTCTCAGACTTCCCACATTCTTACATCACTAACAATGTCTCAGACTTCCCACATTCTTACATCACTAACAATGTCTCAGACTTCCCACATTCTTACATCACTAACAATGTCTCAGACTTCCCACATTCTTACATCACTAACAATGTCTCAGACTTCCTACATTCTTACATCACTAACAATGTCTCAGACTTCCTACATTCTTACATCACTAACAATGTCTCAGACTTCCCACATTCTTACATCACTAACAATGTCTCAGACTTCCCACATTCTTACATCACTAACAATGTTCTCCAAGAGTCATACACATGTACACAGGGCAGAGAAATGACTCCTTGTTAAACTTCCTGAAAGATGCTCTTAGAGTATTCGCTGCAGAGGTTATTCAGTTGATGTGTGACTTGAGGGAAGTTTACGCCCTCTGCCAGGAGTCTATACTTAGTTTCCAGCGTTGTCTCGTCCTTAATATGTGTGTGTGTGTGTGTGGTGTGTCTGTTTGTAACTGTTTGTGTGTGTTTGCGCGTGCGCGCGCGAGTGAATGTGCGTGTGTTTGAGTGTGTGTGCCTGCTTGTGTGTGTGCCTGCTTGTGTGTGTGCCTGCTTGTGTGTGTGCCTGCTTGTGTGTGTACCTGCTTGTGTGTGTACCTGCTTGTGTGTGTACCTGCTTGTGTGTGTACCTGCTTGTGTGTGTACCTGCTTATGTGTGTGTGCGGGTTTGTGTATGTGTTTGTACTGTGTGTGTTTGTGTGTGTACGCACCTGTGTGTGTGTGTGTGTGTGTGTGTGTGTGTGTGTGTGTGTGCGGGTGTGTGTGGGTGTGTGTGTGTGTGTGCGGGTGTGTGTGTGCGGGTGTGTGTGTGTGTGTGCGAGTGTGTGTGCGAGTGTGTGTGTGTGTGTGTGTGTGTGTGTGTGTGTGTGTGTGTGTGTGTGCGCGCGCGCTCGGGTGTGTTTGTGTGTATGCCTACTTGTGCACATTTCTGTTTTCTTTCTGAGTGTTTGTACAGGCTTGTCTGCTTGTGCCTTCTTTGTGAATATTTGAACAAGTTTGCAAAGGGCCTTGTCAATTGGTGAATGATGTGAGTGTGTCATTATTTACTTACATTGCATAACATTAAATCCAGATTAAAAATCACTATTCATAATTAAAAATTATTATTATTTGCGACCACTGTCAGCCTCAGAGTTATCTCTGAGTTACCAGACCTTGCCACGTGGAGGCCAGTGGTTCGTCTTTAAGGTCCCCCCCCCCTCCTCGCCTTCCCCAGGTTCATGTGTCCAGGAATCCATCCGTGGGCCCCCGGATGTCTCCCCTTCCTCACTTCCCTAAGGTCAGCCTCGCCTCTGTGTTCTGTCTGCCTTCCAGCCTCAGCCTTCCCCAGGTTCATGTATCCAGGAATCCATCCGTCCGCCTCCGGATGTTTCCCGTTCCTCACTTCCCTAAGGTCAGCCTCACCAACCTGTATTCTTGCTGTCCCCAGGTTCATGTATCCAGGAATCCTTCCGTCTACCGCCGGATATCTTCCCTTCCCCACTTACCCAAGGTCAGCCTCAACTGCATGTATTCATGCCTTACCCAGGTTCATGTATCCAGGAATCCATCCGTTCGCTCCAGGATGTCTCCCCTTCCCCACTTACCCAAGGTCAGCCTCAACAACAACCTTACCCAAGTTCATGTATCCAGGAATCCATCCGTTCGCTCCCGGATGTCTTCCCTTCCCCACTTACCTAAGGTCGGCGGTGCCTTCCCCGGATCAGTGTCTCCAGGAGTCCACTTGTGTCACCTGAGTGGACTCCCTTTCCCACTTCCCCAGAGTCAGCGGTGCCTTCCCCGGATCAGTGTCTCCAGGAGTCCACTTGTGTCACCTGAGTGGACTCCCTTTCTCACTTCCCAAAGTCAGCTGTATTCTTGCCGTCCCCAGGACCATGTATCCAGGAATCCTTCCGTCTACCGCCGGATATCTTCCCTTCCCCACTTACCCAAGGTCAGCCTCAACTGCATGTATTCATGCCTTGCCCAGGTTCATGTATCCAGGAATCCATCCGCTCGCTCCCGGATGTCTCCCCTTCCCCACTTGCCTAAGATCAGCCTCAACAACAACCTTCCTCAAGTTTATGAATCCAGGAATCCATCCGCTCGCTCCCGGATGTCTCCCCTTCCCCACTTACCTAAGGTAGGCGGTGCCTTCCCCGGATCAGTGTCTCCAGGAGTCCACTTGTGTCACCTGCGTGGACTCCCTTCCCCACTTCCTCAGAGTCAGCGGTGCCTTCCCCGGATCAGTGTCTCCAGGAGTCCACTTGTGTCACCTGAGTGGACTCCCTTCCCCACTTCCCCAGAGTCAGCGGTTGCCACCTTCAGTGACCTTGCTGCATGGAAACTTGGTCTTGTCTAGCTGGTCTACGGTAGAGACTGTCCAGGTGGCTGGAATTACTGAAGGTGACACACACAGAAAACTGCGTCCAGTAATTACACCCACCAAGACAGCCTGGACCGTAGGTCAGCTAGACGCCACCAAGCTGCCTCACAGCTCGGCCACCTCCGAGAGGCTAATTAACATAAATTTTGGAAATCCTTTTATGTTACACTATGAAAATATACGAAGAACAAGTTGTTTTTTACTTATTTAGCTGTTTAAAAGTATTTGTGAGTGTTTTATTATTGCAGATGAATATCCAATTGTTGGTTAATTTGTCCACCACCATCATAACTGTGTTAAGTATTACACTATTTTCATTTTCGTTTATTTATCCGTCTTTTACATTTGGCACTCAAAGCCTAACAAACGCAGAAATTGTTTGCATACACATATATAAGTATTTTCACAAACATTTACACGTTTAAACACATTCACCTCACTCATACATCATTATACATACACTTGCATGCATAAAAAAACACAGAATCCCATGTACTACAAATACGCACATAACAATGTACACACTTATCTCCTATCACTATAATATGTACGAGATCACACATACACACAAACATGTCGCTCCAAAGCCCATCCCATGAACACTTATGTACACATGCATGTGTGTTGATTGTTATGTGTACATTTGTGTTGATTGTTGCGTGTACATGTTGTGTTGATTCTCATGTATACATGTGTGTTGATGATTGTCATGTGTACATGTGTGTTGATTATTGTTGTGTGTACATGTTATTATGTATGAATGCTTAAAACGTGTATGAATGTCACGTGTACATGTTATTGTGTATGTATGAGTGTCAAGTGAGAATCTCTAAATCTCCTTCATGAAAACTGAAACAAATTTAAAATAATTTCAGTTTTTCGTGTTTCATAAATGAATTTGACAGTCGCAAATGTTTGTATATATACATACATGCACGCACATGTATATGTATATATACATGCACACATATGTAAAATGTGTGTACAGAGTTTTAATACAATATGTTAATAAAGTTCTGGTCTACATGATGGCTTGCCTTATATATATTCATATATATATATATATATATATATATATATATATATATATATATATATATATATATATATATATATATATATATATATATATATATATATATTGTCTTCTAACCAAAGTACAGTGACATCACACGTCTTTAACACCACAGGCGACATCACACAACATTATGTAAGACCTGATGGAAATAAATGGTATAAAATACCGACACAATGGAAATATAAACACAAATGCAGTATAATGTGATCCTTTATTGACAACGTTTCACCCACACAGTGGGCTTTTTCAAGTCACACACGCCAGATCCGTGTGTGACTTGAAAAAGCCCACTATGTGGGTGAAACGTTGTCAATAAAGGATCACATTATACTGCATTTGTGTTTATATTTCCATTATGTAAGACCTATTTTTTGTGGTAAATATTTACCATCTTTCTTGCATATTGTAACTTAATTCAACACTTTAGCTATCAAAACTCTACTAACATCTCTCATATATCTTTTCCACAACTATAAGTGTACCCAAGTGCAACTTTGCTTTATATAAGTGTTGTTAAGTTCAATATTTCAGTGTTGACACATGATCCACAGATTACCTTCACTTTCTGAACTGTCACTCTTCTGTGTTATCAATATTATCTTTATCATCACTTCAGTAATTATAATTCTGACATAAACTTTACCTGGTATTGTCAACAGTCTCCAGGCTGACAGCAGAGTCAGCCAGGCTGACAGCAGAGTCAGCCAGGCTGACAGCAGAGTCAGCCACACTGACAGCAGAGTCAGCCAGCCAGAGTCAGGCTGACAGTTGTACTACAGAACTGTGCTCTTCTTTACTGTGAATTATTATGTAGATCATACAAGTTTTTTTGACGTTTAAATTTCACTTTCAACTACACATACATATCACTACAAACACACTACTACCAACACACACATATACATGTGTACACATATACATCACTACAAACACACTACTACCAACACACATATATACATACATGTGTACACATATACATCACTACAAACACACTACTACCAACACACATACATGTGTGCACATACACATCACTACAAACACACTACTATTAACACACATATATACATGTGTACACATATACATCACTACAAACACACTACTACCAACACACATATATACATACATGTGTACACATATACATTACTACAAGCACACTACTGCCAACACACATACATACATGTGTGCACATACACATCACTACAAACACACTACTATTAACACACATACATACATGTGTACACATATGCATCACTACACACTACTACGAACACTTACGTACATGTGTACACATACACATCACTGCAAACACACTACTACCAACACAATACATGTGTACACATATACATCACTACACACTACTACGAACACATACATGTGTACACACACCACTACGAGCATACTACTATCAACACACATACATACATGTGTACACATATACATCATTACAAACACACTACTACGAACACATACATAGATGTGTACACATACATCACTACAAACTCACTACTACCAACACACACATATACATACATGTGTACACATATACACCACTACAAACACACTACTACCAACACACACACACATACATACATGTGTACACGTATCATAGACATATCTGCACTCTCCCTCACCATTGTTTAATTAAATTAAATATTGTAAGAGAATTTATAACATTTTTGATTATATGATTTAAATTTTCTTAAGAAAGTGCAATGAGAGTTATAATATTTTGATGAAATAATGTAAGAAAAAATGTAAATATGTAAAGAAGCGAGTAACTTGAGAGACTTGTGGTTAAGATAAAGATTAATTATTAATTAATTATTAAATAACTCTCTTAGTTCTCATACAAACACTTCTCTCACTTCTTTATTAATGACATAAAAAACATTCTCCACGACAGATACAAAATAAAAACTTTCGGTGATGAAAATAAAAACTGTCAACATATATTTAGCATAGTGCACATGAATTAATGTTACTGTATGTTCTTAAATGTTGACCATTACGCCTTGTGTTAGCTGTTGAAAAATTAGGCTGGTCTGACTGTACCTATTTTTTTTCCATAATATGATCCATCTCATTATTTAGAATTTTATTTTTTTTAACCAAATATACATTTTTCTCTTCAGGTAAATGTATAGTCCAGTTGACCTGGACTAAACATAATAATCTGCTTATCTTTTCACTTCGGAGATGTTTTTGAGAATTTTCAAAATGTTACTGAACACTCTCGTCCATCTGAGTCAGGTCACAGTTACATAAGGTCTCACTAACCTCAACTGAGGATAGCATATCATACTCTGAAGTAAAGACATGCTCCAATATACACTTAGTGGCTGTTATGTATGGTACGCCTATACAAGTGCTCGTTAGTGCAAAAATCTAATGAGCCAATCACGTGGCAGTGACTCAGTGCTTAAACACATGCAGACCTGGTCAGGAGGTTGTTATTCAAACCGAACATCAGAATAGGGAAGAAATGTGGTTATTAATGCCAGCCGGGTTGGTCTGAGTATTTTAGAATTGAAGATCACCCGAGATTTTTAAGTACAACAGTCTCTAGAATATACTGAGAATGCCGTAAAACACACAAAAGATCCAGTAAGCGACAATTCTGTGGACAAAAAAAGCCTTGATAATGAGATAGGTCAGAGGAGAACGGTCAGACTCGTTCAGTAATTCAGATTGCCACGTGTCACAACAGCGGTGTGCAGAGCATCTCTGAACGCTCGACACATCGAACCTTGAAGGGGATAAGTTACAAGAGCAGAAGACCATACCTGGTTCCACTCTTGTCAACTAAGAACAGGAAACTGAGGCTACCGTGGGCACAGGCTCACCAAAACTAAGATGTCTGGACAGACGAATTTTGATTTCTGTTAAATTTTTAATTAAGGGAGTGCGGCGTATTCGGCTTGTTCGGCTTATTTAGTACTACACACACACACACACACACACACAATTTTATATATATATATATTTCGTGCCGAATAGGTAAAACTTGCAATTTTGGCTTAAACAGCTCTTCTTGCCGAATAAGGCAAGCGAAAATATGTGTATGCAATAATTTTGCAAACATCAAAAAAATATATTTCATTGTTTATTATTAAATTATTGTAAACTTATCTAAAATATATTTAGTTGGATTAAGCTAAATTTAATTGCGCTTACTATAATAAGGTTAGGTAAGTTTTCTCAGGTTCTTTAGGTACAAAATTATTAATTTTTACATTAACATAGAATATATCTTTAAACGGATAAGATAAAATTTTAGAGATTTTAATTTTGAACGAGTTCTTTTAAACTTACTAATTTTACCCATTCGGCACGAATATATATAATATGCATGTGTTAGAGGCAGAACTTGCAAACTTGACAAGCATTTCCGAATCATCCTTGTGTGTTTGTTGGCTTCTTTTTTTGTTGTTTATCCCATGATAAATAGTTGCATTTAACGTTTGATTTAGGCCCCTGAAATTGTGTTTCCGGTAACCTGTTAAAAAAAAAAAAGACACGTTAGGTAGTGATTTTTTTAGCAGCTCTCGCTCCGATCAAACATGAAATGTCAAACAGTATTTTTTGCTGGTGCCGGAAACTTAGTAATTGCTGAGAATGGCGATACTGCTTTAATTTCTCAAATAATGGAACGTTCAGAGTGTTGAATTACGAACGTTATATTTCTTTGTTTTCGTTTTATTCGTTTACATTTTATTTGTGTGTATGTTCTTGTTATATCAAATTGTGGATCTCTTATATTTTTTCTATCTGTATAAATATGCAGTATAAATGTGCTGTATCAAGGGAAATGTGGTTCTGGTTTCCGTGAGATAGCTTGAGAATGGCACCTCTGATCGGCTTCAAACTTCCAATTTGGATTCAGGCCTAATAAAAATACTAATGAAGCTATTATACACATGCTAGAACATATATACACTGCAATAGAGAAAAAAGAAGTCCCACTGGGGATCTTCATTGACTTACGTAAAGCTTTTGATACAGTTGACCATGACTTGCTCCACGTAAAATTATCACACTATGGTATAAGAGGGCACTCCCTCAACTACCTCAAGTCATACCTCAGCAACAGAAGCCAATATGTGTACGCAAATGGGGCAAACTCTTCTGCACAACCAATTACAGTTGGTGTCCCACAGGGAAGTGTCCTTGGCCCTCTTCTCTTTCTCCTATACATAAATGACCTACCAAATGCTTCTCAATTACTCAAACCCACACTATTTGCTGATGACACAACATACGTCTTCTCCCACCCGAGCCCAGTCACGCTAGCCAATACTGTAAATACCGAATTACAGAAAATATCTACCTGGATGAGTACTAACAAACTTACACTAAACATTGACAAAACCTACTTCATTCAGTTTGGTAACAGAGCTACAGATGTCCCTCTTAACATAATGATAAACGGATCACCTATCACAAAGCTAACAGAGGGAAAATTCTTAGGAATCCACCTTGATAATAGACTCAAATTTCATACACATATACAACAAATTTCTAAGAAAATTTCCAAGACTGTAGGCATACTATCGAAGATACGGTACTATGCTCCACAGTCAGCCCTCCTGGCCCTATATCACTCTCTTATTTACCCCTATCTCACCTATGGAATTTGTGCATGGGGCTCAACAACAAGTAACCATCTCAGACCACTAATTACCCAA
Organism: Cherax quadricarinatus; assembly: GCF_038502225.1. NCBI lineage: Eukaryota > Metazoa > Arthropoda > Malacostraca > Decapoda > Parastacidae > Cherax > Cherax quadricarinatus. Next base: position 8,197,897 of record NC_091347.1, on the reverse strand, counting down.
CAAAAGGCTGCAGTTAGAATGATAACAAATTCTCACTACAGGCAGCACACTCCACCAATATTCAATACACTCAACCTACTCACCATACAAAACATCCATACTTATTACTGCACCTATTACATACATAGAACACTCAACTCTGATATTAACCCTCCCCTCAAACATCTCCTTGCCAACCTCAACAGAACACATGACCATAACACAAGGCACAGATCACTCTTTGATATTCCTCGTGTCCATCTCACGCTATGCAAAAACTCAATGCACATAAAAGGCCCTAAAATCTGGAATTCATTACCTGTTAATATAAAAGAAACACTACCTGTTTATAAATTCAAGTCTCTTCTCAAAGATCACTTACTCACCCAAAACCAAATAAATACTGAATAACTGAACCTTATAAATTGTATATCTTAAATGTTTCTCACAATTATATCACATAAATGTTAAACCTAAAACCCAATCTAACTTTATTATTTTTTAAATTCACTACCTAACAGAATACTCCATTCTACTGAATTTACAACAATGCATGCAACCATATGACCTGTCTTTGTAATACTCACTTGTGCTTTATAGTAATCAGTTTACATTAATGTTTTTCACTGATTTCATCATTGCTTAGTTAATCTTAAGTTAATTTTAAGCCAGCCCGTAATGCTATGCATAGTATAAGTGGCTTTGGCATGCTGCTCTTATCTGTATTTTTTTTTGTACCTCTGTAAGTGTGCTCAAATTATAAATAAATAAATAAATAAATAAAAAGATGAATTATTTATGGAGTGTGAGGTGTTAAAATATGCCAGCTTTATTATTAAAATTGTTTACCTTGAGTCAGCATAAAAATGCGTCTTCTGAACGTCTTCAAGTTTTAAAATCAGATTCACATAACAGAAAGAACAAATAAATATGTATGTAGCCTATGGGAAAAAAAAGGAAAAAATGGAGTTTCAGTGAGGAAGCGTTTTTTTTTGACGCATTGGGATGTTTAAGCTTCCATTTGTCAGGTTTAATAGATTGGTTTCCCTGAAGTGACTACGATGCCCCTATCCCCATTCCTGATTGTCTTCAAACAATAACAGCTGGTTTATCTTACTTGGAGATGGGTTTGGATTGATCTTGGTCTGAGTAGCTGCCAGTCTTCCAGTCTTGGTCTGAGTAGCTGCCAGTCTTCCAGTCTTGGTCTGAGTAGCTGCCAGTCTTCCAGTCTTGGTCTGAGTAGCTGCCAGTCTTCCAGTCTTGGTCTGAGTAGCTGCCAGTCTTCCAGTCTTGGTCTGAGTAGCTGCCAGTCTTCCAGTCTTGGTCTGAGTAGCTGCCAGTCTTCCAGTCTTGGTCTGAGTAGCTGCCAGTCTTCCAGTCTTGGTCTGAGTAGCTGCCAGTCTTCCAGTCTTGGTCTGAGTAGCTGCCAGTCTTCCAGTCTTGGTCTGAGTAGCTGCCAGTCTTCCAGTCTTGGTCTGAGTAGCTGCCAGTCTGCCAGTTTTACTGAAGAATTTGTGATAACTGGATTTTTGTGAAACAATTTGTGGCCGATCTGCATCTAACTTTCCTTACTGATGAATTTTACTTCGAGGAAACCTGGAATTACTTTTGGACAGTAGGTTCCAGTTTTCAAATTTTTGTTCTAGCTAATCAGCAGTCCTTGCAAGGAGCTCAGAAGAGGTATGCAAATTCCACTTGAAAAGTAAAAAATTTCTAATTTGAAATAGAATATAACGAAAAATAACATTTTAAAATATTGAGAACTCACGTTTTGATAACTCTCTCTATTTTACAATTTTAGTGTACCCTGAAATATTCCTCTTTTTCTCTCTGGTAGGTTTAGTGCTTTCTTTTGATTGTTATAATTTGTACTGATTTTTTTAGAATTTTTTTTATTAATGTGATATTTCTGTACGAGAACTTTAGAGCAATTATTCTGACAGTAAGCTTTTGTTAGTTTATTGTACGTATATGAAGGTTCAACTGGTTGTTAGGATATATTGATCTTGATTGGTCAGTCATGTACGTGCAGACACAGCAGTGGTGACGTGGAAGATGTGACGGAGAAAACTTGAGAAACCTTCGGAAGAACTGCTAAAGTGAGATATTTTCTTTTATCAGCTTTTTTAGCATTCATGGCTTTTTCTTGTGATAAACTGAGAATGCATCATCTGATTTGCTTCAAGCTGTTTACACAGTTACAGCCTAAGTAGATGAATTTTCAGATTTTCATTGGAGTGTGTAAATCTCAGTTTGGCAGTTTTATTTAAAAAATGTTGGGTATTTTGTTGTGTGACAAGTTGAGAATGTAAGTTCATAAAAGCTTCAAACTTACTGCTGATTGATGTATTTTGGATAAAGAAATACTTGAGTGGGCCATGTCAGTCATAATTTTCCAATTCTGTTAAATGAATTAGGATATTTGTTTGCATGTGATAACTAGAGAATGTTTGTTTAGATTGGTATCACTCCTTCAATGTTGATACTTAACTGTGTTAAAAACTTTTTTTCAAAAAAGGCAGGATATCAGTAAAGCCTTTTAATTACAACTTCTCTGCCCATTTGCTGTACTTTTCTCAACATTGAAGGACTGAACACATTGACTCCAGGCTGAGGGACTGATTTCCTCAAACTACTCATCTTCCACTGTTCTTCTCTGTATTGGACTGAAGATGCCACTGGTTGGCGAAACGTTTCCGTAATAAACATTCCCAAATGTTGCACAAGTGTCCCATTCTTTAACTTATTGTTTTTTTCTAAAACAGGCGAGACCTGATCATGGACCGGCCCGGGGGGCGTTGACCCCCGGAACTCCCTCCAGATATACTTCAGGTATGTCCTTATCACCTGTTATTACTTACTACACCAGTGATCATATATCAGTTACCTTGAAGTATTCTAGGAATTAATTATTTACATTACCTTTAGGTTAAAGACTTCTCAGATTATCATTATTGACAGGTAACCTGTCATCTCCAGAATGTGGATTCATATTCCAGCATAGTTAAGTATCGGGTACAGCTAGCACTGGGTGCCTTGATTCGTGTATGAGTGACGCTGAGTAATTTGCTCCGTCGTACAATATTATTGAGAAATAATAGTTTACAGAGAATTTGTGAGGGGTAGAATTGTCACCTCTATTAAGCTGTGATTCATTTACTGCCTCGTATCATAAAAATTCTCGGAAATTGTCACTAGGAATCTATTCGCTTTATTACAAACGCTAATATGTGTTGTCTTCGTTTTAGATTTCTGATAGCTAGAATTTTTTCGCAATTGCATTTGTCTTCCTATTTTACCAGGATAGAATACTTCATTTCTCAACTTTCAGCTGGATCTACCACTTCTCCGACCAAACAGTAATCGATCCAAATCATCCTGTAGCTCATTGTTAACCTGACATGTTTTTGACAGCCTATTTTTGTCTCATCTGTAATCTTAGGTATGTGTCTATTTATTCCCTCACCTACGTCATTGGTGATGATTGTAAGCAAATTAGGACCCTGTGGAACACTACGTTTAATGGGTTCAAGTTCTTATTACTTCTCACACAGATCACACAGTCTCTGTAGGTCAGTCATGCGTTCATCCGGGTGAAATTCTCTCCATTTGATAAGGCTCGCACTCAGAAGATAGGTGGAGTGTCCATATGTTAACGATAAACTGCTCGCGGTATGAAGTTGTGTATGTGTGATTGTGTGTGTGTGTGTGTGTGTGTGTGTGTGTGTGTGTGTGTGTGTGTGTGTGTGTGTGTGTGTAGAAATTCAAGTTAATGGAAATAAGAAAATTATATTCGGTTTAGTATCGTCGGCCCAAACAAAATCAGGATGATGACGTTCACTTGTATAGCGAATACTGTGAGAATACTGAGGCAATATTAGTTTGTGATTTTAATGTGACTAACCTGGAACTCTTTATGGAACCAGGAGGCCACCAGACTCGTCTGTCAGGGGATCAGGAGGCCACCAGACTCGTCTGTCAGGGGATCAGGAGGCTACCAGACTCGTCTGTCAGGGGATCAGGAGGCTACCAGACTCAGCTGTCATAGGATTAGGAAGACGCCAGACTCAACATAATTGAGAACAACGACCTAGTTTAAACTGTCGGGATTCTCGGGGCAATAATATTTTGCGTCATGTTCTGACCACAGGCTGTGATCTTATTAAATCACGCGAGGTAGGAGAGAGAGAGACTAGGAAACAGTAACCACAACATTGGAATCAAAATTAACACCATCTACAAGATTCAAAATAACTGTAAAATGGTTCTCATTTACCGAGCAGCTAACTCAACTCTCCTTACACCCTTCTGCTTTGTATTGGACTGATGAAGCCACTGTGTGGCGAAACGTTTCTTCAATAAAGATTCCCATATGTTGCATAAGTTTAGTCTCAATCTTTAACTTGTCGGTTTTAAACCATTTATCACAACTAATTCTGGTAAGGTGCGCCGAGATATCAGGAACGTAAACTAGATCGATGTATTAAGTACAAATATTGCAGAGGAAGTGTGGAGTCGAATTAAAATTCATTTTCTAATCATCGATAAGCATAGCATGCTTTTAAAAATTAACTCTAAAAATAAGCTAGGCTGAAGGAGAGACTAAGATACGTAAAAAAAAGTATTGCGTATACGCAATTTAAACTGATAATAAACTCGTTGATCATACAGACTACAAATTGTTCCAGAGATAAATGCTAATCAAGAATTTCAAAGATTAATTGCACAAATCATCAAAAATAATCCAAATTCTATTATCAGAGGAGGGGGAATAACGAGGTAATGAAGGGATCTTTAACTTGCGATAAGTGTAGAATAAACAGCAGGGATATGGCGACTATTCTCAGCACAATCTTCTGGTCGTATTTACTAACAAACATGATGTCATCTTTTCGAAGCCGTAAAATTTATTTTTAGGTCCGAATATAGACAAATTACGTATTGAAGACATTAGTGGCCTTGACGAAATAAAATCACTGGAGAAAAGAAATATTAAATAAAATCAAGGAAACCAGACGAAGTATCTGCCTGAGATTTAAGACTGTAAATATTAAATTACTTGCTGTGGTGTGCGCCAGGTACTTTACAATTTATTCGGCATTCGTCACGCTACTAGATGTCTTGTAGCTCGGTTGCTAGCAACCGAAATTCGATTCCCGGTACGGGTGGAAACAGGGCGTGTTTCCTTAAAAGACCTGTTGTTCCTGTTCACCTAGAAGTATTAAGTTCCTGGGTGTTAGCTGACTGGTGTTGGTCGCATCCTGGATACAAAATAAATCTAATTTGCCCGAAATATTCTGCATAACAACGGGCTTACTGTATAGTAGTATGTCACTGATGTCAGCTATTAATATTATTACATTCTCTTTATATTAGCCAAACTGACAGTTAGGTCGGCGTAAAGAACAAAAAAGGCACAATATCTTGACTGGAACAATACACAAATAACCCGCACATAGAGGAGCTGACGACGTTTTTTGTCCGACTTGGACGCTCTGAAAAGTCACACACTCAGTGCGACTTTGTAAAAGGTCCAAGTCGGACCGAAACGTCGTCGTAAGCTCCTCTCTCCTAAGTGGGGTGTTATTTGTTTAATGTCAGCGTAGCTGCAAAGGGAGGCCCTCATCCATGCTGATTCACATCCAGGTTAATACGACAACCACCTGGGTGTGAACTTCACTCAGTCAAAATTTATGTTGTGTATACCGCCCTGACTGAAGTCCAACTCTGGATAGCAGGTTGAATTCACACATACTGGTCTCTCTTGTACAAGGTCAAATCCTATTACAGAGTGAACTCATCATTCTCTCACTCTCTCTCGCTTTAACATCTTGTTGCTCTGTTGCATTTTCAAACTACTGTATATAATTGTGAAGGGCATATACAGACACTCAGAAATCTACCTATTGTGTTTGTCTTTGCCTTTTTCGAGGTTTGTTCCTTGTCTGAGGATTTAATTTACGGCCAGATACGACAGACTTATTACCTTTGGTCGTAATAAACACTATTGTTAATATTTAACACATCACTAGAAGGTAATCTCAACGTTATTTTAGGCAGACAAATGGAGACTATTTGGAACAGGATCGTTTATTTTCTTGCAAATAATGCCGCAGTAATCAGAAATCAGCATTAATTCCGCAATAAGAGATCATGCATGATTTTCTTACTCAAATTTTTCAGTTACATATACAAAATCTGGGACGATATAGGTCCCATTAGATGTAGTATATACAGACCTCGTGAAGATCTTAGACAAAGTGTCCCTTCGATGACTGCTGGCAAATGAAAGCACTTGTTCGTGTAGTAGACAAATTTCGGATAAGCAAGTGACTGGCCCGTAGACAGGAAACAGAGAATGGTACTCAGTGGGGAGGTCTGAGTGGCTCTCAGTAACTGTTCCACAGGGATCAGCTTTTGGTCCAGTTGTCTTAATGTACATTAATGATATCGAGTTAGAGCCAGCATCGAAGATTGTAGAATTTGCAGTTGACACCAAATTGAGGACAAATGCAGCATCCAAAGTAGATTGCTTGAGTACTCAGAGTAATCTGGACAGTTGTCGCGGTGATCGGAGACGTGGAAAAACAATGTTACAATGTAGACAAGTGCTAAGTAATGCACTTTGGGTAAAACAATTTGAAATATGAATACAAAATATTTGGCAACAAACTTACTGAAAGAATTAAAGAGAACCCTGGAGAAACAACCCATGACGTACCAAGCAGTGCTTGTCTGCCAGCTGCAACGCTAACCGAAACCTGCCACTCAACAATTTTTTTCTTTAGCAAACAAAAACTAAAAGGAAACATGATTTACACCTTCGAGATGCTGAAAAGTCTCGATTCACTCAGACATGAAGAATTATTTAACATGCTGAATTATTCCATAAATCGAAATAACTGAATGAAACTAAGACGTAGAAAATTCAGTAAGAAAGAATACAAGCTTTTTTTTTTTTTTGTAAATTGAATTAGACCGGAATGAAATTTTCTGCCCACTAATGTTGTAAGCACGAAGACAATATAGTCACTTAAAAACCACCTTGACAAGAACTTGGCAAGTATAGGATTTCACTAGACATATCGTGCCCTAGGGAGAGGAGTTGCCAGAGCCTTCAGGACCTATATGTTTTTATAAATATACAAGTTAAACGGCAATCCAAATTACTGTATAAGCCAGAAAATGTGAAAATAAATTAGTGACGGATATCACTCTTACAACAAGACATGACTGACCTGGTATAAAATACCTACACTAACAAGCAGCTGAGCGACGAGTACTCTTAAGAGATAACTTGATGAGTGTTAGAGTTCCACGACTCCTCAACGCCCTCCCTCTGTACATACAGGAAATTAAAAACAAACCCTTTACGGTATTCAGGCGTCAAATGAACAACTTCCTCAAGCCAGTGTCTGATCAGCCAGATTGTGGATCATACTTTGGACTGTGTGCGGCCAGCAGTAACAGTTTGGTTGATCAGTCAGGCCTTGCTCCCCCTGTAGGCTTTGTCTGGAACCGGGCCTCAGGGGCATTGACTCCTGGAAACATTCTTCAGTTATAGTGTGGTGAGGGAGGACAGGAGCTAGATGCTGCCAAATACTCTCGCGCAACCACTCGCTAAAACCACATTAAACACAGGAAAACTGTCATTTACCTTCAATAGATGGAGCAGCCTGAAGTAAACAGATGCTTGATGTTCATTCGGAACATCAGGAATCTGTTGACGAGAATGATCGGTTGACAACGAGGCAACAGAGTCAATAACATTGGCAACGATACAAGTAGAGGATAGTGATAGTCACAATAAAATTAGTGGAAGCCAGAAGTAGGACTACTGGTATGCACAGTTCTGTGAGTGGCAGTGAAGTAACACCTGTAGTTTAAGATAAAAACAGTACTAATTTAGTAAAGGTACTTGTAGCCCGTCTTTTATCCAGTTCCCTCTTCTGTAAATTCCAGGCCATTTTTTCAATATGGTTTGGTGTATTTTTCCCCGTTTTCATGATAGTAGTGTCCGGAAGAAGGCGAGGGTGGGGAGAGAGCCTTCTGCTTTTCTTTGGTTGACTCGCACGCTTAGGTAATACATGATACTTCTAATCTAGTTATAAGTAGATAGTTCTCAGCAGATAGATTCGATGTGAACTGCCAAGCTCTTCACTGTCTATCTTTCCCATGTTCTTCGATTACTTCACCTTCCTTATGAGTGTGATCCATGGTGAAAATATTCTCTCTTAATATTGAAAGCTCTGTATATAATTGGTTATTTCCTTAGTCAGTGCTTGTCTCTTATTAAAGAGACTTTCGAAATGATAGCTTGGCCTTTATCAAACGGCTGGCACATACGAGCTGGTGAATGTGTCGCTTAATAGAAAAAAAAAACTTTTGTCAACTCTAGCTAGAAGAGATTAACTGGATCATCCAGAGTTTGACAACACTAGTAAGAGACCAGAAGTTCAAGCAAACCTATTGATTTGTTTACTGTTTGGAAGACCTGCTGGCCACAGCTAACGTGGCCATTATCCTTTTACATGAAGGTATGACTAATGAATCCCCGAGCTGCAGCGAGTGTGGATACACGTAGACCGGATGTAAAGGCCGGGGATTACTCCAACATAAGAGCTCCCCTGATATGAACCATTTCAAGGCAAGGTAAATTTTAGCTGGCTCTTAATTAAACCAGGTGTTCAAATAAAGAAGTCTTCCTGACTACATAGGAGCTAGATCTTCTGACGCTGGTCGTAGGGGACCAGAGAGACGTAAATGACAGCTTCGAATACTCCTGATGTCCATAGAGGGTGACTGAAAGGGAGAAAGACGGAATAATTTTTTTGAACCCTTTTCCAATTTCAATTAAATTTTTTACTGCGATTTAAGCAGCATTTAAAATCTGTACACTGTGTTTGTTGAGAATTTTTGCCTAACAGATAGAAATAAATAATGCTCTATTCTATAGGACCTACAACTCGCCACGCTTTACAAAATTGTTAAGATGTACAATGTTCTACTTAACACTAGATGAAGGATAACGGTCTAAACAATTATGTAACAGAAGCTTTAAGCGAATTTTTTTTTGTCAGATTGCATAATTTTTTTGTGTGTGGGGGCATCAATAACGTGTGCAAAAATCATAGTCTGTCAAGTAGTTCTCGAGAAGTGTGACTACAAACGTCAATAACTTATTCCTGAGTTATACAAATCTCGGCACGCTGCACATCTTCACTCTTGATGGTAGCCTGCAGGCAACTGAATGTTTACTCTGCTTTGGGCCACACTGGGTTCCTTCTTGTGATAAGCTCACAGTAGTAAATGTCCAGAAACAGTGAGTCCAAGAGCTGAACCTGTGTCAGGAGTGCCCCTTGCAATCATCCAGAAAGTGGCTGTAATCCTAGACACCTTAAGTGCTGAAGTGCCGGGACGAGCACAAAACAATACCATCGTTTGTCCATGCGTAGAAAACGTGAAGCAGATCACAGCTGACAACTGTCAACAAGAGTTGAGAGGGGCTGGTCTCTCCTCTCCGGGTCGCACGCCTTGGCTGTCCTTACTAAATCACACAGCCTTACCAGTAACGTGACTTTCATTGTTAAATGAGCTTCTGAGAACGCAAGTAATTGCCTTGTTTGACCAAGGATGTCAGATGTCCTTCATTCGCCAGAGTGCGCTGAAGGGCCTGGGAGTAGTCCCGCACGATCAGGTGTCACTGGACCTAGCGTGGTTCTTTCAGTATCCTGGCCGCTGACCTTGTGAACTAGCGAGCTTCACAGTCTGTCTGGGGAAGCAATCCGACATGATTAACGCCGTGATCATTGATCAGCTACCAGCAAACATACACGTGAGACGGCTGTAGACAGCCATCACAATGTTAAAAGGGACTGCTGTGGAACTTAGTCGAAATGACACTGTCACAGCTGATAGCCATATATTTGGGCCACTTTCCCGGGATGGGGAAAGTGACCACGAGGGAAGTGACACTGTGTCAAGTATCCTAGTGGGAATTATTACCAGCCATTGTCCAACCGATCCCGAGTGCCCACACACCTCACCTCATGCCAGCAGACACAGTCTGCTTAAATGCAACTGTCGAGACCGAGTTAAACATCGATGGGTCCAAGTACCTCACACTAGACAGGCTCCTGACAGCCACCCTTCGTGCCCGCACATCTTTGTAAGGGCAGGAAGACCATGAATCCTTTGAACCCATGAAATATTGGGTGAGACGAGTACAGCGAGAAACGTTCTCATCTGACCTTGATTTCCTGTAGAGCGGGAGTCAGTCATCTTGGACTTCACCTGGACCCTGACAACATAGTGAGGTGTGAAATATAGAATTCCTCCTTACCAAGGAACCCTTTACTTCCTGTCATACTACCGAAACGCCACTGGCTGACGAGGCTGGTTATTGATGATGCCCACCGGAGTGTGACACACGGTACAATCAAAGGTACTCTCCACCAATTACGCCAGTCCTCCTGGATGCACACTGCACCCAGTGTGTCAACAACCAATTAAGGCGTCTGCCATGTCGGCGTGCCAGCAGACGACCTTCGCGTAATTCTTGAGTCAGGGGCTCATTCATTCAAACACGGGAGGCCTGCTGGCACCTTTGAAGCTTCCCATCCCCACTACTGTATACCATGGGGGAAATGTCGCTGTGTGGTCCCTACCAACAGACGAGGGCCACATGCCCTGAGCTGCCCAACGAGTGCTAGACCCCATGAGTCACCCGGCGACCTCGACGAAGCATTCGATAGCTCAGGGATGTCGCAGGGAGCGATAGCCCTTGACCTTGTTTCAGTATGTCAACCCCCCCCCCCCCGAGTGTGAGGAATTTTATGATTCTCCAGAACTGTTATGCCCCCTTCCAGTGGGTGAATGTAAAGAAGAGGGGGGATTAAGGGAGACTTAGGAGGAGTGTTAATTCTGTATATACTTAATTCTAGGAATTAGCCTCGTAACTCCTAGGCTAGTTATGCATTACAATTACTGCATTACTGCTCCATATATTTAATCTAAGAGATAGTCGTTTGCTTACTGTATAAATTATATGTCCCATTAATTAAGCTACTGGCACCTTCATCCCAGGAATTTGAATGCCGCCAGGCTGGGCCTGAGAGTCAGTCGCCTTTACAATGGTGAGCCGCGAAGCCTACTTCCCTCGCGGATTTTTACCAGTACAGTACATCCCTTGATGCAGACCTATACCGCTATAGCTCACTACAACGAGATCGTGGCCCGTAACTCACCCAACAGGTATACAGGTGCAGGTGCACACCCAGCTACTACCTTGCACGTAAGTATCCTATAGGTATTAAGTGCGCATCAAGAGGCAAGACAAGCTACGGTCTCTCACAATATACTGCCTACTCTTTGGAATAAAGGTTAGTGTACATTGAAGTTACCCTGGAGTGGAGCGGCAGGCTTCAGGCTGAATTTCACGACTGAACCAGGGATCACTAACCCTACCCAGTGCCCCCCCCCCCACACACACTGTCTCCTCTCTGTCTCCTCTCTGTCTCCTCTCGTCTCTCTCGTCTTTCTCTCTCTCTCGTCTCTCTCTCTCTCTCGTCTCTCTCTCTCTCTCGTCTCTCTCTCTCTCTCGTCTCTCTCGTCTCTCGTCTCTCTCGTCTCTCTCGTCTCTCTCGTCTCTCTCGTCTCTCTCTCTCTCTCTCACACACACACACACACACACACACACACACACACACAAGGTGGTAATAGCAGTGATGTATAACCCACCACAGAACAGCAGGAGGCCAAGGCAAGAGTACGACGAGAGCAATAGAGCGATGGTTGACACACTGGCTAGAGTGGCCAGAAGAGCTCATGCATGCAGGGCAAAGCTCCTGATCATGGGTGACTTTAACCACAAGGAGATCGTTTGGGAGAACTTGGACCCACATGGGGGCCAAGATACATGGAGGGCTAAGATGATGGAGGTGGTACTGGAAAACTTCATGTGCCAACACGTAAGGGACACTACAAGAGAGAGAGGAGAGGATGAACCAGCAAGGCTGGACTTAGTATTCACCTTGAGTAGTGCAGATATCGAGGACATCACATATGAAAGACCCCTTGGGGCCAGTGACCATGTGGTTTTAAGCTTCGAATACACAGTAGAGCTACAAGTGGAGGGAGAAGCAGGAAGGCCAGGACGAATGAAGCCAAACTACAAGAAAGGGGACTACACAGGAATGAGGAACTACCTGAACGGGGTTCAGTGGGACAGAGAACTGGCAGGGAAGCCAGTTAATGAGATGATGGAATATGTAGCAACAAAATGCAAGGAGGCTGAGGAGAGGTTTGTACCCAAGGGTAACAGGATTAATGAAAAAGCCAGGATGAGCCCATGGTTTACCCAAAGGTGCAGGGAGGCAAAAACCAAGTGTGCTAGGGAATGGAAGAAATATAGAAGGCAAAGGACCCAGGAGAATAAGGAGAACATCGTAGAGCCAGAAACGAATATGCACAGATAAGAAGGGAGGCCCAAAGACAATATGAAAATGACATAGCAGCGAAAGCCAAATCTGACCCGAAACTGTTGTACAGCCACATCAGGAGGAAAACAACAGTCAAGGACCAGGTAATCAGGCTAAGGAAGGAAGGAGGAGAGACAAGAAATGACCGTGAAGTATGTGAAGAACTCAACAAGAGATTCAAAGAAGTGTTCACAGAGGAGACAGAAGGGACTCCAGAAAGACGGATAGGTGGGGCACACCACCAAGTGCTGGACACAGTGCACACAACCGAGGAAGAAGTGAAGAGGCTTCTGAGTGAGCTAGATACCTCAAAGGCAATGGGGCCAGATAACATCTCCCCATGGGTATTGAGAGAGGGAGCAGAGGCGCTATGTGTACCCCTAACAACAATATTCAATACATCTATCGAAACAGGGAGATTGCCTGAGGCATGGAAGACAGCAAATGTAGTCCCAATCTTTAAAAAAGGAGACAGACATGAAGCATTAAACTACAGACCAGTGTCACTGACATGTATAGTATGCAAAATCATGGAGAAGATTATCAGGAGAAGAGTGGTGGAACACCTAGAAAGGAATGATCTCATCAACAGCAGCCAACATGGTTTCAGGGACGGGAAATCCTGTGTCACAAACCTACTGGAGTTCTATGACATGGTGACAGCAGTAAGACAAGAGAGAGAGGGGTGGGTGGATTGCATTTTCTTGGACTGCAAGAAGGCGTTTGACACAGTTCCATACAAGAGATTGGTGCAAAAACTGGAGGACCAAGCAGGGATAACAGGGAAGGCACTTCAATGGATCAGGGAATACTTGTCAGGAAGACAGCAGCGAGTCATGGTACGTGGCGAGGTGTCAGAGTGGGCACCTGTGACCAGCGGGGTCCCGCAGGGGTCAGTCCTAGGACCAGTGCTGTTTCTGGTATTTGTGAACGACATGACGGAAGGAATAGACTCTGAGGTGTCCCTGTTTGCAGATGACGTGAACTTGATGAGAAGAATTCACTCGATCGAAGACCAGGCAGAACTACAAAGGGATCTGGACAGGCTGCAGACCTGGTCCAGCAATTGGCTCCTGGAGTTCAATCCCACCAAGTGCAAAGTCATGAAGATTGGGGAAGGGCAAAGAAGGCCGCAGACGGAGTACAGTCTAGGGGGTCAGAGACTACAAACCTCACTCAAGGAAAAAGATCTTGGGGTGAGTATAACACCAGGCACATCTCCTGAAGCGCACATCAACCAAATAACTGCTGCAGCATATGGGCGCCTAGCAAACCTCAAAACAGCATTCCGACATCTTAATAAGGAATCATTCAGGACCCTGTACACCGTGTATGTTAGGCCCATATTGGAGTATGCGGCACCAGTTTGGAACCCACACCTAGCCAAGCACGTGAAGAAACTAGAGAAAGTGCAAAGGTTTGCAACAAGACTAGTCCCAGAGCTAAGAGGTATGTCCTACGAGGAGAGGTTAAGGGAAATCAACCTGACGACACTGGAGGACAGGAGAGATAGGGGGGACATGATAACGACATACAAAATACTGAGAGGAATTGACAAGGTGGACAAAGACAGGATGTTCCAGAGATTGGACACAGTAACAAGGGGACACAATTGGAAGCTGAAGACACAGATGAATCACAGGGATGTTAGGAAGTATTTCTTCAGCCACAGAGTAGTCAGTAAGTGGAATAGTTTGGGAAGCGATGTAGTGCAGGCAGGATCCATACATAGCTTTAAGCAGAGGTATGATAAAGCTCACGGCTCAGGGAGAGTGACCTAGTAGCGATCAGTGAAGAGGCGGGGCCAGGAGCTCGGACTCGACCCCCGCAACCTCAGCTAGGTGAGTAGGTGAGTACACACACACACACACACACACACTGAGAAGAATTAAATCGGACGAGGATGAGGCAGGACTGCAAAGAGACCTGGAGAGGCTGGACATGTGGTCCAGTAACTGGCTTCTCGAATTCAATCCAGCCAAATGCAAAGTCATGAAGATTGGGGAGGGGCAAAGAAGACCGCAGACAGAGTATAGGCTAGGTGGACAAAGACTACAGACCTCACTCAGGGAGAAAGACCTTGGGGTGACCATAACACCGAGCACATCACCGGAGGCACACATCAACCAAATAACCGCTGCAGCATACGGGCGCCTGGCAAACCTGAGAATAGCGTTCCGATACCTTAATAAGGAATCGTTTAAGACACTGTACACTGTGTATGTTAGGCCCATACTGGAGTATGCAGCACCAGTCTGGAACCCACACCTGGTCAAGCACGTCAAGAAGTTAGAGAAAGTACAAAGGTTTGCAACAAGGCTAGTCCCAGAGCTCAAGGGAATGTCGTACGAGGAAAGGTTAAGGGAAATCGGACTGACGACACTGGAGGACAGAAGGGTCAGGGGAGACATGATAACGACATACAAGATACTGCGGGGAATAGACAAGGTGGACAGAGATAGGATGTTCCAGAGAGGGGACACAGGGACAAGGGGTCACAACTGGAAGCTGAAGACTCAGACGAGTCACAGGGACGTTAGGAAGTATTTCTTCAGTCATAGAGTTGTCAGCAAGTGGAATAGCCTAGCAAGTGAAGTAGTGGAGTCAGGAACCATACATAGTTTTAAGAAGAGGTATGACAAAGCTCAGGAAGCAGAGAGAGAGAGGACCTAGTAGCGATCAGTGAAGAGGCGGGGCCAGGAGCTGAGTGTCGACCCCTGCAACCACAATTAGGTGAGTACACTCACACTGCTTTAATTCCACACAAGGTTTGTTGGTTGAAATTAAATCAACAACTTGGTTGGTATTTCACCCCCACCAGAATGTCGTTTGTGAAGTAATTTTATTCTTTTGGTCCAGACATCGGGGATGACTGGCGGAAAGTGTTCCTAGATCAAGTCAGCGAAACCCTTGGAAACACAGAGTAATCCTTCCTTTCCCAAATCCCAGAAAATGATAGGGAAAAGGTGCAAGCTGCAGTTCAACCAATGTTAGAACTTCTATGATACCAAACTGTCAGCAGTCGATTAGTGCGTATTCTCCAGTAACTGGTTGGCCCCTGTGCGTTTAGCGCTTAGTTATGATAATCCTGCAACTGGAAGATATCTCCCATCTCTGTGCCTTCAAATGGATCCGGTCTCGTGTGATGTATCATTCATTCACAGTTGGGTCCGAGAGGCTGCTCTATGGCTGCTCGGATTGAGAGCATCTAGATCTGATGTTTGTGAACTATACGATTCCTGTAACGTACATAGAGCGCTATGTTCAATCACGCCAGTTACGCCCTTGAACTCATGGAATAAGTGTCAAGACATGACAATATTACTAACTTTGTAAGCGTCCGGTTGAAACAGCGAGGGAAATCAGGTAGAGAATGAGATTAGTACACCTTTTGTATGCACCTTCTACGTGACTGTCATAGCCTGGAAAGGCACAGAATCCTACATCCTGGACACTCAAAAGCAAGAAAATCTGCACTCTCGCGTGCATGTGTAAATACAAGTAGTACGGTATTTCAATCCTGTTATAAGTAAGGGGGAAGGGATAAGGGAAAAGCATCTCATCCGTCACCACCTCGTCAATCACTCAGATTTCGCTGGCTGAGAGGAATAAAGAGAACACATGTACTCTTAAATTTCTGGAGCTGACAGACGGGGATATTACCTGGAGTTTACCTGGAGAGAGTTCCGGGGGTCAACGCCCCCGCGGCCCGGTCTGTGACCAGGCCTGTGACCAGGTCTTGTGCCCATACTACTGTATCTGCTGTATGTGATTGAATCAGGTCTAATACCGCCGTTTATTTAGCGTTTTCCCCTGTTTTATTATTAATATTATTGTTGTCGTTGTGGTCAAGTTTGGAGACCCAGGGAGTAAAATTAAATGGATTTGCCAAATAACGCTTATGGCAAAGCTGCCTTAGTGATGAAGGTAGATGCAACACAAAATAAGGTAAACAGTATGTTTGGTGAAGGGACACCTGTGCAACTAATAAGACATTTATTGCTAAACATTGCTGGAGTGTCCTGTGTTAGTGGGCGTTACGAATTAGTATGAAAGATTGTTATTGATGGTTGTGGTTATTGTTGGTTGATGGTCGTTGGTTGCTGTAGATGGTCGTCGTTGTTGTCGTTAGTTGTTGTGATTATTGATGATTGGGTTGTTGGACTCAGGTGTGATCCAAAAAAGGAAAGAATTGTTATAATTACTTTGATCAATGGCCTTGTGTATCGCGACACTCACACACAAACACTTTTACCTTTCCTTCCAACAAAAGAAAATGAGAAAAATACTTCCATTAGTATAGAAAGGGGAGCTGGAAGGGAGAGGAGAGACGGGGAACACGGCGGAAAGCAGGGAACCAGGGAAGAAGAGTAAGACGTTGGGAGGCAAGAACAGAGAGGTAGGCAGAAGGGAGAAAACAGGAAATGAGAGTGGGATGATGGGAAGCAAGAAGGGAGAGAGAGAGACAAGGGGGCGGGGATGCTTCTACACATAAGGAGACGCATTTAGACAGGGAGGAAGGCAGAGTGGGAGAGATGGAGACAAAAGTGGTTAGAGGAAAGCAGTAAAGCAGGAAGAGAGGAATTATGGGAAGGAGGGAGGAAGGCTAAGAGAGACGGATGAAAGGGAAGAATGAAGCGAGGCAGGAAAAGGGAAACAGAGAGAGGGGTGAGGAGGAAGGGTTTTGAGGAAAGGAGAAAATAAAAGAAGAAATAAAAGAGGGAAGGAAGGAGGAAGCGAGGGAAGATACGTTTGTAAATTTAATATGGTAATAATTCAGACTAATGCCATCATTGTTTAACCTTTCTTCCTTCACCCTTCTCTCTCTCTCTCTTTCTCTCTCCCTCTCTCTCTCTCCCTCATTCTCTCTCTCCCTTTTCTTTTACAGAGTTTGACAAGGTTAAGGATCCCTAGCTTTATTGACAAGCTATTTACAGCTTAAGGATTCCTAACTTAATTGGCAAGCTAAGAGCTGTTACCTACATCAGCTCATTTGAAAGCATTTTTATTGTTATGAGACATACAAGTAGGGAACAGGATGAAATTGGAGCCATCTGTGGGCCAGCATTTTCATTTGATCAACTGACTTTATCTCGTTGACATCATTATGCTGTACGAATGTGTTCCATACTCGAGTCATCCTGGGTATATAGGATCTCAGATGGAGTGATGTTCTGGAGAAGGGTACAGCCAAAGTGAAGTTGCTGCTTTCTGCCCGTCTTGTGGCATAAAAGATTGTTTCACGCTGTCCTCGAAGTGGATCCAAGTGTGGTACTTTGACAATATTGGCCTTGTACATAACAGTAAGGCCACCCACGTCCCTCCTGTGTTTAAGGCTCTGCTGAAATGACAGATCTATCCAGGATGGGTCCAGGCGAGAGATGAGACGTCTTGGTCTGTTCTCCACTCTGTGAAGCAGTCGCAGATGAGAGATGGGGCAGGCAAACCAAGAAGGTGGAGCATACTCAAGGTGTGAGCGTACTTGTGCCTCGTACAGAATCTTGCAACCCCTACTCTTTCTCCCACTCTCACTGCCTATCTCTCTACCTATCTCTCTCTACCTATTTCTCTACCTCTACCTATCTCTACCTCTCTCTCTACCTATCTCTACCTATCTCTCTCTACCTATCTCTACCTATCTCTCTCCCCTCTCCCATCTCTCCCCTCTAACATCTCTTCCCTCTAACACCTCCCCCCCTCGAACATCTCTCTACCTCTAACATCTCTCCCCTCTCATTATCTCTCCCCTCTCCCTTTTCATATCTCTCTCCCCTCTCTCTCCCTTCCTCCCCTCTCGCTTTTCATATCTCTCTTCCCTCTCTCTCCCCTCCTCCCCTCTCTCTCCCCTCCTTCCCTCTCTCCCCCCTTCTCCCCCATTTCTCCCCCCTTCTCCCCATCTCTCCCCCCTTCTCCCCATCTCCCCCCTTCTCCCCCATCTCTCCCCCTTCTTCCCCATCTCTCCCCCTCTCTCTCCCTCTCTCCCCCTCTCTTTGCCCCCTCTCTCCCTCCTCTCTCTCCTATCTCTCTCGCTCTCTCTCTTCCCCCTTTTCCCTTACCACTCTCCCCCTCTCTCCTTCTACCTTTCCCTTCTCTCTCTCTCTCCCCCCTCTCTCTCTCTCTCTCCCCTCTCTCTCTCTCTCTCCCTTTTTCCTTCTCACTCCCTCCTCTCTCTCCTTCTACCTTTCCCTTCTCTCTCTCTCTCACACTCAAAAAAAAAAAAAATAAAAAAATGGTGGGGACTCGCAGGGATCAGATGAGAATGATTCTGGTAGGGAGGAATGGATGGAGGAGCAGTGGAAAAGGATGGAACAAGAGTGGGAGAGAAAATTAGGAGAGCTTTCTGAAAAAAATGGGGAAAGAGCTCTCTGTGAAATTGGAAAAGAGGCTGGAGAAGGAGACGAAGAATTGGGAGGCATAAGTCGAAACTGCAGTAGCCAGGATAAGGGTCCAAGAAGTTGAGTTAAACAGGCTGAAGCGAGTTACAGGTGCAGTGACCAGAGAAGACACAGCATATGAAGCTGAGAGGCTGAACAGGAAGGAAGGAGATATGAATTATGCTAAGGTCATATCAGCCTGCCAAGAAGGGCCAAGGAGTGAAAGGGAAGAGCAGCTGGGTGCAGATGGAGAGAGTGATAGGTCGAATGCTGAGGCACAATCATGCTGCAATGAGCCACTGGAAAAATCAAGGGAGAAAATGCCCACATACAGACCCAGAGTCAGCAGGAAGGCCAGGCCGAATGAAGCCAAGCTACAAGAAAGGGGACTACACGGGAATGAGGAACTTCCTGAACGGGGTTCAGTGGGACAGAGAACTGGCAGGGAAGCCAGTTAATGAGATGATGGAATATGTAGCAACAATGTGCAAGGAGGCTGAGGATAGGTTTGTACCCAAGGGTAACAGGAATAATGAAAAAGCCAGGATGAGCCCATGGTTCACCCAAAGGTGCAAGGAGGCAAAAACCAAGTGTGCTAGGGAATGGAAGAAATATAGAAGGCAAAGGACCCAGGAGAATAAAGAGAGCAGTCGTAGAGCCAGAAACGAATATGCACAGATAAGAAGGGAGGCCCAACGACAATATTAAAACGACAGCAGCGAAAGCCAAATCTGACCCGAAACTGTTATACAGCCACATCAGGAGGAAAACAACAGTCAAGGACCAGGTAATCAGGCTAAGGAAGGAAGGAGGAGAGACAACAGGAAATGACCGTGAAGTATGTGAGGAACTCAACAAGAGATTCAAAGAAGTGTTCACAGAGGAGACAGAAGGGGCTCTAGAAAGACGGAGAGGTGGGGCACACCACCAAGTGCTGGACAAGTACACACAACCGAGGAAGAAGTGAAGAGGCTTCTGAGTGAGCTAGATACCTCAAAGGCAATGGGGCCAGATAACATCTCCCCATGGGTCCTGAGAGAGGGAGCAGAGGCGCTATGTGTACCCCTAACAACAATATTCAATACATCTATCGAAACGGGGAGATTGCCTGAGGCATGGAAGACAGCAAATGTAGTCCCAATCTTTAAAAAAGGAAACAGACATGATGCACTAAACTACAGACCAGTGTCACTGACATGTATAGAATGCAAAGTCATGGAGAAGATTATCAGGAGAAGAGTGGTGGAACACCTAGAAAGGAATGATCTCATCAACAGTAGCCAACATGGTTTCAGGGACGGGAAATCCTGTGTCACAAACCTACTGGAGTTCTATGACATGGTGACAGCAGTAAGACAAGAGAGAGAGAGGGGTGGGTGGATTGCATTTTCTTGAACTGCAAGAAGGCATTTGACACAATTCCACACAAGAGATTAATGAAAAAGCTGGAGGACCAAGCAGGGATAACTGGGAAGGCACTACAATGGATCAGGGAATACTTGTCAGGCAGACAGCAGCGAGTCATGGTACGTGGCGAGGTGTCAGAGTGGGCACCTGTGACCAGCGGGGTCCCACAGGGGTCAGTCCTAGTACCAGTGCTGTTTCTAGTATTTTTGAACGACATGACGGAAGAAATAGACTCCGAGGTGTCCCTGTTTGCAGATGACGTGAAGTTGATGAGAAGAATTCATTCGATCGAAGACCAGGCAGAACTACAAAGGGATCTGGACAGGCTGCAGACCTGGTCCAGCAATTGGCTCCTGGAGTTCAATCCCACCAAGTGCAAAGTCATGAAGATTGGGGAAGGTCAAAGAAGACCGCAGACAGAGAACAGTAGAGGGGGGCCAGAGACTACAAACCTCACTCAAGGAAAAAGATCTTGGGGTGAGTATATCACCAGGCACATCTCTTGAAGCGCACATCAACCAAATAACTGCTGCAGCATATGGACGCCTAGCAAACCTCAAAACAGCATTCCGACATCTTAATAAGGAATCGTTCAGGACCCTGCACTCCGTGTACGTTAGGCCCATATTGGAGTATGCGGCACCAGTTTGGAACCCACACCTAGCCAAGCACGTAAAGAAACTAGAGAAAGTGCAAAGGTTTGGAACAAGAGATGTCCCAGAGCTAAGAGGTATGTCCTACGAGGAGAGGTTAAGGGAAATCAACCTGACGAAACTGGAATACAGGAGAAATAGGGGGGGACATGATAACAACATACAAAATACTGAGAGAAATTGACAAGGTGGACAAAGACAGGATGTTCCAGAGATTGGACACAGTAATAAGGGGACACAGTTGGAAGTTGAAGACACAGATGAATCACAGGGATGTTAGGAAGTATTTCTTCAGCCACAGAGTAGTCAGTAAGTGGAATAATTTGGGAAGCGATGTAGTGGAGGCAGGATCCATACATAGCTTTAAGCAGAGGTATCATAAAGCTCACGGTTCAGGGAGATTGACCTAGTAGCGACCAGTGAAGAGGCGGGGCCAGGAGCTTGGGCTCGACCCCTGCAACCTCAACTAGGTGAGTACAACTATTTGATTACACCTACACACACCCACATACACACACCTACACACACACACCTACACACACACCTACACACACACCTACACACACACACACCTACACACACACCTACACACACACACACCTACACACACACACCTACACACACACACCTACACACACACACCTACACACACACACCTACACACACACACCTCTACACACACACCTACACACACACACACCTACACACACACACCTGCACACACACCTATACACACCTGTACACACCTATATACACACACACACACACACACCTGTACACACCTATACACACACACCTGTACACACCTATACACACACACACCTGTACAAACCTATACACAGACCTGTACCCATCTACACACCTGTACACACCTATACACACACCTGTACACACCTATACACACACACACACACACACACACACACACACACACCCGTACACACCTATACACACAGACCTGTACCCACCTACACACACACACACCTACATGAGGGGGGACATGATAACGACATACAAAATACTGAGAGGAATTGACAAGGTGGACAAAGACAGGATGTTCCAGA